>NW_026652288.1:21435991-21710991 GCF_009828535.3 Hylobates moloch | reverse complement strand
CACTGCAAGCTCCGCCTCCCGGGTTCACGCCATTCTCCTGCCTCAGCCTCTCCGAGTAGCTGGGACTACAGGTGCCCGCCACCGCGCCCGGCTAATTTTTTGTATTTGTATTTTTTTAGTAGAGACGGGGTTTCACCATGGTCTCGATCTCCTGACCTCGTGATCCGCCCACCTCGGCCTCCCAAAGTGCTGGGATTACAAGCGTGAGCCACCGCGCCCGGCCTATTTTGTCTTTTTATTTCAGTTGTTTTGTAGCGTGTCTTCTCTAACTTTGGTCTTTTCTTCATTGTACTTATTCTTATATATATGTGTGTGTATATGCATATATGTATGCACATATAGATATGTGTATACAAATATGTTCATCTGTATATATACAATCTCTACAAATGACCTCCTGAATAAGTGGTATTTGGAGTAGATAGTGACACAGCTGCTTTTAACTACTATATTAATGATTTCTGATCTTCCTTGTCACATTCTCTTTGGGCATGTGTGTGGAAAACAGTGTGTGGTCTTCTTAATCATTCCATGGTACATTTTTCAAATCCTCCATCTCCCTACTACTTCTCTAGTTTCTGAGTAGTAATTGTTTTGTTTATAATCGCTACTGTTGTGAGAAATACTGTTGACAAAGCATGTATAAGCTAATGAAGTGATGATAAAGTCATTGTGGCACAGAAGGCCAAACAAAATTGACATAGCTTATTGGTGACTTAATTGTGACTTGCTTTTTAATATCTTAGTTCTAATTTTAAAAAGCTAAGTCTAAAAATGTTTGAAAATTAGACTTGTGAAAAATTCACTCAGTTTTCATATCTATCTCTCTGTCTATCCAACTATATTTCACTGACTTTTTTTTTTTTTTTTTAGACAGAGTCTAGCTCTGTCACCCAGGTTGAAGTGCAGTGGCACTATCTTGGCTCCTGCAGCCTCCATCTCCTGGATTCAAGCACTTCTCCTACTTCATCCTCCCTAGTAGCTGGAATTGCAGGTGTGCACCACCACATCCAGCTAATTTTTATATTTTTCATAGAGACGGGTTTTCACCATGTTGGCCAGGCTGGTCTCGAATTCCAGACCTCAAGTGATCCGCCGGCCTCAGCCTCCCGAAGTGCTGGGATTACAGGCATGAGCCACTGAACCCAGCCAATAGCTCACTGACTTCTATGGTAAGAGCTTGGAGGTTATGGCATTCAGTATCTAATTAAACATTTGTTGCTATATTTCAGTGGGTAAATTTAGGCTATGCAAAGAAAATCAAATGGATATTTTCATGTAATATAAAAATTCAAATAAGTACAAGCCGTCACTGGTCTGGAAGATGTTTCCTAGTTTATGAGGTAATAAAAAGAGCGCTTTATCATTCACTGTGAAATTTTTCCTGTGTCTATTGTCTTATATATCTATGTTTCTTAAACATATGGTATTGAAAGATTTGAGTTCTGATGTCAAATCTGTCTCTTGGTCACTTGATGTTGATCAAATTATGTTCTAATTTCAATCGGTTTGCTTATTTGTAAAATCTTCATGTGGCAGTTTGAGTGTTATTGTATTGGAGGGTATTTAGAGGTTAAAATACTTCTTTCTAATCATTGCTTTACATATTGGTCACTTTTTTAAAAACTAGTCTAAATAATATAGTGGTTATACTACAAAATGGTAAGTGAATATTTTAAAGTATGTAATAAACACTCATATTCTCCAAATGTACAGAAATTGTAATAAGATCAAAGCAAGTTAGAGCCACATTCCTATGAATTTAGCAAGGACAAATTATATATTTGCATTTGAAGGTGAAAACTAATGATGTAAGTGTTATGCATTCCTATAATGACAGCATCTAAAACCTAATACAAAGATATTGTCTATAAGAAATTCACCTACTGATATTGGAAAAGGTAACTACTAAAACCAACCCAGAAGGAATCATAAGAAGAGAGAAGATACAAAAGTAGTGATAATACTAAGATCTTTTAGAATTTTCCAACTTTGCCACAGATGATTACTTAGTTCAGAGAGGCCAAAGATACATTCATGACCACGAGAGTTCTCTGGAGATGAAGGACCATTTGTTGACCAACTGTGAAAATTCATTCATGAAAGTGACAGCACTCTTTTTTCTCCCTGAGTCTTTGAATACCCTTTTATCTTAAAAAAAAAGTCTAGAAATCTATAAACTATAAAGAAAAGTATATTTTGGCCACACAAATACAGCCTACAATGATGAAACATAGAGAATATAGCCTCTATAAACATTCCTGTTACAAAAATGAATAATGGGAGGCTTACAGAAGACAATCTCTAGAAATTCTGAAATCTCACTGGGCAGATTTATTAGGTTCATTACCTTGAGGGTAGAAAAGCTTATTTGGTTCGGCCCCATTTCTGTTTTCTTGGAAGGGATTTGCCATTTTACTTTTTATTTTTTTTATGACTCCTGATTCTGCTGCTCAGGAATATTCTTGCTTTGTCCTCATTCTACTGGACCACTGCTGAAGAGGCAAAGAAGAATATTCCATTCTTGGTAGCTGAGTAGAGTTCTCAGCCTGCTTTATGTCTGTTGAAAGTGGAGGGACCAGAGGTATTTTCATGATTGGAATGGTCATGGACTCTTTAGATCAAGTTGGTGGTGCATTTGAAAATACAGCTTTTTCAAAAAGTTTTAAAGTTTTCTATGCATTCGATACTAACCAACTCCATTTATTAAAGCTGTACTTAACAATTTTTTGAGGTTTGTTGCTCTCATATATATAACCATAACCTCTTCGAGTTCATTAAATGTTCTACTTTTGCCATATTTTTGTCATGGCAATAGCAGAAGCCCGAAAAAAGAAGCACGTTTGTGTAAACCTATCTCAAGACTCTGGTTTACATCATATCCAGTAACATTACATTGGGTAAAAGTAGTTACATGTCTATGAGCAATATCAGAGGAGCAGAAAAATATATTTTCTGCATGTAGGTCAAAAGGGATATAGTGAATATTTGCAAAATATTAATTCAACATATCAAACTCACCATAAGAGTGATAAGCAGGATATCATAGGAGTTCCAGAGCTGAAAGAAAAAGCAAATACATTGAGTTACCATAGAAATTCATTGAATTAAAGAGTTAAAAAAAAAAAAACAACACACAGACACATTCAGTGATGTCACACTCACATCCATCACGGTGATAAATTACACTCTGAAGACCAGAAATTAGTCATTTCTTATTGGCAATGGTGTAGGCATAATGGAAAGAATAGAGTAATACCAAATTTGAGTCAAATGGGGTGTGTAACCTTACACAAATTATGAACCAATTTGTTCCTAGTTCCTCTTTAGCTAAATAGGAGTAAATATTGCCTGGTTTACATAATAGTATAAAGGTTTTATCTATCTCTTTACCTAAAGAGAAAAACCTACATTTTTATTATTATTTAAATGTTATATCCCTCTGATTCCTACCGTCAGCACACACACGTATCTGTATTTGTTTTTCTCTTCATTGTAACTAACAAAAAGGATCAGATTTCAAAGTGAATTTTTGTACATAGTAATATGTACAGTTCTGATTAAAAAAAGAAAATATTGTTATAAAGTCTCCTATAATCAGGAATAATTATTTCATGTAATGGTATATAAACTTGAGTACATTTTGGATTGTGATTTGGTAAATACCTCAAACACCACTAAGCATGTTCAGACTGTATCTACAGTGAATATTTATATCAACTTTAATTGTCACACTGAAGATTGATTAAATAGGTTTTGGTTTGTATCCTTTCTCTAAGTGGAAAAAAGATCATTTTTATTAAACTATGATTAAAAACAAAACTATGCACCTATTTTCATACAAAAGTCACAAAATCCTAGTGTATCAATCTGCATAATGCATCTTAGATACAATCTGCTAGACATCTGTATTAAAAGGGCAATTTGAGCACAGACCTAAATCATCCCTTCTTCTCTAAATGCTTAGTAATGCTATACGAAATGTACAAACACACGTTAAAGTACATATTTGCATTTAATAAGAGAAGAGACAAAATGGAAAGGAAGCACCCTGTGGGTGAGTGGAGATGAGGCTTCTTTGTCCCAGGGATTCTGAGATCAGCATTGAGGGCTGGAGATTAAATGCCAAAGAACTATCTGCAACAGATCTAGGTTTAGTACAGTATGAAGATGAAACTCTGGGTCCATTTACATGTCTTGTAGGGAAGCTGGAGGTGAGGCTTAGACTTAGTATTCTTAGGAAATAATTGATTGGTTCTGGGATTGGAAATATTTTTTCTGAGACATGGCAGGATCATTACTCACTAAAAATTTTACAGCCTGTTTTCCTTGGAGAGCCCTCATACCAGCAGTCAGAAAACCACTGATAGGGTAGTCTCACTGCCCTCAGAAACCAGTCTTTTCGTAACAAGAGATACTTGCAACAAATTCCAATGTCTAAAGATCTTACACACTTATCTCAGACCAGAATGAAATAAAAAGCAATGATGAACAACAAAAGCAAAATAATCAGTCAACCAAATAAGTAAATTTTTTTGTTTGTTTGAGACAGAGTCTCGCTCTCTCACCAGGCTGGAGTGCAGTGGCTCAATCTCGGCTCACTGCAACCTCTGACTCCCTGGTTCAAGCAATTCTCCTGCCTCAGCCTCCCAAGTAGCTGGGATTACAGGCACATGCCACAATGCCCAGCTAATTTTTATATTTTTAGTAGAGACGGGGTTTCACCATATTGGCCAGGATGGTCTCAATCTTCTGACCTCGTGATCTGCCCGCCTCGGCCTTCCAAAGTGCTGGGATTACAGGCGTGAGCCACCACATCCAGCCAAGTAAAATTTTTAAATGTGTAAATACAACAGAACAAGCTTCTAAACAATCCATGGTTTAAAACATAAACAAAAGTTAAAATTGTAAAATGTTTTCTTTATTTTCATTTTTTAAATGTTTATTCAGATTCAGCATGAGTGGTATTTAGAAGTAAACTCACGGCCTTAATTCCATTTTTAACACTGTATGAATATTTTTAAATGAATTAGCTGACCATTGTACTCACAAACCTAGAAAAAAAAGTCAACAGAGCAAATTTTAAGAAAGAAAAGAAAATAAATTTAAAGTACTGAAATAGAATAGGGATAGACATACAGATAAATTCAATAGAATTGAAGAGTCTAGAAATAAAGCCGCACATTTATTATCAATTGATTTTTCAACAACAGTGCCAAGGCAATTAAATGAGGGAAACAATTATCTTTTAAACAAATGATACTGAGACAACTCTATATCCACACACAAAAATTTGAGTTTGGAATCTATCTTACACCATATACAAAAATTAGCTTATAAAGGATCAAGGAGTTAATATAAGAGATAATACAACTGTTTGAAGAATGGAGATGTAATTTTCAAGATCTTGGTTTAGGCATTTTTTAAAAATACAACATTAGATGCACATAAATGTGATAAGGAAAAATAGGTAAATTGAACTATATCAAAATGAGAAAATCTTGTGCTTCAAAGACATAATAAAGCAGCTTGGCATAGTGGCTTACACGTGTAATCCAAGCATTTTGGGAGGCTGAGACAGGTTTTCTTAAGGCCAGGAGATTGAGCACAGTCTGGGAAATATGGTGAGACCCCACCTCTACAAAACTATTTAAAAATTAACCAGTCATAATGACATTTATCTGTAATCCTAGCTACTCAGTAGGCTAAGGTGGGAGGATCGCTTGAGCCTAGGCTTCTGAGGCTGCAATGAGCTATGACTGCACCACTGTACTTCAGTCTCAGCAAATAAGTAAGACCCTGTCTCTAAAAAGTAAACAAATAATAAGTAATTTTTTAAAAAAGTGAAAAGACACCTAACAAAATATGAGAAAATATTAACAAATTATATATCTGATGAAAATCTGTATGTAGAATATATAAGAAAATTTAAACTCAACCATAAAACACTTGATGCCAATTAAAAAGTGGGCAAAAGATGAATAGTAATTTTTCCAAATAAGATTTAAAAATGGCAAATAACCATATGAAAATGCTCAACATCATTAATAAGGAAATATGAATAAAAACCACATTAAGAGATACCACTTCACATTCACAAAATGACTACAATAAAAAAGACAGACCAATCCCTAATGTTGGCAAAGATTTTGAGAAGTTGGAACCCTCAAAACTTTGGTGATGGGAATGAAATATAGTATATCCACTTTAGTAAATGTTTTGGCAGTTTCTCAAGAAGTTAAACATAGAGTTACTACGTGACGCAGCAATTTCACTCTAAAATATAGATCCAAGAGAAGTGAAAACGTAATTCACTCAAAAACTTGAACATGAATGTGCATACAGTATTATTTATAATAGCCAAAAAGTGGAGCCAACCCAAATGTGCATACACTTATGATAGTCACAAGGTGGTACACCCTTCCAGTGGAATTTTATTACCCCCAATAAGGAATGAAACCCTGGTACATGCTATGACTTGGATGAACCTTAAAATATCAAGCTAAATGAAACAAGTCAGTCACAAAATAAAAATATGACAATGAATAATTCTACTTATATGAAAAATACAGAATAGCCAAATCTATACAAACATAGAGTAAATTAGTGTTTGCTTAGATGTGGGAGGGACAGGGAGAGGATGGAAAGTGATTAATAATGGTTACATTTTTTTTAAATAATAAAATGTTCTAAATTTAGATTGTAATGATGGCTGCAAAACTCAATATGTGAAAACTACTGAATTGTATACTATAAAGGTGAATTTTATGACATGTTAATATCTCATTATAGGTAGTTTTAAGTCAATGAAATAAAATACAAGCAGACACAATATAAATAATTTAGAAAACCATATTTATTATTTGAAAAGACTAATAAAATGATAAAATTCTGAAAAGACTCTTCTGTAATATAGGAGGGATGATGCATATTCCGTTCTTAGCTATGAAAGAAGTAACTTATCTACAAATCATTTATATTAAAGAGAAAAAACTATACTTAGGATGTTATTTTAAACCTTTATGGGCATAAAATTTATATAGCATGAAATTGACCCACCCATTTTATGAATATAGTTCAATAATTTTAACTAAATTTATAGTTTTAATACCATTAACATAGTTCAGTTTTAGAACATTTCCGTAATGCCCCATCCAAATTCCCATGAGCCCAATTGCAGTCAAATCACACTCCACCCTTAGTCCCAGGCTACTGATGATCTGCCTTTTTCATGTATAACTGCACCTTTCCTGATATTTTATATAAATGAAATTATACATTATATAGTTTATGTGTGTATGGCTTTGTGTGTATTTGTGGGCATGCATTTAACTTAGCATAATATTTCTGAGGCTCATTTATATTTTAGCCTGTTTGTATCTGTATTTCATTTCTTGTTATTGCTGAATATTATTCCATGGCATGGATATGTTACATTTCCTTTATCCATTCTCCATGATAGATATTTGGACTATTTTTAATTTTGGCTACAATAAATAATGCTGCTATGAACATTTACATACAAATCTTTGTTGAATATAGGTTTTCCTTCTTGTTAGATTCTTTCTTAGATTCTTAGCAGTAAAATTGGTAGTTTTTATTTCTACTTATATGTAACTTTGTAAGGACTGCAAAAATGTGTTGTAGTTTCTCCACATCTTCACCAGCTTGTAGAATTAGCTGCCTTTTTATTACAGCCAGTGGGTGTGTCTCGTTGTGGTTTTAACTTGTATTTCTCTAATGACTAACGATCGCAAATACTCTTTCATATACTTATTGGTCCTTTATATGTCTTATTTTTATGAAATATTCAAATATTTTACTTATTTTAAGTTAGGTAGTTGGTCTTATTACTCAGTTGTAAGTATTCTTTATGTATTTTGTTTAAGAGCCTTGTGTTAGATATATAATTTTCAGATATTTTCTCACAGTCTATGAATTGTATATTTTTCTAAGCATCATTTAGAGTGTAATTTTCATTTATAAAAATTTTAAAACGTTTTAATTTTTGTGGGTACATAGTAGGTGTATATATTTGTGGGTTACATGAGATGTTTTGATACAGACATGCAATACATAATAATCACATCATAAAAATGGGGTATCCATCTCCTCAAGCATTTATCCTTTGTGTTATGAACAATTCAATTATACCCTTTTAGTTATTTTAAAATGTACAATTAAATTATTGACTAAAGTTTACATGTTGTGCTATCAAATACTAGGTCTTATTCATTCTTTTTAACTATTTTTTATATTTATTAACCATCTCCACCTCCCTTTAACCCTCCCATTACCTTTACCAGCCTCTGGTAACCATCGTACTCTCTATTTCCATGATTAAAATTGTTTTGATTTATAGATACTACAAATAAGTGATAACATGTGATGTTTGTCTTTCTGTGCCTGGCTTACTTCACTTAACATACTGACCTCCAGTTCCCTCCATTGTTCCAAACGACAGGATCTCATTGTTTTTGATGGCTGGATAGTACTCCATTGTGTATAATTATCACATTTTCTTTCTCCATTCATCTTTATCACATTTTCTTTATCCATTCATCTGCTGATGGACACTTAGTTTGCTTCCAAATTGTGGCTATGGTGAACAGTGCTACAACAAACATGGGAGTGCAGATAGATCTTTGATACACCGTTTCTTTACTTTGGGGTTATATACCCAGCAGTGAGATTGCTGGATCATATGCTAGCTCTATTTTTACTTTTTTGAACACCCTCCAAACTTTTCTCCATAGTAATTGTGCTAATTTACATTTCTACCAACGGTGTACAAGGGTTCCATTTTCTCAACATCCTTGCCAGCATTTGTTATTGTCTATGTTTGGATGTAAGTCATTTTAACGCGGGGTGAGATGATATCTCATTTTAGTTTTGATTTGCCTTTTTCTGATGATCAGTGCTGAATGCCTTTTCATATACCTGTTTGCCATTTGCACTTCTTCTTCTGAGAAATTTCTATTCAAATATTTTGCCTATTTTAAAATCAGGTTAGTAGATTGTTTTCCCTATAGAGTTGTTTGAACTCCTTATATATTCTAGTTGTTAATTCCTTGTCAGATGGGTAGTATGCAAATATTTTCTCCCATTTGGTGGGTTGTCTCGTCACTTTTCTTATTGTTCCCTTTGCCGTGTAGTAGCTTTTTAACTTGATGTGATCCCATTTGTCCACTTTTGCTTTGGTTGCCTGTGCCTGTGATGTATTGATCAAGAAATTTTGGCCCAGAACAATGTCTTGGAGAGTTCCCTTGATGTTTTCTTGTAGTAGTTTCATAGGTTGAGGTCTTAGATGTAAGTCTTTAATAAATTTTGATTTTATTTTTATATATGGTAAGAGACAGTGGTCTAGTTTCATTCTTCTCTATATGAGTATTCAGTTTCCCCAGCATCATTTTATTAAAAAGACTGTCTTTTTCCCAGTATATATTCTTGGCACCTTTGTTGAAAATGAGTTCACTATAGGCATGTGGATTTGTTTCTGAGTTCTCTATTCTGTTGCATTGGTCTATGTTTCTGTGTGCCAGTACCATCCTGTTTTAGTTACTATAGCTCTGTAGTATAATTTGAAGTCCGGTGATGGGATTCTCCCAGTTTTGTTCTTTTTGCTTAGGATATTTGGGCTCTTCTGGGTCTTTTTTGGTTCCACATAAGTTTTAGGATTTCTTTTCTATTTCTGTGAATAATTTCATTAGTATTTTGCTACAGATTTGAATGAATCTCCAGATCGCTTTGGGTGGTATGAAAATTTTAACAATATTGATTCTTCAACCCATGAACACGGAATATATTTTCATTTATTGGTGTCCTCTTCAATTTCTTTTGTCAGTATTTTATAGTTTTCATTTTATAGATCTTTCATTTCTTTGGCTAATTCCTAGGTATTTAATTTTATTGGTGGCTGTTGTAAATGAGATTACTTTTTTGATTTCTTGTTCAGATTGTTCACCATAGGTGTATAGAAATGCTACTGACTTTTATATGTTAATTTTGTATTCTGCAACTTTATTGAATTTATCAGTTCTAATAGTTTTTTGGTGGAGTTTTTAGATTTTTCCAAATATAAGACCATATCATCTGCAAACAAGGACAATTGGATTTCTTCCTTTTTAATTCAAATGCCCTTTATTTCTCTTGTCTGATTGCTCAAGTGAGGACTTCTGGTACTATGTTGAATAACAGTGGTGACAATGGGCATTCTTGTTGTGTTCCAGATCTTGGAGGAAAGGCTTTTAGTTTCTTCTCATTCAATATGATACTAGCTGTGGTTCTGTTATATATGGCTTTTATTATGTTGAGGTATGTTCCCTCTACACCCACTTTTTTAGGGCTTTTATTATAAAATGATGTTGAATTTTATCAAATGTTTTCTCACCATCAATTGAAATGATTATTAGTTTTTTTCCTCATTCTGTTGATATGATGTATCACATTGATTGACTTGCATATGATGAACCACACTTACATCCCAGGGATAAATTCCACTTGTTCATGATGCATGATATTTTAAATGTATTGTTGAATTTTGTTTAGTAGTAGTTTGTTGAGTATTTTTGAATCAATATTCATCAGAGGTACTGGCCTGTAGCTTTCTTTTTTTTAAACATGTCTTCATCTAATTTTGGTATAAGACTAATACTAGTCTTGTAGAATGAGTTTGGAAGTATTCCCTCCTCCTCTTTTATTGGGAATATTTTGAGTATGATTGGTATAAGTTCTTCTTTAAATGTTTGGTAAAATTCAGCAGTGAAGCCATTGGGTCTCAGGATTTTCTTTACTGGAAGACTTTTGATTTACTTAGATCTTGTTACTTGTTATTGGTCTGTTCAGGTTTTGGATTCCTTCATGGTTCAATCTTTGTAGTTGTATGTATCTGAGGATTTTTACATTATTTACAGATATTCCAGTTTGTTGGCATATGCTTGTGGTCAGAGAAGATTCTTGATATTATTTCTTTCTTTTTTAATGTTTTAAGACTTGTTTTGTAACTTAGCATATGGTCTATTCTTGAGAATGATCCATGTGCCTAGGAAAAGGATTTTTATTCTGCAGCTGTTGAATAAAATATTCCATAAATATCTATTAGGTCCATTTGGTTTATAGTGCAGATTAACTCTGATGTCTCTTTGTCAATTTTCTGTCTAAAAGATATATCCAGTGCTGAAAGTGGGGTGTTGAAGTCTACAGCTATTATTGTATTGTGGTCTATATTTATCTTTAGCTCTAATAATATTTGTTTTATATATCTGGGTGCTCCAGTATTGGGTGCATATATATTTAAAATTTTTATATCCTCTTGGTGAATTGATCCCTTTTCCCTTTATCATTATACAGTGACCATCTTTGTCATTTCATATTTTTTTGCCTTGAAATCTGTTTAAGTACAGCTATTCCTCTTTTTTTTAGTTTCCATTGGCATGGAATATCTTTTTCCATCCCTTTATTTTCAGCCTATGTGTGTCTTAATAGGCGAACTAGATTTCTTGTAGGCGAAAGATCATTGGATCTTGTATTTGTATCCATTCAGCCACTCTATATCTTTTGACTGGAGGACTTAAGCCATTTACATTCAATGTTATTGATAAGTAAGAACTTACTACTGCCATTTGTTATCTGTTTTCTGACTGTTTTGTGGTCTTCTATTCCTTTTTCCTTGCTTCCTTTTAGTGAAGGTGATTTTCTCTGGTGATAGGATTTAGTTTCTAGCTTTTTATATTTTGTGTATGTGTTGTATGCTCTTTGGGTTTGAGGTTACCATGATTCTTGCAAATACTATCTTATAATCCATTATTTTAAGCTGATAAAACACTATTTGCATAAACAAGCAAACAAGAAAAAGAAAATTAGTGATGACTCTATGCCTTAACTCCATTCCCCCACTTTTTAACTTATTATTTCTATTTATATCTAATGGAATCATCTATGTCTTGAAAAGTTGTCGTAGTTCTTATTTTTCATTGGTTCATCATTTAGCCTTTCTACTTAAGATAGAAATATTTTATACACCTCAGGTATAGTGTTACAATATTCTGTGTTTTTCTCTGTAGTTACTATTACTAGGCAGTTTTGGATCTTCAGATGTTTTCTTATTACTCATTAATGTCCTTTTCTTTCTGATTGAAGTACTCCCTTTAGCATTTCTTGTAGAACAGGCCTGGTGTTGATGAAATTCCTCAGCTCTTGATTGTCTTGGAAAGCCTTTGTTTCTTCTTCATGCTTAAAGGATATTTTTGCTGAACATATTCTAGGGTGGAAGATTTTTTTCCTTCATCCCCTGAATATGTCATGCCACTCTCTCCTGGCCTGTAAGATTTCTAATGAAAAGTCTGCTGCCATGTGTATTAGAGCTCCATTGTATGTTATTTGTTTCTTTTCTCTTGGTGCTTTTAGAATCCCTTCTTCATCCTTGACCTTTGGGCATTTGATTACTAAATGCCTTGAGATAGCCTTCTTTGGGTAAAATCTGCTTGGTGTTCTATAACCTTCTTGTACTTGGACTCTGATATCATTCTTTCGGTTTTAGAAGTTCTCTGTTATTTTCTTGTTGAATAAGCTTTCCATCCTTATCATGTTCTCTATCACCTCTTTTAAGGCCAATAACTCTGAGATTGGCATTCTACTCTTAGACCAGGCATTCAAACCATAAGTCACATTCCTTCACATCCATTACCCTGCTTTTCAAAAGTGGAAGAGCCTCATCTTGTGGCCACTGTCACCACAGGCCCATGGGGAGTATTGCTAGACTAACACTGATGGTTCCCTTAAGGCCCAAGGGCTCTTAAGTCAGCTTGTTGTGAATGTTGCCTGTCTTGGGACTCACCCTTTGGGGCAGTGGGTTCTCCTCTGGCCCAGGACAGGTCCAAAAATGCTGTGCAAGAGCAAAGTTCTGGAATCAGGGACCTAAGAGCCTGTCTGGTGCTCTACCTTTCTGTGGCCAAGCTGGTGCCTAACATGTAAGACAAAGTCCACTTTACTTTTCCCTCCACTTTTCTTAAATGGAGGGAGTCTCATCCCTTAGCCACCACAACTGGGAATGTGATTAGTCTCACTTGAAGGCAGCAGATCTCAGAGGCTCACCCAAGGCCCTCAGTGTAGTACTGGTATTGCTGCTGGTTATTCTGGGCCCAAGGACTCTTCAGTTAGCAGGTGATGAATCCTGTCGTGAGTTGGTTTTACTCTTCAAGGCAGTGGGTTCCATTCTTGTCCAGGCTGTGTCTAGGAATGTCATCTGGGAGCCAGGGCTTGGAAAGGGGGCCTCATGACTTCGATTGCTGCCCTATACCACTTTGGCTGAGTTGGTACCCAAAATACAAGAAAAAGTCCACCCTACTTCTCCTCTCCTCAAGCAGAGGGAAGAGGTCTTTTTTGGAGCCATGAGGTGTACAGCCTGGGGTTAGGGGAGGAGTGATGACAGCACTCCCTTAGACACCCCAGCTGCTGTCTCAGTATGTCATGTGCCCCTGAGTCCACTGTCTATGAACCAAGTTCAGCACTAGGACTAAACTAGGATTTGCAGTCCTGGAGGCTGAAACTGTCTTTCAAATTTATTTAGGGCCCCAGCACAATTTAGCTTGCAATGCTGAGGCCTGTGGGAACTCAAGTTTGGACTGCTGGAATTGGAGATTCCCCTCTTGCTAGGGCTGGTTTAAATGCTCCCTCCATGGGCAGGTATCACCTAATTTGGGTCAGATTTTGTTTTCTGCTATAAAGGGCAGCATTGAGTTTAATGTCTCACTATTGCTGCAGTCTCCTTCTCCCCATTGCACAAAAATGCTCTCTGCACCATGCCATGGCTGCTGGGGGATAGGGAAGAGGTTGCGTTGATAATTCAACACTGTTTTTCCTACCTCTTCAGTACCTCTCTCAGGGATAGGAAATTAAAACCAGGTACTGTGAGTGTTCACTTGATTTTTAGTTCTTATGAAGGTGATTTTTAGTTATTAAATCGGTGACTTTGCAGGGCAGTGGGAGGGACAACCAGTGGAATCTTCTATCATCTTGCTCTGCCTCTCCTACTTAAGTACAATTTTGTTTGTATTTTAATAAAGTCCAATTTATAATTTTTATTTATGGTTCATACTTTTGGTGTTGTATCTATACTCCTTGTCTAATTCAAGTTCAAGATGATTTTCTTCTATGTTTTCTTTTGAAAAGTTTGCAGTTTTAGTGCTTATATTTAGAACTATGATCTACCTTGAGTTAATATTCATGTATGGTGTAAGGTAAGATATATATATATATTTATTTTGTTTTTGCATGTGGGTATCCATATGTTTCAGCACAACTTGCTGAAAAATTATTCTTTCCCATTAAATTATCTTGCTACCTTTGTTAAAGATTGGCTAACCATAAATTACAGTTTATTTGTAGACTGTCAATTCAGTTTCATTAATCTATGTGTTCGACTCTTTGCCAATATCGCACTATCTTAATTACTATGAATTTAGAGTATTATAACCATGTAGTATAAGTCATCTACCATTTTTCTTCTTTTTAAAGATTTTTTTTTGATACTCTGGGTCCCTTGCATTTCTATATACATTTTAAGATTAGCTTGTCAATTACTCCAGAATGTACGGCTATGATTTAGATAGGAATTTAAGGAAATCTATAAACAATTTGGAGAGAATTGCTATTTTCATTATAGTAGTTCCTATAATTCGTGAAAATAGACAGTCTCTCTGTGTATTTACATCTTCTATAATTCTTCTCAGCACTATTTTATTGTTTTAGCATATAAATCTTATACTTCTTTATTAAATTTATTCCTATTTATTCCTTTTTATGTCATTGTTAAATTGTTTTCATAGTTTCATTTTTCAGATTGCTTTTGACTAGTATGTCACTTATTTTGAACACATAAATTGTCAATTTCCTAGAACAAGAAATTCAATATTCTGAGACATGCATATAAATATTTATAAAAGTATATTATAATTAAATTATAATTAAACCTACTGATTTGGAGATGTGTCATTTGGGTGAATATTCTTGCAATGAGTATTTTTATTCTGTTTTCTTTATTTTCATGTAAACTTTGTTTTAACTCTAAAATATTTCTCCTTTTTGTATCTGTTCCCAATTATAAGAGTATTTCATAAGGAAAAGGCAGACATATACATTTGATGAGGCTCTGATTTTACATGGATATCAACTCTACCTACCATCAATCCTGCTAACATAAAATCATATCCCTATAATTGCTAAATTCACTCAAGTAGAGAGAATTGTAACCGTCCTAAGCACTTTTCCATGTCTCAACCTGAGACTTTTGCTTTGGGACTATTACAGGAGAACAGTTCTTTTTGATAAAAACCTTACAAATGTAATAGCTAAAGAACTGCTTTGCAAATGGAACTACCAGATAAAATATACTGAAGAGAAACTATTTTTAGAAGTCTCAGAAATTTTTCAACGTATGATTAAATTGCAGCTAATCTGGAAGTCAGTAGACTTACACTATATGTAATTCAAGAAATAACCAAAGAATTTGCTATGGTCTCAGAATCCCTACAAGCAAAAACTTCCAAGACTTGGGCAGAATAATTGGAGTAGAGCCCTTAAGAGTCCAATTTAATATTTTTAAACTGCTAGTTAAAATTTCTCAATATCTTTTAAAAACTGAAGGCGAGGAAGGTCTTCAGAAAACAGTAACCAGAAAAGAAAATCTAGAAAAGTACCAGAAAAAAAATATATATATACTCCTTGTACCAGCCCCTGTAACATGTTAAGCTTTTGTAAAATAATCTAATATTCAAGAATATAGACTTGTCAAAGATATACAGAACAATTAACAAATTAACAATTACTTCTCCAAACCTAAACATAGCGTACTTGTTCCATATTTATACAAATTCTTTACTATAATAGATTGTATGCTCAGCTTTTATTAAGGTTTCTATTAATAAGTATACTTATTTGTTTTCACTTGGGAGAAAAGTCAGCAGTTAACCTGGATAGTTATTCCCTTGGAATGTACGAAGTCCTTTGCTATTTCTTCCAAGTCTCATATAACACATTTAAATGCTCTGATCCAAAATATTGATGACTTTTTAAAATGTTTTACTGATTTGGACAGTTCAGCATTGACTTTATCTACTCACTGATATACAGGCACAGAGCTTCTGTTTTTTTAATTTGGCAGATAGTATTATATGCTTTTATTGTCCAATAGAGCTTCTAAGAAAATTTTCGAAACTCCACTTCTGGTAGACAACAGCTTGCTATCTCAGTCTCCATCCTTCATTGAAGGAAGGGCATTACCTAAAGAGAGATCACATATAATTCAAAATTATCCAAGGTGGGCCAACTATTTATTATAAATGTGAACATGAAACATTTCTGAACTAGCAATTCCTCTTTTTTATTTTGCTAAATTAAACATCAGAGAACTAATCCCACAGAACTCAGAAACCTAAAATACCATCATTAATATCAAAATGTCTCTAACATCCACTTATAGTCTCTCTCGATCATAAATCTCATTTTTATAAGTAAATAAAAAGTCACATCTTACTCTGAGAGAATTTACTTAATTTACTTAACAATAGAGAATTGTTTTACTTAATTTACTTAACAATAGAGAATTTTACTTAATTTACTTAGCAATAGATTTAACAATAGATTAAATTAAGTAATTTACTTAACAATAGAGAATTTACATAACAATATGTCATACATAAAAGACCTATAAGCCACTATTAGCCTATCCTTAAATCCAGGAGTGAAGGTTGATCCTTTTTACTATGTTTCTTAAATATGCTGCTTTGTTGTTGCTTTTCTATACATCCTTGTAAAATGTTTGGCTTTCAATGATGAAGGCAACATTTTTAGTGTCTCCAGGCAAAAAGATGACATAGCTTTTATAACTTAAAACAATTAGATCTCATCGCACTCTCAAATACTGAACCAGTTCTGTCTGCATTACTGAAATAGGCTCCACTTGGTCATGATGTGTAACTTTAAAATATATTTTCGGGTATGATTTGGTAATATTTTGTTGAGAGTATTTTTACATATGTCAATGGGAAACATTAGTTTATAGTTTTGCTTTATTGTAATTTTTATCTAGCTTTGGTATTAGGGTAATGTTGGCCTCATGAGTTATCTATGTTTGACTTAATTTCTTATGTTTGTTTGAGTGTGTAAGTGTATGTATTAGTCCATTGCTGCACTGCTATAAAGAAATACCTGAGACTGGGTAACTTATAAAGAAAAGAGGTTTAGATGGCTCATGGATCCACAGGTTGTACAAGTAGCATGGCTGTGGAGGCCTCAGGAAACTTAGAGTAATGGCAGAAGGCAAAGGGGAAGCAACTCGTCTTATATAACCGGAGCAGCAGGAAGAGAAAAGGGGAAGGTGCAATACTGTTAAACAACCACATCTCATGACACTTACTATTAACAGAAAGCAAGGGGGATATTTGCTCCCATGATTCAATCACCTCTCATCAGGCCCTTCCTCCAACATTGGGGATTACAGTTTGACATGAGATTTGGTGGGGGGACACAAATCCAAACCATATCATTATGTCTCCTTGTATGAGTTTTGATAGTTTGCATCTTTCAAGAAATTGGACTATTTCATCTAGGTTATCAAATTTGTAGGCATAGTATTTCTCAAAGTATTCTTTTATTACCATTTTAATGTCCAGGGTATGAGTAGTAATGTCCCATTTCACATCTTATATTTGTAATTGTATCTTCTCTCCTGTTTGTTTGCTTTTAGCCTGGGTAGAATTTTATCATTTTATTGATCATTTCAGAGAACCAACTTTAGACTTTGTTAAAAGTCAATGTAATTTATCACATCAGCAGGCTGAAAAAGAAATATTACATGATCTTATCAATTGATAGAGAAAAACCATTTGACAAAATCCACCAGCCATTTGTGATAAAAATTCTCAATAACTTGTATTATAGAGAGACCTCCTCTAATTGATAAAGGACATCTACAAAGAACCTATAGCCAATGTTGTACTTGACAGTTAAAAAACTGGGCAATTTCCCCTACTATTGAGAGAAGGCAGGGATATTATTTTTTACCACTCCTATTCATCATTGTACTATCCTAGGGAGTGCAATAAATTAAATTGTACTAGATAGAATTCAATTGAACTGAATCCTAGATAGTTCAGTAAGACAAGGAAAGGAAATAAAAGGTATACAGATTGTCAGGGAAGAAAAGTAAGTTTGTATGTTCACAGATGACATGATTGTCTATGCAGAAAATATCAAAGAAAAGACCAAAATAATTCTGGAAGTAAAAAGTGGGTCTAGAAAGTTCGCAGAACATGAGTTTAATGTATAAAAGTCAAATGCTTTCGTATATGTCAGCAATGGCGATTAAAATTTAAAGTGAGATATACATTTATAATAATTAAAAAAGAAAAGAAATGAATGCTTAGGTATAATTCTAATGAAATATATACAGATTATATGCTGAAAACCACTGTACTGTGATAAAATAAATAATATCTAAACACATGGGGATATGACCCATGTTTGGATTGAGAGACTCAATATTGCTAGGATGTCAATTCTTCTCAACTTGATCTATAGGTTCAGAGCAATCACAATAAAAATCCTAGCCAGCTATTTCGTTAGTAACCACAAACTGATTTCAAGGTTTACATGGAACACTTTGGGATGCCAAGGTGAGAGGATTGCTTGAGCCCAGGAGTTTTAGACAAGCCTGAGCAACATAGCGAGACCTCATTTGTATAAAAAATAAAAAAGCCCCCAACAGGCTTGGTGGTGAACACCTGTGGTACTAGCCACTCAGGATGCTGAAGTGGACAATTGCTTGAGCCCAGGAGATCAAGACTGCAATGAGTCAAGACAGCCCCTGTACTCCAGCCTAGGTGATAGAGCTCTTGCTCTATGTTAAATAAATAAATAAATAAATAAATAAATAAAATTTACATGGAAAGGCTGAAGACCTAGACTGAGCAGTACAAAAATGTTGCAGGAATCATACCACCAGATTTCAAAGCTTACTGTAAAAAATAGTAATCAAGACTGTAGGATTTGTGAAAAACTACATAACTGTATCTATGAAACAGACTAGAAAACATATAAATAGACCTAAACAGATATAAAACTGATCTTTAAATTTGGGGCAAAAATAATTTCAGGGAGAAAGGAGAGTCTTTTAAACAGGATACTGGAAGAATTAAATGTTGAAAGGAAAGAAGGAAGGATGGGAGGAGGGAAGGAGGAATGGAGGGAGAAAGGGGAGGGGAGGAAGGGAGGGAGGGAGGGAGGGAAGAAGGCAGGCAGGCAGGGAGTCTCAGACTGTACACCTTTCTCAAAAATTAAAATAGATCATGAGCCTAAATATAAAGTGAAAAGCTATAAAATTTATAGAATAAAATACATAAAATGTACATGAATGTGGGTTTGATAATAATTTTTGATATATCAAAATTGATAAGTTAGATTATATTAAAGTTAAAAACTTCTTTTCTGCAAAAGGTTCTGTTAAGAGAATAAAAAGACCAAGCCACAAACTGGGAGAAAATGTTTCCAACACATACATCTGATAAAGGGCTTGAATCTAGTAAATGCAAAGAACTCTTAATACTCTGTTTTATTTTTTAGTTATTAGTTGTTTATTTTAGCTATTAGTTGTTTATTTTAGCTATTAGTTGTTTATTTTATTTTCAACTCTTAGTTTTAAGAGTTGAAAAATAAACAACCTAGTTAAACAATGGGTGAATCATCTGGACTGATACCTTACCAAAGAAGACATTCAGACAGCATGTAAACATATGAAAAGATGCTTAATTTCTCATTTTAAAATTTAAACTAAAACAACAATGAGATTCCTATTGCATATTCATTAGAATGAATAAAAATCAAATAAACAAGCCAAGTAAAAACACACTAATTAGGTAATATTAGCAATTGTTGGCAAGTGCAGATCAACAGGAACCCTGATTGCCGGTAGAAATTCAAAATAAGAAAGCCTCTTCGGAAGACACTTTCACAGTTTCTTACAAAAGCTAAACATAGTCCCACCATAGGATTTAGCAATTCTAATTTTAAGCATTTGCCCATGAGTTGAAAACTTCTGTTCTCACAAAAACCTGTATGCAAGTGTTGATAGCAGTTTATTCATAAATTCTCCAAACCGGAAGCTACAGATACTCTTTTCAATAGGCAAATGGAAAAACAAATGATGTTATATCCGTTCAATGAAATATTCTTCCATGATAAAAATAAAGGAGGTATCAAGTCATGAAAATACATGGATGTTAAATTCATATTGTTAAGTGAAGTAACCAGTCAGAAAATGTACATATTGTATAATGCCATTTATATGACATTCTGGAAATTGCAAAACTATAATGCATTTGCAAAATCAGTGATTGTAGGGGCTGAGAAGGATGCAGTGGAGGTTTGAATTGGTGAAGTACGGGGAATTTTTTTAGGGCAGTGACACTATTCTGTATAATACTGTAAAGTTGGCTACATGCCATTAAGCATTTCTCAGTTCTTAGAACTTAACATAAGAAAAAAAAATGAGCCTTACTATATGCAAATTGAAAAAACTATTTATGCAGTTAGGGTGTCCCAGAACAGAATGCAGAATGTAAAAAAAAAAAACTGTTTAACTGTTGTCTTAGTCTGTTTTGTGTTGTAAGAATAGAATACCTGAGACTGGGTAATTTACACAGAAATGAGGTTTATTTAGCACAGTTATATAGGCTGGAAAGTTCAAAGGCAAGGCTTTGAACTTGGTGAGGGCTTTATGCTGAATCACAAAGGCAGAGAAGGTGAACTAGGAGAGTTGGAGATACCTGTATAAATTTATGTTTATAAATTTATAAACATAAAGATAGATAAATTTATCTTTATTTTATTTTTTAAAGACAGGGTCTGTCTCTGTTGCCCAGGCTGGAGTGCAGTGGCACAATGATAGCTCACCGCAGCCTCAACCTCCTGGGCTCAAGTGTTCTTCTCACTTTAGCCTCCTGAGTAGGACTATAGGCACATACCACTATGTGGTCTAGAGACAGGATCTCACTATGTTGCCCAATCTGGTCTTGAGCTCCTGGCCTGAAGCAATCCTTCCATTTCGGCCTCCCAAAGTGCTGGGATTACAGGTATGAGCCACTATGCTGGACCTATAGGAGTATTCACAGATACGTGCAAATGCAAACATGAGTATACACATACACATACTTTCATTCTCTCAGCTGATAGTGCCTAGAAGCAACCAACACCTCAATAGCCATGCACATATTAAGTGCCCAGATCTTGGTTTCCAAAATGTTTCTCCAATAAAAGGAACCAGTGTTCCAGGTGGATTCTTGGAGAAATGGCTGATTCTAGGAATGAGACAAGGTACACACATACACACACACACACACACGCATATGTACATATACATATATACACACACATATATATATAAAAATGTATCTGTGTGTGTGTATGTGTATATAGAGAACCCTATTATCTTGTTATGCCAGAAAATGAGGCAATGCTTAAAAACAAACCAAAAAATGAAGAAACAGAAAATCAAAGTACAAATAAAAGTAATAGGTGTATAACAAAGGGACATAGGAGCCAAATGAAAAAGCTCTTAATGGCCAAAGATGGAAACAAAATAGTAACTAAACAAGTAAAGTAGCATTGACTAATAACCTAAAGTGTAAGATAATTATCCACAGACTTCTTTTTTAAAATTTCAATAGCTTTAGGGGTAGAAAGTCATTTCTGGTTACACAGATAAATGTTATGGTCATGAAGTCTGGGCCTTTAGTGTACCCATCCCCTGAGTAATGTGCATTGTACTCAACATGTAATTTCTTATCCCTAATCCCTCGTCCACCATTCCCACCTGAGTCTCTAATGTCCATTATACCACTCTGTAAGCCGTTGTGTACCCACAGTTTAGTGTGAGAACATGCAGTATTTGGTTTTCTGCTCCTGAGTTATTTTGCCTAAGATAGTGGCCTCCAGTTCCATCCAAGTTGCCGCAAAAGACATTCTTTTATTCTTTTTTAGGATGAGCAGTATTGTATGGTATATATGCCACATTATCCACTCATTCGTTGATTGGCACTTAGGTTGATTCAATATCTTTGCAATTGTGAATTGTGGTGTGATAAACATATGGGTACGGGTGTCTTTTTTATATAATGTCTTTTCCTTTGTGTAGATATCTAGTAGTAGAATTACTGATTAGAATGGTAGATCTACTTGAAATTATTTGAGAAGACTCCCTCTGTTTGCAATAGAGGTTGTACTAATTTACATTGCCACAGGCGGGGTATGAGTCTTCCCTTTTCACTGCATCCACTCCAAAATTTTTGTGTTTTTTTTTTTGACATTTAAACAATGGCCATAATGACTAGGATAAGGTGGTATCTCATTGTGATTTTAATTTGCATTTCCCTGGTGATTAGTGATGTTGATTGTTTAAATATATATTTCTTGTCCATTTGTATATTTTCTTTTGAGAAATGTCTATTCATGTCATTTGCCCACATTCATTCTGATATAAATAAATAATGAAATAAATTAACAAATAGGTGAGAAGACATACATCTCCAAAAAAAAAATCAAAATTATTTGTGTAGATATTCTTCCCTTAATGAAGTAGAATGAAACTTGCCACTCTAAGAATGAGCTCAGCATAGCAACTTCATTTCAAAGAGTACAGTATGAAAATGGGGAGAATCCTGACAAACACTACCTCAGCCAGGTAATCTAGGTTTATATCACCTAACCTTGGTAAACCATCTTGATAGTATGTACCCTTAATATAAAGCGATAAGAATGACACTTTATCTGTGATCTTCCTCCAAAAAATACATAGCTGCAGTCTAATCATGAGTAGAACATCACATGAATCCAATTGAAGGACATTTCACCAAAATGCTTGATCTCTCCTCCTCAAAAAACACAAGGAAAGTCTGAGAAATAATCACAGTCAAGACGACCTTATGGAGATACGATGAATAAATGTAACACCGACATAGGATCTGGAATTGAAAAAAGATATTAGGTAAAAACTTTAGAAATGTGATCGAATTATATACTTTAGTTAATTATAATGTATCAATATGGTACTTTGGACAAACATACCATACTAAATATAAGGTGTTAATAATGAAACTAGTTGCAGGATATACGGAAACCTCTGTATAATCTAAATAATTTTTCTGTAGATCTAAAAGTGTTCAAAATACATAAAAAAACAGCCTTCAGTGAAATGCCAATAGTCATTTAGAGAGCGAAATGCCATTCGTCAATAGTGAACAAAACATTAAAACACTTAGAAATGATCATACCTATAAGTAATTGAGTCCTAAATAAAGGAAACTGTTTGGAAATATAAGCAATTGAGGGATTTGGAGTCAGCATGGTGTATTTTACACATATTTTTAGTGTGTAAGCTATAAAGACCAAAGAGAACAAGAGAGGAAGGTACAGAAGTACAACATCTTAACAAAATTCTGAAGCCATATGCACGTTTTATGCTGAGGATAGTTTTATACACATTCCACAAAGTCGATGTTCAGTTTGTCTGAAGAGGATGGGGATGAGGGATGAAAATTATCTCTGGAAACTTCAGGGAGATATTGGCAGTGTATGGGTAAATTTAGGGATAGAATGCCACATAAGCTTTAGTTACAAATATGTCTCTAAATTACATAAAATCAGTTTCTATTCTTTCTTAATATAAAAATAAATACATTTCATAAGAAATCAGTTTGTATAGGACCCAAACAGGATTATGCAAACAATGTAAATTAAAATCTCAGTGAAACTGATTTTTTCTCTTTCGTATCAATCACAAAAATCTCAGTATTCTAAGGCCATGTTTTCAATGATTAGACCGTGCTTAAGGTGAGGGTTGCTACCTTTGATAACTTTAAGTTGTATATTTTGAAAGCTAAAATAGGTTTTCAAGATTGATTAGAAGGGAATGTTAAGTAAAATATTGCCTGAAACCAAACATTTAGGCTTTTAAGTAATTGTTTTCTTGATTTTTTTTTTCTTTAAAGGTGAATAGAATTGTCACTACAGAACTATGCTTTTTATTTTCTCTAGAATGAACCTTGGTAATTCCACAAAAACTAGCTTTTAAAGAACTAGAGAACTAGAGAACTGCATGTCTCCAGGGACTTGCCAGCACTTAGCATTGCTTGTTTTCTGTTCCCTTTATTTTCAACAAGAAACAAACTTTAGATTTTAGGCAAGAAATGTAGTCTTCATTAAGTTCGAGCCTATGTGGAAAACAAAAGCAGCTAGAAACTTTCTTAGGGACTTTCAGCCAGTGGAGAGCAATGACAGGGAAGTGGGAAGTTTTGGTTGGGAACAGGGGATTCTAAATGCTAGAGCTAGGTGGTCTGGCTCTGTAGAGGCTGCGTACTCAAGGAAAGCCTTATGGAGAAGTTAGAAATGAAAGTAAATCTGGAAAATTAGAGCCCAGATTATTTTTCTATATATTATTCACTGCCCTAAAAGACTATACATAAAGTTAAATGAAAGTCGTGCTTTTTGGAGTCTGCTACCAGGTGTCATAGGCAGTGGGTGAGTGGGCCTCAGTAAAGTTGGCTTAATCCTAAGAATATTCTATTTCACAGTCTATTATGTCAGAGGCATTTGAACCAGAGCAACTCCATCTTGAATAAGGTCTGAGTAATATAAGGCTGAGATCTGCTGGGCTGCATTCCCAGGAGGGTAGCCATTCCTAGTCACAGGATGAGATAGGAGGGCAGCACAAGATAGAAGTCTTAAAGACCTTGCTGATAAAACAGGTTGCACTAATGAAGTTGCCCAAAACCCACCAAAACCAGGAGAGCGATGAGAGTGACCTCTGGTCTTCCTCATTGCTCATTATATGCTAATTATAATGCATTGGCATGTTAAAAGACACTCCCACCAGTGCCATGACAGTTTACAGATGCCATGGCAACGTCTGGAAGTTACCCTGTATGGTCTAAAAAGGGGAGGAACCCTCAGTTCTGGGAATTGCCCACCCCTTTCCCAGAAAACTCGTGAATAATCCACCTCTTGTTCAGCATATAATCAAGAAATGACTATAAGGATCTTTAGGCCAGCAGCTCAAGCCACTGCTCTGACTGTGGAGAAGCCATTCTTTATTCCTTTACTTTCTTAATAAACTTGCTTTCACTTTATGGATTTGCCTCAAATTCTTTCTTGCATGAGATCCAGGAACCCCTCCTTGGGGTCTAGATAGGGACCCCTTTCCAGTAAAAATTATATTTATGTAGTATGTTTATAAGTTATAGCACACCTTCACATATGAGTTTATTTCTTCATTCTAAACAAAACACTCCTCTTTTTCCTTGCCTTAGCTAAATCTTGAATGTAAACTTCTTGTCTTCATTTTTTAATCTCAATTTACATCTAAACATACCACCCATTGAATCAGTGAAACGGACATATTAAATGTTGTGTCTAATGGCTTCTTCTCAAACTTCATCCTACTTGACCTCTCTAGAGAATGTGATACCATCGCAAGGCCCAGTCTATCTTTACATAACTCTCTGAGCTTTCGAGTCACGGATCCCTTTTCTCTCTTTGGCCACTCATTTTCAATCTTCTTACCCTCTATTTGTATTTTATTTTTATATATTAAATTTTAGATTTCATAATCCCTTATTCCCTTTCCTTATTTTACTATATTCATCTGGCTTTAAATACCACCTACATGCCCGTGTTCTGAATCTCTCACTTGAGCCCAGATTTCTCCCTGTCTTCCGGAACCTTATTCTCACAACCCACGAACATCTGACCTTGGATGTCACATAGCGCCTTCATGTACACCATGGTCAAAAACAAAATCATGATCTTTTCTAACAAGACTGTTGCTTTTACCTCTAGACTAAGACACAAGCTAATCATTCACCTGGAAATCACTGGGTTATCCTGGTCTTTTCCTTGTGTTACACTTTTTCACATAATTAGTTACTGAGTCGTAGTGGTTCATGTGAGTTATAGAGCTGCTCAGTCAGCTCTACCTTTTTACCTCTCCCACTGGCACTCTTCTGGTTTAGGCCCTTTTTGGGGGTCAGCAACTGATACCCCAAAATATAGCACTTGGGTATGCCAGACTAAAGAAGCAGACTCAAGGTCTCGCTGACCATTCCTGCACCTCTTCAGACTCTCAATTCTCTGTCTATCTCAAAGAAACCAACGAAATACTGAAATTCCCTTATCTGACTAAAGTACAGACCTTCTAAAGAAGAGAACAATTATCTCTGGTCTCTTCCCTGAGTTTTCGCTAACTTAACTCATATCATGAGAAGACTGAGGTCTGTTAATACACTTGTACAGTCTTTTGTCACCAACCACTGTCTTGCAGTCTCATTCAATATTTCAAAGAGAATCATTTACCAGCCATTATCTGCTCTGCAGGTTCAACAGACTTTGATCTAGGCCATTGCATATTCTCCAAATCCATTCATCACTATCCTTCAAATTGCCAAATTTTCCCCATTTCCCCTTGCCTTATGAGGAAAAGTATATAAACATCTGTACCCCATTGAGTTTTGGGTAATCATTCTTCTGTCATCCTCCCACCCCCACCAATGTTAAAATTAATTTGATATGCCTTTTCTCCTATTAATCTGCCTTTTGTCAGATGATTTGATTTTCAGTGAACCTTCAAAGAGTGAAGAGAACATTTTATTTGGCTTCAAAACTTCCTTGCTGTCTTAGAGTATTCTAATTCATTTCCTCGCCTCCTTTCACAGAGTTTTTCTAAAATGAAAACGTACCATATGATTCAAATCTTGATAATATTTCTCTTCGCATTGATTACAGGACAAAGTATATCTTTCTCAGTCTCATGAATGGAGCCAGTTATAGTCAGGCTGGAACGGGGCCCCTGTTTACCTTCACTTGCTCTCTATTGAACTTTAGACCTCACTCTCTGTATGTCCCTCATATTGCCAAATGGTTTTGGTTGCTGATATCACTCAACAGGTGAAGTCTCATATTAACACACTTCTCTTTCCTCTTGTCATTCCTACTACAAAAAATTTAATCATTCACTTCATGTGTTCTCAAAGCTTTTCATAAAAACTCCTTTTCCCCGTCAATTCTTTTCCATCGTACTGCTTTTGGAATTACACTTTTACACATTCCAGCTCTCTAACTAGCTCTTTGACCTATTTTCCAGTGACTGGAAAAAAAAAACAAAATTGAGAGCAAAGGCACTTGCTTGTGTATATATGTGTGTGTATATATATAGATATATACATATATGTATATATGTATATATATGCATATCTATATATCTAGATATATAGATATAGATGGGGAGCTGCTGGCCTAAGGATACTTATAGTCATTTCTTGATTTTTTTATATATACAAATATATATAAATATATATATAAATATAAATATATAAATTATATATATATAATATATATATATATTTAGTCCAATAGCACGATCTTGGCTCACTGCAACCTCTACCTCCCAGATTCAAGAGATTCTCCTGCCTAAGCCTCCAGAGTAGCTGGGATTACAAGTGCTGCCACCACGCCTGATTAATTTTTTTGTATTTTTAGTAGAGACGGTGTTTCACCATCTTGGCCAGGCTGGTCTCAAACACTCGACTTCAAGTGATCCTCACACCTCAGCCTCCCAAAGTGCTGGGATTACAGGCATGAGCCACAGCACCTGGCCTGTTGTTTATCTCTGTATCCCTGGCATCTAGCAGGTTTCTGGTAATTTATAGGCATTCAAATACATCTGAAAAATAAGTGGCATGCATCACATTGTGAGCTACATGAAAGAGAATGTGTGAATAGCATCCAGCCTTGTCACTAGCTTCCAGATGGTTAAATTCTGGAGGACATAATATTTCACAAAGCTCAAAGGATGTGACTCAGGCTGCAGTGAAGGTCTGCCTCTCATTGCAACTGAATACTTTCTCTCAGAGCTAATTAAACAGACTTTTTCCATTTTTCCTAAAAAAAAAAAAAAAAAATTCATGCCTGCAAAACATCAACTAAAATAATCATTTGTCTTCATCAGCAAGAGAAATTTAGAGTTTGAAATAGAGAATATCTGAGTTGCAAGGCTATGTTTTATCTGAGTTTGAAGCAAATAATTAGCAGTAATATTATAATACTGTATCGTATATGTTCTTTGTTATAGTTCGCATTTTTTCTTTTCCTTTTGTATTTCCTGTTTACCATTTTATCTTCCTTTTCACTGCCTAAGTACCGTCTTGTGATTGAAGAAATAGCTACAAGACAAAATGCAAGCAATGCTGCTCAGTGTAAAAGAGAGGACTAGAATGATTGACACTGTAAAGGTTAAATTATTAAGTGCTTATTCTGTACCAGGCCTGATACGGTTAGGCTTTGTGTCCCCATCCAAATCTCATCTTGAATTGCAATTCCCATAATTCACACATGTCTAGGGATGGGAGGTGATTGGATCATGGGGGTGGTTTCCCCCATGCTGTTCTTGTGATATTGAGCAAGTGCTCACAAGATACAATGGTTTTATGAGGAGCTTTTCCCACTTTGCTCCTCACACTTCTTTCTCGTTCCTGCCACCATGTAAGACATGCCTCTTCCCCTTCTACCATGATTGTAAGTTTCCTGAGGCCTTCCCAGCCCTGTGAAACTATGAGTCAATTAAACCTCTTTTCTTTATAAATTACCCAGTCTCAGGTATGTCTTTATAGCAGTGTGACAATGGGATAATACAAGACCCTCTTCTAAGAACTTTACAAAACATTTTCTTTTTATAACTCATTATAAGTATATTAACTCATTTAATTTTTGGAATAACTCTAATAGATAGGTACTATTATGTCTGCAGTTTAGAAATAAGCAAATAAGTGATAGAGGGGATAAAAATATGTCCAAGGTAAAAAGATCTAGATACAAAACTGGGATTCTAAACCAGAAAGTTTGCTCCACCAACTGTGCCCTTAACTAGCCTGTTATCCTGCTTGTTTATTGAGGAAAAAAAAAATAGTAACTCAGGGTAGTAAATTGAAGTTAGAACCCCTTGGGAGTACGTACGCAAGTATTTGAACACACAGGACATATCAAAGGGGAAGATATAAATAACTTTGAAACTATTTAAAGACATTTCCCATTTATACAAATCATTTAGTGGGAACTATAATTATCCTGGAGATAGCTACTTATTAATATAGACAACTTAATCATAGTTGTTGAACTATG
The DNA here is from genome assembly GCF_009828535.3 of Hylobates moloch. Classification (NCBI taxonomy): domain Eukaryota; kingdom Metazoa; phylum Chordata; class Mammalia; order Primates; family Hylobatidae; genus Hylobates; species Hylobates moloch. Next base: position 21,681,774 of record NW_026652288.1, on the reverse strand, counting down.
TGTTGTTTTTGAGAAGGACAGTAGATTTAATTTATTAAAATTCACTGTGTAGTGACCCAGAACCGCATTCTAACAACAGGTGATTTAACCTATACAAAAATAAATCTAATGGTATTAATGAGTCAAGGAATCTCAAGTCTTTGAAAAGAGATGGAACTCAGAACAAAAAGTCCTTCTGTAGTCATATTTATACACTATTATTTCAATTTCATCTGATATAGAGGATTTGTAAAAAGGGCCAAATTCATTCTTTGTGTATTTTGTGAATCTTACTAATTATATGTTACTTCCTTTGTCTTGATGGGCAATTTTGTTTTGTTGTTTTGTACATTCACTTTCTTCACCAGAAAAATTCACCTAAATAGGATGCTTCTGTATTTGCATAGTCTAAACATCACGCTAAACTTCAGTGTCCTTGATTTTGCTTCTCAGATTTGTCATCCTTATTAACTGCAGCCAGATAATTCTCTTTAGGGATTAGATGTAGTTCTGTAAGTGAGCTCCCTTCAGCACATTGAAATCCCTTTGCTGTATGCTTCCAACTTCACTTTTCTTTGTAGCTTTCTTGTTGCCCTGTAATCGCACATGCATCTAACCTTTGCTTTTCCTTCTTATTTAGTGCCTTGGTCCCATACAAAGGAAATTTAGCAGTGGGTAGTGATCCCCAGGGCTCTGTCTTTAGCAGTCTTGCCATTCTATGCTGTGTTCCTTCCAGACCCATACTTCACCACATATAAATACGCTTATATTTATAATCATATACTTTTAGGCACATTTTTTCTGAAAAGTTCTGTGACTTTGTCACCAGTTACTTGTTGGGTATTCCTACTCTAAAAAAACTCACACTTCAGTGGAAAGAAACAAAAGAGAAAACTACAGTTCAGAATGATATGAACGATGGAAAAGAGGGACATTTAACACAGTCTGGAGTATCAGGGAGATTCCAGGAGACTGGTATATCACAGATGAGTAATAGGAGCCAGTCAAGAACATAGGAAGACAAACGGTGCAAAACCACCACCGACAACAGAGTGGAGCTGCATGAAGCTTAGCTTGACAGCAGCATTGTGGATGAGAGGATAAAGCATAGAAATGTGTCTTAAGTGGTAGTAAGCAGGGCCAAATCATAAAAGGCCTACCCTCTGAAAGTTGTCGGATAAATACTTTAGAGCTATAATTCTCAGGGTGGCATGGCAATTAGATTCTAGAAAAGCAAGTCAGGAGTCAAGAAGATGAGCCAGGAATCTACTGCAATTCTCGTGACAGAGATGGACTGAATTAGAAGGGTTAGCAATTAAGTTGGAGATAAGCAAATGGATTCAAGAAATAGTTTGAAAGCTAAAACTGACACAGCTTTGCAATTGGATATCAGGTATACGGAAAGGGAGATCTCAAGAATTATATAAAGCTATATGGTTTGAGTTCTAGGTAGATTCACGATGTGAACGCAGGAGTTTTTGTTGGAGATGGAAATTGAGATTCCATTTAAGACATGCTAAATATGAGGTTTCTATGCAATATCTGAGTGCAGATCCTTGGTAGATGTATAGACACATGGGTCTGGGGAACAGAATGAATATATGGACTCAAGATTTGGTTTTGAATATGGGGAAGGGATGATACAAAGAATATGTGTAAGATCACTGGCTGAGACTAAGCAAGTGTTCTCTAAGACTAGAGGAAAAAGAGCAGGCATGCAAGGGATGTAAAGACATTTGCAGTTAATGGGCATGTGAGAAGTGGGATAGGTCATTTCTGATCTCCTAAGTTTCTTCATGATTTAGGAACTGAGAGTATCTACTGGATGTAAAATGAATGAGACTGGATATCAGCTTGAAGACAGTGCGGAATTTTGGAATGGCACTTAAGGCAACGTAAATGATTAAAGGCAAGTAAAGGAGTTGCCAAGTGACATGAGAGCTGAACTGAGTGTGGAGGGTAGGCGCTCCTTGTGGTGCTTCAGAGTGTGTGATATAACTCAGTTGGTGGCCGTCATACTGAAGTAGAGTTGAGTGTTGTCAGCGTAAGTATGTCAAGCCGCTGTAACCTAAATCCAACCATTTTGTAATATATGCTATTATTTAAGTCCCTCAAATAGCCCTATAGAGTAATACTACTCTTATCTCCATTTTAAAGGTGGAAAAAAAGTTTGAGGAGAATAAGTAACTTGCTCTGGGAAACCCAGAAAGTCAGCAGGTGAAACTCAGAAACTCAGGGATGAGACCATATTACATTGGACAAATAATGATTTTTTTAAGTACATTAGGTTTGCTTTCTTCATAAAATGACTTTCATTCTGTGAGCAACACTGGCCACCAACCTCTAGTAAGAGCTAGTGTTCTAGCAAAGGCTCGTGATCCCAGCTTACAGGCATTTTTGGGGATTCTGCTGAGGGTAGGGTTGAATTTGATAACTTTGAAGCACCTTCTAAATTAAATATTCTGAGTATCCCTCCTCTAAATGACAGTGACAATGTCTTTTTTAAAAATTTATTTCATGTTGTAAAATTCCAGGAGTGTCTTAAATTTTAAGTAACTCAATTTCTGTCTTCACTTACTGCTAGATAAAATATATGAGTTTGTTTAGTGTGATTGTGTGTGTGTATATGTGTGTGCACAGAACCAGAGATTTGACTTTTGCTCTTTATTGCATTTCTTAAACTAGCTACACTTGGCAATTCATTTACATCAATAATTGAAGAGCCATCAGTCTCCTCTTGTCTTAAACTCCTTGCTATGCACACTAATGATATGCATGATTGGCTATTGCCATAAAAATGCACCATAAATTTTTTAAAGATAATTCAACTACGGAGATGAATCAATATGAATCTACAGTGATAACATATGAGAAACAATTTCTCTAATGCCACTTCAAAGTAGTTAGCACTCCTCTTGATGAGAACCTGTCACTGCTTCCAGTTGGAGTTTTTAGGCAGTGATTTAGCACTTCCCTCTTTCAAAATCTGCCTAAGGTAGTCTGTTCTCATCCACCCATTTTTTAGACTACCCATCCCTACTGATACTTCTTTTGTTTTCTGCCTTCTAGTTTCTAATGGTTTAAGTGTCCTGTAAGGGAAAAAGACCTATTATGTCTTATGTGTGCCATAAAATTTGGCATGAAATATGTATTGTGCTTAATCATTCCTTTATTCATTCATTTGACAGACTGTCATTTGTTTGCCCTTAAATAGAGAGAGGTCTCATATGTAAGACTGCCATCCATTAAAAGACACAATTTGTAACAGAAATAAAACTAACCCTAAGCCCAGTCTGTGCTCACATAGAGGGGCAGTGTCTAAACTGAATAAGGATATTCTGGGCCCTAAACATGTGATAATTTTGCTTATTTTATTGTAGAAAGTTGGGACATGCTATTTGTAGGTCATTCAACAGCCTGGGAAGCCACTACGGGAAAAGAGCTGTAAGGCAGGTACAGCCACTTCTCTCAGCATTGTCTGTCATCAAAATGCATATATTTGTGTTCTAGATAGTATTGTTTGGCATACAGGGTTTTAACTTGCATACATGTTATTACGCTTTAATATCATTCTATGTCTTTATTCTTCTAAACTGTATTTTATATCTATTCATATTGCACCATTTTATACCTAGTTCATTTGTTCCGTGATATATTCCAGTGGATCCATAACATATCTCTTGTCTACTCCTCTACTGATTATCCTTCAAATCTTTGATTACAGTAAGCGTGCACACACACACGTGTGCACGCACACACACACATACTCCGATCAACTACTTTATACATGTCCCATTATAAACTTTGTCTGTGATATGTGCTGAGGAGTAGAAGTGATTAATTATAACGCATATGCTCACTTAATGTCATGAGGAACCACCAGAATAATTTCTAGAATGGCTAAGGAATTTGACATAATCAATGTGCTAGAGTTCTTGTCTGCGCACATCTTCACCACCACTGGGCATCCTGGCACCTTTCCAGTTTTTGCTCTTCTAATGAGTGTTGCCTTGTGTTTCATTTTTGTTTAATTACATTTTTTTTTCTTATTTCAACTTACTTTGAGTTATTCTTTGGAGAAATTTCAAATATTTTAGCATATATTCCATGAATTGCTTTTGCCCATTTTTCTATTGGATTTCAAACATATTTTTTCCCAAGTTAGAAACAGGATGTTTAGTGAAAGAGGACGAGAATAGTAGTAAAACATAGGGATTCTAAATCAGACAGAGGTTTTTAAATCCTGGATCCATAATGTACTAGCTATGTGATATTAGGGAAGTTGTTTAAGCTTCTGTTTCTTTTCTTCTACATGACATCACTAAGGTTTTAATAAATGTTAAGTAAGCCATTTACTATTACTACTGTATGGCCAATAGTAATCATTTTAAATGTTAACTGATATGTTTGATTTAATCAAAGAAGACCATGTGATCTCTGTCCTCTCCCCTCCCCATCAGCTTTGTCAAAAGGGTCAAGGTAAGTGATGACAGACTACCATCCTAATATGTATTATCACTGTGATTTTCTTTTTGATAGAGTAATATTTTACTTGCATATAAATTACAATAAAATGTGCAGATCTTAAAAATTCAGTTCTATTATTTTTGACAATTTTATACATGCATGTAATTACCACCAAAAACATTTTAAACATTTCCGTCATGTCACATTGTACTTCCCTCAGGTGAACTTTCTCTGCACCCTCAGCCCTGAGGATATTTTCCTGACTTTGCATAACACACGGTAGTTTTTATTGTTCTTGAGCTTCTTCTACATGGAATTATACTGTGTGTGTTCTTTTGTGTCGTGTTTCTTTGGATCAGTAGTATGCTTTCTAATTTATTCATGTTGTTGCAATTATCAGCAATTTATTCCTTTTCATCACTGACTAGAACTCTCTCATATGAATATACCACATATGTTTATGCACTTCCTACTGATAGACATTTGAGTTACTTCTAGTTTGGGGCCATTATGAATATGGCTGCTAATGATTCCTGATTAGGGTGTGTGTGCTTGTGCATGTGCATGCATGCAGGTGCACATATGTGTTTGTATATCTTGAGGAAATGCCAAAGAGTAGACTAGCTAGGACATAGGGTTAAGGTAGATCTATGTTTACCTTTATCAGAACTACTAAATACTCCTCCAGTGTGGTTAAACCACTGAACAGTCCTGGCAGCAAGGTAATAGAACTCCAGTTGTTCCACATGCTTGCCAACATTTGATCTTGGCCATCTTTTTTTTTTATTTTAGCCACTCTATTGGGTGTGAAAAGATATCTCACTGTGGCTGTGATTTCATTATTTGATGACATATTCCCTATTCATGTGTTTATTTGCCATTTTTATGTCTTCCTTTGTGGAGTATCTATTCAAACATCTTACTTGGTTTTGTTTATATTGAGTTGTCTTCTTTTATTGTTGATTTGTACATATATGTATATATTTCTATATTGTAGAAATCAGCAATAAAAGAAGACAACTCAATATAAGCAAAAGGCTATATATATATATATATATATACAAGCTCTTTTAAAAAATAAAGATTCTCTGAATATTTGCTCCAATTATGGCTTTTTGATTTTTTAAATATTGTCTTTTGAATAGAAGAAATTTAATTTCAATAAAATTTGATATATCTCTCTTGTTTTCTTTTACACTCTGTGATTTTTTTTGTTTTCCATCTAAAAAATATTTCTTATACAATATAATGAAAATATTCTCTGGAATTTTTCTTACATTAGCTTTATTATTCTAGCATTCATAAGATGTTTCGACCTATGGCTCATCTTGCATTTTTGTGTTTGGTGTGAATTGGGAATCAATGTTTATTTTTCATAAATAGAGTTCTGGTTCTTTCAAACTACTTTTTTTAATTTAGGCTTTTCTTTTCCTGTTTAATTTATTTTGCATTGTTCAAAAATCAATTAATAAATATTTATGGGTGATTTATCCACTTTCTGTCATTGATCGTACATCAGTGCTACCTTGTCTTTATTAGTAGAGATGTACATTAAATCTTAAAATCAGGCAGTATAAGTCCTCCAATTTTATTTTCCCAATATAATTTTGGCTATTGTAGATAATATGCATTTCCATATTCAAGCTTGTCAATTTCTTCAACAGCAATGACAACAATAGCCTTGTGGGGTTTTAATTGCATTTGGGTTGAATCTATAAAAAATTTCTTATGAGAACTGACATCTTAACAGTATTGAATCTTCCAATCCATAAACATAATATATATCTCCATTTACTTACGTCTTCAAATTCTGTCACTAATGTTTGGTAGTTTTCAATTTAGAGGTCTTACACATCTTTCATTGGGTTTATTCTTTAGGTTTTTAAATGCTTTTTCATATTTTTATAGATAGTAGCTAATATATACTTTTTAGTTTGTTGATAATACATAGAGATATAATTAATTTTGGTGCAATAACTCTGCACCCCATCATCTTGCTAATTTATTCATACTAGCATAGTTTTTTGTAAATTTCATTTTTTTTTTTTTTCTTTTTGAGATAGAGTCTCACTGTCGCCCAGACTGCAGTACAGTGGTGCCATCTCGGCTCACTGCAACCTCTGCCTCCCAGGTTCAAGTGATTCTCCTGCCTCAGCCTCCTGAGTAGCTGGGACAACAGGTGTGTGCCACCATGCCCGAATAATTTTTTATTTTTAGTACAGATGGGGTTTCAACATGTTGGTTAGGCTGGTCTCAAACTCCTGACCTCATGATCTGCCCGCCTTGGCCTCCCAAAGTGCTGGGATTACAGGCATGAGCCACTGCGCCCAGCTGATTTCATGTTTTATAGATACAAAATAAGTCATCTTTGGAGAATAATAGTTTTAATTCTTTTTCATCACATTCGTACAATTATTTCCTTTTCTTACTTTAATACATAACACTTATAGTACCATATTTAATGGAAGTGGTGGGAATGAGTAACTTTCCTCATTTTCAACTTAAAAACGTCCACTAATTTGGCATCATTAAATGTGATGTTAAGTGTAGTTTTTATGGACAAAATATATAAATATTGAGGAAGTTTTTTTTATTTTTCTTTAGATTCCTAGTGTACTGAGAGGTTTGAACGATTATGAATTGGTATTGGATTTTGTCAAATGCTTTTTCTACATCTATAGATTAGAATAGTAGTATAATTTTAACCATTATTCTGTATAGTGAATCATATTGCTTACTTTTTATGTTACATCAACCTTGCCATCTTGAGGTGAGTCCCGCTTGCTTAAAATTTATTAGCCTTTATGTTATATATTCCTAGATTTAGTTGGCTGATATTTAGTCAAAAATGGTTGCCTCTATGTTATGAGAGATATTCATCAGTAATTATTTTTTTAAAGTTTCCTCTTAGTGTCAGAATTATGCTGAACCAATAAAATGAAGTAGAAAGTGTTTATTCCTCATCCATTTCTAAAACAAACAGATACCTTGTGTGGCATTGCTGCTAATCTCTCTTAAATGATTAATAAAATTCGTGGGCGGAGTCTCCAGGCCTGGAGTTTTCTTTATGGCAATGTTTCAGATTGTGATTTAATTACTTATAGTTCTATGCAGGTTTTTCATTTCCACTTGTAGCAGCTGTTTTTGAATAATCTTATTAATTTTAAAGTGCCAAATTTATTGCCATACATTTTTTAAATATTTCCTCATTATCATGCTAATGTTTGTAGGATCTATAGTGAGGTTTTCTTTTTGTGTTCTTAATATTGATCAGTTGAGATTGGTCTTTTGTTCTGTGTTTTGTCATGTTGGCTTTTTATCAATTTAATTAACTTTTCAAAGAAACTACTTATGCATTTGTTGTTTTCTGTATTGTTTGTCCATTTTCTATTCAATTCACTTTTGCTTCTATATTAACATTTGTTGTTTTAACTGTTTTCTTATTTTGGATTTAGTTTATTCTTTTCTTGGTACTTTTATAAACTGGAATGTTAGATTATTAAGTTTTACACTTGTCTTCATTTTCTAATGTAGGCATTTAGTGCTATAAAATTCATTATAATTAATATGTATAGCTGCATTTCACACATTTTGATAGTCTCTGCTTTCATTATCATTTAGTTTGAAAGATTTTCTAATTTCCCATGTGATTTATGTACCCAGGAGTTATATAAAATTGTGTTATTTAATTTCCCAATACTTAGAGATTTACTTGTTGATATTATTATTGATTGTTAGCTAAATACCATTGTTGTCAGAAAATATGCTTTGCTTATTTAAATTATAAAATATTTATTAAGCTCAGCACATGGTTTATCTTAATGAATGTTGCATGTTCACTTGAAATTAATGTGTCTTCTTCAGCGTGGGAGTGTAACATTCTCTAAATGTCAATTCAATCAAGTTGGTTGATAATTTGTTGTTGCTGCTGCTATTGTTGCCTTTTTCTCACATCCTCTATCCTTAATGATTTTTGGTCTGGGTGTTCTGTGAATTATTGTAAATATGGATGTCTTTATATTTCCCTGTGTAATTCTTTATATTTTCCTTTGGTTTTATCCATTTGTTTTTTCATGTATTTTTAAAAAGTTTATTGAGGTAAAATTCATATAAAATAAAATTGAACATTCTAAATTGAACAGTTCAGTGGCATTTAATACATTCACAGTGTTGTTTAACCACCACCTCCATCTAGTTCAAAACATTTCCATCCATACAATGTGAAACATCTTACCCACGAAACAGTTCTTCCCCTTCCACCTCTTTCTCAGCTTCTGGCAACTACCAATCAGTGCTTTGTCTCTATGAGCTTATCTGTTCTGGAGAGTTTATATACATGGAATCATATATTTGTTCTTTTGTGTCTGGCTTCTTTCACTTAGCATAATGTCTGTAAGTGCCTCCATTTTGAAGTATGTGTCAGTACTTCATTCCTTTTTATGGTTTAATAATTCCATTATATGCATATGGCACAATTATTTATTCATCCATTGATGGAAATCTGGACTGTTTCCAACTTTTGGCTATCGTGAATAGGGCCACCATGAACATGAACGCGCACATACTCATGTGAGTGCCTTTTTAAAATTCTTTTGAGTATACACCTAAAATTGCAGTTATTTGGTAATTTTGTCTTTAACTTTTTGAGGAATTACCAAAATCCTTCACAGAGCGGCTGAAACTTCTGACCTGTAATGTATACAAATTCCAATTCTTCCACATCCTCACCATCACTTGTTGTTTTCCATTTTAAAAAATTGTAGTCCTCCTGGTGGGTATGAAGTGGTACTTCACTGTCATTTTGATTTCAATTTCACTAATGATTAATAATGTTGGACATATTTTTATGAGTTTTCTGGGTCTTTGAATATTGTCTTTGGAAAAATGTTTATTCAAATCCCTTATCCATTTTTAAGTTAGGTTGTTTGAATTTTGTTGTGGAGTTTTAAGAATTGTTTATGTATTCTGTTTAACAGACCCTTACTAAATACATGATTTGAAAGTATTTTCTGTAGATTCAGTAAATTCTCCATTCTCTTTAATTTTCCAATTAAAAGTTGCCTTTTCACTTTTTAGATAAAAGTTCGTGCTTTAAAATGTATTAAATTTTGATGACATTCTATTTCTCTGTTTTTAAAATAGTGCTTACTTTTTGTGTCCTACCTAAGAATCTGGTGGTAAATCCAAGGTCATGAAGATTTATCCATATTTTTTTCTATAAGTTTCATTGTTTTAATGCTTATATTTAGGTCATTGACTCATTACAACTATGTTGTGTACATGATTTAGGTTGAGGGTTCAACTCCATTCTTTTTCTTTATTATTTTTTCAAATAAATTTTATTGCATTGAGCCATTGTCATATTGGCATTGTATATAATAGTGTTTAGATTTCCCTGATTAATAAATATTTTGGTACTGTTTTAAGCAAGTATTTAGAAATTGATTCATTCTTTATTTTATTTTTTATTTTTTTCGAGACGGAGTCTTGCTCTTTCACCCAGTCTGGAGTGCAGTGGCATGATCTTGGCTCACTGCAACCTCCACCTCCTGGGTTCAAGTGATTCTCCTGCCTCTGCCTCCTGAGTAGCTGGGGCTACAGGCAGATGCCACCACACCTGTCTAATTTTTGTATTTTTAGTAGAGATGGTGTTTTGCCATGTTGGCCGGGCTTTTCTCAAACTCCAGACCTCAGGAGATCGGCCTGCCTCAGCCTCCTAAAGTGCTGAGATTACAGGTGTGAGCCATCATGCCTGGCCTGATTCATTCTTTTTAAGGTTATTTTATTTTATTTTTAGTTGACATGTAATAATTGTACATATTTATGAGACACAAGTAATATTTTCATACATGTATACCATGCATAATGATCAGATCAGGATTATTAGCAAATCTATCACCTTGAATATTTATCATTTCTTTTGTCATGAACATTCAAAATTCTCTATTCTAGCTTTTTGAAAATAAAATTGTTGTTAACCATATTCACCGAATAGTGCTACAGAGCATTAGAATTTAATCCTAGCATTAGCTGTAACTTTGCATCCATAAACCAGTCTTTTCTTATTGTCCCTTCCCCTTCCCGTTCCTAGCCTCTCATAACCTGTATTCTAGTCTCTACTTTTATAAGCTTTTTGTTTTGCTCCCACATATAAGTGAGAACATGCAGTATTTATCTTTCTGTGTTTGACTTATTTCATTTAAGATAATGTTCTCCAGGTTCATCCATGTTGTCATGCATGACAGTATTTTCATTCTTTCTTATGGCTGAATAGTACTCTACCAACTTCATTTTTGTTTATAAATATCCATTTGTTCCAGCACTGTCTGTTGAAGAGGATATTCTATCCCCATTGAACAGTCCTAGCAACTTCTTAAAAATCAACTGGTCGTAGATAGATGGACATATTGATATATTCTGAATTCCGTTCCATTAGTCTCTGTCTATTCTTGTGCCAAAAGCACACTATTTTTATTACTGCAGTTTTCTAGTAAATTTTAAAGTTGGGAACTCCCAGTCCTCCAGTATTGTTCTTGTTTTTCAAAATTATTCTGGCTCTGTGGGCACCTTTCAATTACATACACATTTGAGGATTCACTTTTCTATTTCTTCAGAAAATGAGCATTAATAAATGCTACTGCTTGCATTGAATGTGTTGATCACCTTGGGTAGTAATGCCATTTTAACAACATCAGGTCTTCCAGTTCATGAACACATGATAACTTTCGACTTGTTTATATCTTTTAACATTTATTTCGGCAATGCCTCATAATTTTCAGCCTGCAAATTTTCTATATATTGGATTAAATTTAAGCCTCAGTATTTCATCCCTAACTTCATTCCATTGTGGTTGTAGGATACATTTTGCATTATCTTAGTCTTAAAATTATTCACACGTGTTTTTGGTCTAACATCCACTTTGAATAGGTATATTTCATTCTTGTGAATGGTATTGTAAATATATTTTTTTAATTTCCTTTTTGGATTGTTTATTGCTGGTTTATGAAAACATGATTGATTCTTCCCTGTTGGTCTTATATCATGCAACTTTGTTCACTTTGTTTATTAGCTCTAGTTACTTTTTATGAATTCTTGGCTTTTTTTTTCTATAGAAGATCATGTCATCTGTGAACAGTTTTATTTCCTTCTTTCCAAAAATAATGTTTTATTATTTATTTTTCTTGCCTAAATACTTTGGCTACAAATTTCAGTATATTTCAAATACTTTGGCTACAAATTTCAATATATTTCAAATGTTACTATTGCTATTGAATAGCAATAGTAAAAGCAGGCCTGCTTGTCTTGTTCCTGATCTCAGAGGGAAAACTTCCAGTTTATCACCGTTGACTACAACCTTAGATGCTGGTTTTTCATAAATGTCTTTTATCATGTTGAGAACATTCCCTTTTATTCTTAATTTTCTGAATGTTATGAAATAGTATTAAATTTTGTCAAATCTTTTTATATAAATTTATATAATCATATATAAATGTCATTTGTTCTGTTAATGTGTATGTTATAGTGATTAAATTTCTTATATTAAAACATCCTTCCATTCTTTGGATAAATCTCACTTGGCCATGATGTATAATCCTTTTAGCATGCTGTTGGATTTAATCTGCTAGTATTTTGTTAAAGATTTGAGCTTCTATATTTATAAAGAATATTAGCTTTTAATTTTATTTTCTTATATTGTTTTTCTAGCTTTGGTATCATGGTAATGCTGGCCTCAAAATGAGTCAGAAAGTATTTCGTCCTGCTCTATGTTTTTGAAGAATTTGAGAAGTATTGTTACTAATTTTTCTTTAAATGTTTAGTAGAATTTACCAGTGAAGGCATCTAGTTCTGGATTTTCCATTTTTGGGAGATGGTTGCTTAGGAATTCAATCTCTTTACTTTTTCTAAGTCTGTTCAGATTTTCTGTTTCTTCTTGAGTCACAGTTGATAATTTGTGTATTTCTAAGAATTAATCCATTTTATTTAGGTTATCTAATTTGTTGCTATAAAAATTCATAGAATGTTTTTATAATTATTTTTATTTCTGTAAGTAGTAGGGGTGCTTTATTCCAGTAGTAGCATTATCATTTTCATTTCTGACTTTACTTGGTGTTTTTTGGTTTTTGATTTTGCTGTTCTAGCTAAAGGTATCTCAATTTATTGATCTTTCCATAAACTGTACTTTGTTTTTATTGATTATCTCTAGAGCTTTTAGTTTCTAGCTCATTTTTCTTTAATTGACTTTATTATTTATTTTCTTCTGCTGGCTTTGGATTTAGTTTGCTCTTCTTTGTCTAGTTCTTTAAGGTGTAGCATTAGTTTGTTAAATTCAGATCTCTCTTATTTTTTAATGTAGGTATATTCAGCTATAAATTTCCTTCAGAGCCCTGCCTTTGGTGCATCCCATATATTTTGGCATGTATATTTCCATTTTCATTACCTTTAAATATTTTTAATTATCTTTGTGTATTTTCTCGTTTCATTGGTTGTTTAAAAATGTGCTGTTTGATTTTTACATATTTTAAAATTTTCCAGTTTTTCTGCAGTTACTAATTTCTAACTTCATTTCATTGTGGTTAGAGGATTCATGTCTTTACTCTTTTAAATTTATTCAAATTTGGTTTTGGTTTAATAGCCCCTTTTAATTAATATCAACTTAAACTTCAAAATCTTACAAAAAAATCTATTATACATCTCTACTCAAACTTTTTATGCTGTTGTCAAACATATCCATATAAATTATATATAATATAGATTTATAGTTATTTTTATGAATTTTAAAAATGATTCAGGAAATGAAAAGTGGAGTTACATTCTAAAAATACATCATATTGGTTTCAAAATTTGCTTATATACCTATCTTTGCTGGAAGTCTTTACTTTTTTTCATGTGGCTCTGTATTGCTTCCTAAGTTCCTTTCATCTCAACTTGAAAGACTTCCTTTAACACTTATTGTATGGCTGAGCTACTGGTAATAAACTCTATCTACTTTTATGATCTGTGAATGTTTTAATTCTATATTCATATTTGAAGAATAGACTTGCCACTTATAGAATTATTGATTGATATTTATTATTCTTTTAGCACTTTTTACCCTCATACTGCCTTCTGTTCTACATGGTTTCTGATGAGACATCAGCTGTTAAATAAATTGAGGATAACTTGTAAGTGATAAGATGCTTCTCTCTTGATGTTTTCCAGTTTCTGTTTGTCTTTGTCTTTCAACAATTTTATTATTATATGTCTCAGTATAGCTCTGTTTGGGATTACCCTGCATGGGGTTCTTTGAACTTCTAGGATGTATAGATTCATGTCTTCCATCGCATTTGGGAAGTTTGGGCCATTATTTCTTTAAATATTATTTAGCCTCTTTCTCTCTTCTTCTTCTGAGAGCTACATATTTGCATATGTTGATCTGCTTGATTGTGTCCTACAGGCCCCTTAGGCTCTGTTTACTTTTCTCCATTATTTTTCCTCTGCTCTTTAGACTGAGTAATTTAAATAGTCCTATATTTAAGTTTGCTAAATCTGTTTTCTCTCTGCTTAACATTGTTGTCAAACTGCTGTAGTTTTTCATTTCAGTGATTGTAAAACTATATTCAGTTATTATTTAGTTTTTTGAGCATATTTAACACAGGTAATTCAAGATATTTTTCTACTTGTCACATGGTCACTAATGTCTCTGTTCCTATGGCTTGTGTTCAACTAGTGTTTGATGGAAATTCAACTTGTGTTTAATGCCAAGAGATTTCAAAAAGCAACAACAACAAAAACCACCTTGTCCATTTGTAGATTTTCTCTGTGCTGTGGCACTTCTTTAACACTTCGCCAGGCTATTTACAACTCTGCCTAAGGCTACATTACCTGCTTTCACTGTGCCTGGTGATCAGCCAGAGGTAAAGCACTGGGGCGTGCATTTGACTTTCAAAATTCTTCAGCATACATGTGTACTTTCGAATGCCTTTGACATTTGGGTAATATATTCCTATATTATCCAACACACATGTGTACTTTTGAATGCCCTAATTTTCCCAAGACTCTCCTTCTGATATTTTTCTCTCAGACTTTAAACCACCTATTGTATGTCTCAACGTAAGTTTTTCCCAGATACCATCAGATTCTTCTTTCACTTTGCAATGTTTTAAAGAAACACCTTTTAGTTTTCTTCCCTGAATGAGTTTTGATTTAAGTAAAACAGAGATAAGCACCTTGCATCAGTCCTTCGAGTAGCCACTAGACAGGTTAGCAAAGACAGAAACAATAATGTGTGAATAAGATCTGTTCTGCTCTCTCTGGAACAAGGGACCAGGTTCCCATACTGACCGAGGCTGTGGACTGCTGTATTCAAGACTGTCATGAAGCCAAAGAAAGATAGATAGAATCACCAGAAACATTTCCCACTGTTTTTTAAGTTTTCTTTTTCTTGATATAGTTTTCTCAGTTGCTGTAGACCTGTGACTGTTTTCCAGAGTTCTAACAGAATTGGCTCTGATCATTTATGGTTATTTCTCACTGTTTCTTTGTACAGAGAGGTGGTTGTATGTGCCTATTCTGTCATTTTACTGACATAATTTGCTTCATATATTTGAAACACTTTTATAAAGTATATTTACATTTATGATTCTTATGTATTTTGACTATTTGACACTTTACCATTACTCTTTGCTTTGACATCTTATTCTGTATGATTCAAGATAAACACTCCAACCTCTTTAT
This sequence comes from Hylobates moloch, assembly GCF_009828535.3. NCBI lineage: Eukaryota > Metazoa > Chordata > Mammalia > Primates > Hylobatidae > Hylobates > Hylobates moloch. The sequence continues at coordinate 21,666,615 of NW_026652288.1, read as the reverse complement.
GCTTAGTATTTGCTTCATCATGTGCCTTGGAGTTTTTGATTGAATGCCAGCCATTTTTGTGAAGTAGAACAACAAAGACAAGTAAACAAGGTCTGAATCCAAATAATAGTGTACCATATCTTCTGTTAGGACAGCATTGAGGGGACTGCTCTGAGTGAGTCTAATCTTTTGATGGCCTGTGTCAGGTTATTCTTGCAGGTTTAATTGATTTTGTTTGCCTCTAATTTCAAATTTTTGGGAGCCATATTGGGATTTTAGATTTCCTTTAGAAAGGCTCAGGACCTGAACAGTAGAGATATTCCAGAGTTCTCTTTATCCTTTAAAAATGAGCTGCCAGTTTTATGAATGCTGGGAGATCTCGCTCTACTTTGCAGACTAGCACTAAGCTTTTTGGTTACTAAAGAATTTTCCGTGTTAATTCCCACCACGTCCCCTGCTTTCTTTGCTGCCAGAGATATCTCTCGTCTTTGCTGCTCCATTCCAACTTTCAGAGGACAGCTGCAGTGCACTTGTGAAAAAGAGATTTCTGTCAGCTTTCCTGCTGGCCTTTGGCACATTTGCTGTTTTGAATTTCATATGGGAATGAGTGTTTGTGTTGGTGTAGCCTCAGTCTGGGGCTAGTACTCTTTAGGATTTGAATCAATTTTTCTAGTTCCCACATACATTTCATAAATGTGTAGAAGGTTGGATTTTTTCTTCAATTTTCTGGCCTGTAGTGAGTTTGTTCTCTGCTAGAGATGATAGTAATCCTGTGTCTTTTTTCTCACAGCAAGTTCTCATAGTTTTTTGACATTTAGTTTGGTGAAGCTCTCTTATGGGTTTCTAAAGAGCTAACTGCTTCTCATGTTAGATAGGAACAATGGTCTCTTACAAACTTCTCCACTATGCCTTTGGTTTTGTACATATATATATATATATTTATTTCGAACACCAAATCTTCTCAAGAAGTCCAGACTGAGTTCCACCATGCTTTGAGCCTTTGGTAAACACTGTCAGAGTTCACAAAGGCAGTGTTCAACAGATAAAACTCCGAGCATTCAGTCTAGTTAGTATTTAGGAGTTTAGGCTGTTAAATTTTTTTTTCAAATGCAGAATTTTTATTTTTAGGTCACTGTGCCGCCTCAGAAAGTCTTTCATGTTGCTGACTTTCTTGACATTAGGGTGAAAAATTATGAATGGTTTAAAGGGACTGCTGATAACCATTAGAATTAACTATGTAAAAATATATTTATAAGTGAGGCATTTGTTCATCAATTGACTCATTGTTATTTCTTTCTCTAATAACAGGTCTAATATATTTTACTATTACTAGTACATTGTACTAACGTATGTTCTGATTTCAAAATAAGGATGGTTTTAGAATGTTATTTTAGAAAACAAATCTAATATTTTAAAGAAGATTATTTAATGCTTAACAATATCAATATGTTTGTGATTTTCTTTTTTAAATATATGCACATAGTTTTGCATATAATGTAGTATCACATCAGGTAGGACATTTACTCTTATTTTATAAATTCAGGTATGTTTGAAACACTTTTTATTTTTCGTAACAAGACAACCTTTTTCCACCATACATTTTCTCCTTCCACCCTCCTTTAACTTGTGTCTCCACCACCCAGATGACCCAAGCTTCTGTTTCTTTCTGTAGCTTACAATACTATGGAAGCTTTAATTACCTGACCCTTATTTGAGTCTCCTATTTTGTGGGATTCTCATGTATATGTAGGTGATTATATATGTTTTTTCTTCTATTAATCTGTCTTACGTTAATTTAATTCATAGGCCAGCCAAAGAACCTATAAGGGTAGATGGAAGCCATTTTCTATTCCCCCACTTCTTCATAATATTTTATTTTAGTTTTAGTTTAATAAGTTTTGGGGTACAGGTTTTTTTTTTGTTAAATAGATAAGTTATTTAGCAGTAATTTCTGAGATTTTAGTGCACCCATCACCTGAGCAGTGTACATTGTACCCAATATGTAGTCTTTTATCCCTAACTCCTCCCAACCGAGTCCTCAAAGCACATTATATCACACATAGGCCTTTGCATCCTCATAGCTTAGTTTCCTCTTACAAGTGAGAACATACGATATTTGGTTTTCCGTTCCTGAGTTACTTCACTTAGAATAATGGGCAGTTTAAAATCTAATGTGAATATATCTTAGAAGTCTAGAAAGCATGTAGAACTATTCTCTTTCTGGGGCTGTGAGCCCTTAGAGTTCTCGCTTCTGATTGCTTCATTTACTACACATAGCTGCTCCTGTACAGAAACTTCCTAAGATAATTCCTGTCCTCCCTTTAAATAAGCAGAAAGGACGATGGAATGAGAAAAGATTCTAAAAGAGGAGAAAGCTATAGGGGAGAATAAAGGGTTAGAGAGAGAGCCAGAAGGGAAAAGGCTGAGACGCTGGCTGAAATATTGAAAATAGATGATTACAAGGGAGGCTCCTGGGAGAACTCAGGCAGGCTTCCTGGCAGAACAGGGGGCTGGTGTCTAGAGCTCAGTAACTCAGCTCCCATGTGTCCTCAGTATCATCTGTGTAGAAAGTCAGCTAGCAAAGGAATGGGAGAGGCTGGCTCTGTTCCTGTGAGTTATTTCTGGATGCATTATTCATATTTGATAAATCATTTAGAGGCAGCTACTTTATTAGCTTATAAAGCACATTATATGGTTTTAAATTGTTAATACAGGCTGTTGTGATGCATATTGTAGCTCAGAAAAGGCATGCATCACTTTAATTCATAGCCTCATTATAAAGCTTGTTACAAAGTGCTGCATTATTGCATGAAGGATAGTGGAGCAGCGTTTCTACAAGAAACCTGAATGTTTTATTTACATCACTGGTGGCTTGGTATAGCCCCTAAGAAATGCATTGGAAGATGGAACTAGATCAGATTTTAAACTTCTTAAGGACAGAGACCAAACATCCTCCTCTTCCAGACTTCTCTTACTCTAGACTTTGCACCTGGTGCTAGCCTGGTTTATGCATTATAAGTATTTGGAAAAGTTTTGCTTCAGTGAGCAGTCACTTGGTGACCTTGGACAAGTTGGCTTGTCTACTTCTTGTCAATATTCAGAAAGACTGGTATAAGCCTGAGCCCAACTCCTAATTATAATCTATTCACTTAAGAGACTTTGATCACTATGTATGTGCCAGGAACTCTGCTGGACATTGGAGATAAAATATTTTGCAGCATATCCCTACTCCCTGGCTTCATGACATTTACCACTGCTTCTACTGAAAAGGAGAAATGTATTTTTATTGGAACATTGAAATTAATTGAGTTTTATATAATTTGTTTATGACGAGGGTAGTATAGTAGTAAATTAATATCTAGAAGTCTGCGTGATCAGTAGACCTTCATTCAAACAGAAGATAAAACCATTTCTCCAGGAAGTGAGCTTGAGAAAGAAGTTAAACAACAACAACAAACCACCTAAGTGTGAGTCCTAGTTCCTCACTGGCTGCTTGTCCTTGGTCATTTAGCCTCTACTTGTGCTCAGTTATCCTCTGTAAAATGAGAAAATTGTTCCCCGTCTCATTGATACATACACAAATGCTTAGCTTCAAGTCTGGAACACTGCAGGTGCTCAGTACATTTATTGTTTCAATCATTCTGCAATTGAAAGCAGAAGGTGAACATACTCCTAAAATTCACCTGAACCCTAATAGGTGCACACCATGGCAGTCACAACTGTAAAGCATCAAGGATGAAACTGTATTTTAGGTTAGTGTTAAAGCCTCTAAATATTATAGGTTCTCTCTGGTATAATCTCTCATGTATAATCCAAGCGGGTACCGTGTGCCTTGACATCTTTCAGTTCTGGTAAATTGCTATTCTCTATAGATAGCTTTATAAGACTAAAAGAACGTCCTGTCACTCAAAATCGGCAGAAACCTTCATCAGCTGGGGGCGAGGATTCATGATAAAGAGGCATCAGAAATGATGTAAATTGGAAGAGAGTCATGAAGGGCATTGAACATTAGTCCGAAGAATGCTGGCTGATGCAAACAGTAGGGAGCCAATGCTGTTCCGTAAAGGCTTAAGGAAAATACCACATCATTAGCGTTTGACTTTTGAAAGGCATATGGATCTACGTGTGTAAAGAGAGGAGGTGGTGGTAGGTGTGGAGCCTATATGAAAAGAAAAACAAAAAAACATGTGTTAAGAAGTTTGGACAGGACAGCTGCCTTATTGTCTTCCAGATTCTACATTTTCTGCTTCCCTCAATTTTCCTGATATCCCTACCACCTCTAACTCAAGTGGACCACCAGGGTTCCATGTTGACACAGTTTTCCTTCCATGCTACAGAAAAATAATGCCACCTGTGACCTGTCTATAAGAAATAAGTGCCCCTGTAAGTTTCCTAAGGATATCCAAGAAAAGCAGAGATAAGAAAACTTAGGAAGGAAAGAAAAGTAATACCTGAATGATATTATTACACTAAACTTTGAAATTAGAAAGCGCCTTCTTCCTATATGTGGAAAATGTACAATAATATTTGCCCCTGTATTTATTGCTAGCTTATGGTATGATGAAGTATAGATGACTGTGCCCCAAATCACCCGCATGCTGTGCCTTAGTCTTACTAGAAATAAATTTTCATAATTTAATAAACACTTCTTTAATTTTTTTTTAAGTTCCGAGGCACATGTGCAGGATGTGCAGGTTTGTTACATAGGTAAACGTGTGCCACTTTCTGAATGCTAAACCAGAAAAAAAGAATTAGTCTCACACATTTTAGAGTTAATGAAGTTCAACGTTAGCAAGTTATTTACATCAAAAATAAGCATAGGATAAAAAAAGAGAGAATCTGTGCAAATACTTTTTTTAGATGAGATTTGTGCTAACAGGTGAATATCCAGACCAAAGAAACTTCTTCATCTGGCACCCTTTGGTTTATTAATCCATGAAATAGAGTAAGGGACAGAAGTACAAACAACTTAGCAATGCCCCCAAAAGAAGAGTTGCTAACATTGACGGACTTTCTTCTAACTTTTTATTTACAAACTAGCACCTGTATATATTTTAACTCTAATTCCAAAATTTCAGCATTTTCATTATGTAGGAAGCAGATAAGTGATGGATTCCTTTATTCCCTTCCGTTGGCATTAGATATGGGAAGTTGGCAGAAAAAAACCCATAATCTTAGCTAATGTGCAGGAACTCATGGGTTCATACAGAAACCATGACATAATCAAGAGTTTCAGTCTTTAGCTGGTCAAGTGATGTGCACCGAAATGGGTTCTCTTCTCTCCCTTGGTTAAGACTGAAATATTTAGTCAGTGCATGTCTACAGTAAATTCCAAGACTGCCTTTTCCAAGTTCAAGGAAAGCTTCCCAAGAGTTACCAGGAAATGTCTCCCATGGAGCATCTGGGAAGATGTTAGAGGATTGCGATTGCTTTTATTCAAAAGCTTACCCATGAACCATTTTTTCAGCTCCTTTTATTTTGCTTGTTCTAGACCCCAAGACCTCAAGGCCTTGGCTGCTGTGTTGTCAATATCCCTCTTCTTTAAAGTAAAGCAACAAAGCAGAACGGTTTCCCAGGTGCCTCTTTTTGTTTCAATACAAAGCATGGAGGCTTCTTTTAGGTTTCATGTGTTTACTATTAGTGAAAACAGAGAAACAGAGGGGTGAAGAATAAACATGAAACATACACACACACATGCATGCAAACACTTCCACAATATCTCTTGCGTTTATGCAGGTCTTTTAGAATGTATAATCATTCTATAGTCAGGATCTTATTGGGAAGGGGCAATATTACTTTTACCCCTACTTTATGTATAAAGATACATAGGTCTTAAAAATTTAAAAGATTTACCCTTTAGCTAGAAATGGTGGAAATGGAGATGTTGTTAATGCTGACTCTCTTGGCTGCCTGGCTCCTTCTAACAGCATGAGGAACACTTAGCAGTGCTAGTAAGAATTTCTCTAGAATTTGCTGAAATGTCAGTGAGATGAAGCAGGTTTTTATATTATTGTTATCATTTGTAAGCATTTACAACTTGCCATACATGTCTATATGCGTATGTATGTATGGAATTCCATGCTAACAATCCCACAAGAGAGGTATTTTCTTCCTAATTTTGTAGATCTGAGTGTCTATTCTAATTGCCCATTTTGAACCATGTACTGAGTCCTGTCTGCCTCCAGCCCCATCATACCCTCTGTCATCAAAGGATCTCTGAACTACTCCTTGGGATAATCAGACATGATCACTTTCCTGCTCTTCTAGTCCTGCATGTCCCCCATATCACCACGGAAAGCAGTGAAGTGTGGGGCAGGGGTTAGGGGTGTAGCTACCTCCTTCTCATTCCTTATTTCTTGTCCCCCTATTAGCCTCTTCTAGACCCAGTCTCTAAGTGACTTCTGATCTTCTTAGACAGTAGCCTGAGTTACTTTGGACCATTGTGACATGCAGTTCCAGAGGGCACCATTTACTTTTGTAGTTACAGTCATAGTATTTCTGGACACAATGTAGTGAAATGTTAGGAAGAATAGGTGCCCTTTTATTCACATATACAAATGTGCCATTTGAGCCAGAGGGCTATTAGTGACTCTGCCCCCTCTCAGGCAGAGGTGATCTGGCCTTCCCTCTTGCATATCCAACTTCTCTTCCCAATTATCTGAATGATACATAGTCCTTTGTTCCAGATGAAAGATTCACAATATAATTATTAGAAGTTATAGGAATATATTCCTTTCTACAGATAACTAGATTCAACTTTTTCGTCAAGTCTAAACAAGCAACTTGTTCTCAACATAACAAATTGCATCGCATTTGACAAGTCTGTACATTTGCTGTATTTCCTCCACATTAACAAAATGTAACATAATAACCAAGTTCTCTAAACTATTGTATTAACTCTCTAACGAAAGAAAAAAAAATCTTTCGTTCCTTGACCACTGATAATTTAAAAAAAAAAATTTCCTTTTCTATTTTTTGGCTAATTAACTGGTTTAGCATGACCGTTTTTTCTCATCTCTGTTATTCTTTGAAAATGTGAACTGCTATATTCCTTTATACAAATATTTTGAAATAGAATGAACATCTTCTGGTATTGGACAAGTAGAGTGTTTCCATTTTCTCTTTTGCTATTATAAATATCATGAGCATCTTTGTGCATATTTAAAGAACTTTTTCAAAAGATGAATTTTGAGAAATAGAATCACTTGGTAAAACAGGAGTATGTTTAATGATCTTGAAACATGGAGCCAAATTGATTTACAAGGAACATTGTGTTGTTTTGTTCCCCTAATAGAAGCATTTCAAAAGCCTGCCACACTCCACTATCACCAACCTTGAAATAATTTGATAACAAAGAATATCTGTATGTTTTAATATACATTTTTCCTTCTAGAGAAGTTATTCTTTCACATGTTTATTAGATATATTATGTTTATATTTCTTCTTTTTAAAACATTTTTTTCGTGTTCATAGCCCATTTGTCTATTACTGTGTTAGTGCTTTTCTTATTTGTTTTCAGGGGCACATTATTTATTCATGATATTATTCTTTGTTTATAATCTATTTAATATCTATTCTTGAGCTGATGTTTTTACTTCTTTATCTTTTGTCTTTGAGAGCCCACAACCCTCAAGTTATCCTTGATGTGAGTGGAATATTTATTTATGGATGATTGTAGTATTTTATATTTTTACTTTTAGAAGTAATTTCTTAAACTACCTGGAAAGTATGTATCTCTGTATATCTAGGTGGCATGTTGTAAGGATTATCCGATTAGATAATTTTCCAACCACCTGTACTAAATATTCAACCCTTCCCCATTGGCTGGTGATTATTCCTCAATTGCTGGGGAACTGGCTCTCCAAATGGCCATCTGCCTCACTGGACTCTGCCCATTACCACCCTGGCTAGGCCCTAAGAGGCCCCACCCATCATACCTTCAACTGGACTTGCTCATGCCTGATAATCATCTAATTTTTTAAGAGAGGTTTTTAAATATTCTGTGCATCTGAGATGAAAATATTAAAGCCCTCTTGCTTTTGATTGTGTAATTTTTAAAAAATTCCAGTTGATAACTGAACATCTTGGCTTAATTATCTTTAAAAAGTAATAGAAAAATGCCAGATAAGTTGGGCAAAGCAGTGGTAATACCAAGGCAAATTAGGATATGCCTATCCACTTCTCTTATCAGAAGGAGATCACCAGGGAAAACTGTCTTATGTAGTTGGGAGATTTGGGATATTATTCATGTTACCTGAAATCATTGAGTTCTCTAAGTTGTCCAATACTGCCTAAGGATGTAAATTATATAACCATAAATATAGAAAAAATATATAGGTTTTGAAACTTGGATGAGTGCAAAAGGAAGAGGAATCTTTACAAAATTAACCAAAGGGAAAGGGCTGGAGTGAAGGGTGACTGTAAATCAATTAAGAGTACATGTGGGAGTATACCAGATATTTTCTTTTATTTCATTTATTGGCTAAAAAGTGAATCTTAGTGTTGCTCTGGCATTTAGTTATCTACATTTTAGCTGTTTGAAAAAACCTACATACTTGTCTATTATTTTAAATTCAAAAGCATCTTGAATTCTATATTATTTTAGGTATTAGGATTGCCCTATGTGACCAAGTTATGGCTCTGGTTATAGATTTCGGGACTCAGACAAAAACAAACGAACAAACTTTAGTCTTTACACAGGTGCTTATCTTATTATGGGAGACCATCTTGTGTGAAGTTAAGAAACTTAGACTCTAGAGTCAGAAAATCAGGGTTCATTGTATTCTCCTGCCACTTACTTGACGAGGCAATTGAACTTTCTATGCCTCAGAGACCTCTGTGTAATGGAGTTGGTAATCATTGTGTCTAGTCCAAGATTTTTTGGTGAGGATGAGTGGGAAAAAGTCAATTATATCCCTTATGGAGCTAACACTATACATTAGCTGTTAGAACACTAATGTCCCACTTTCTTGGAAGTGTTCAATATTATCTACTGATATGCAGAAAAAAAGAGAGATGATATGACTTCACAGGGATGATATTTTATCATAGTAAGAAGAAAAGTTTGTGTGTGTGTGCATGTGCACACAATATTCTACTGACCTCTTGGATAACTTGAGGGTTGTGGGCTTTTAGGATTTAAAAAAATGAGAATTAAAGTTCCCAACTCAGGAATATATTTTAAATAAGTTATAAACAAAGAAATAATGTCATAATTGTGTGTGTGTCTGTGGGGGATGTGTTTTTGTTCATTGACATAATCTCACAGGTATTTACACTTGTCAAAACTCATCAAACTGTACATTTAAGATCTATGCATCTTATTGTATCTAAATTATACATCAGTGAAAATGTAATTTAAAAATTTAAAAACTCAAACAAGTTCTTTGAGATCTGAGATTGTTCAGAGCCTTCAAAGTTCAGAGCACAGTCCCTGACACCTAGTAGATGATTAATAAATACTTGTTAAACTGGGAATCAAATCCAATGTGTTTTTGACTTTGATTAATAGTTATCTCTACGGTATCTGCCGGATCTAATAAGCAGTGTCATGAGTACTTTTTTATTTCATTTATTCTTGAAATTTATTTTTATTTGTTTTTCATTAACAAATAATTACATATGCATATATATTCAGGGTACAATGTGTTGTTTTTATATATGTATGATCATTTTTGAGGTTGGCTCTTGTGGATCTCATTTTCTGTGCTTGTGATATGGGAGGGAGGGAGAAGATGCTCTTCTCTAAGCTCCACGCCAGTTCTAAGATGCTAGAATTCTCAGGTTTTCTGTTCCTAGTCTACTATGTTTGAGGATGAAAAAATTTTGCTCTCTGGGAGTATGAGACACAGCTCCAAAGCTGGGCTGGATGCAAACTAGAATGAATCCAGAGATGCAGAGCAGCTCTCCCCTGCCCTAGCCTCGCAGGTGGATACACCTGGTATTTGGCCTCCTTTCCACTTCCATTTCAGTGGAGTTCCACTCTATTCCAGCTGCAGGATAAACAAAGCGTTTATCCAAGTCAATTTTAACAGCCTTCTCTTTGCACATTTGCATATAGCTTAACTTTATACAGCCATGGGAAGCTCATAAAATCTCAGCCTGGGCTGACCATTAAAAAAAAACCAATGGATTTTTATATATTTCTGGGTTTGCATACTTCCTGGAAACAGTAGAGGAACTGCAGGAGCCTTTAAAACTGATGAACAGCCCCCTGTTGGGGACATGGCCCTCAGCAGTGATTTATCCTGGGTGGGATTGCAGACCTGAGCAGGAAAACTTCAAAAGCTGTGTGCAGATCTGAGGGGACTTATGAAGTGGTGTTACTTATGACACACACCTCCCATTACCCACTTTTTGGTAGAAAGTACAGTAGAAATATTTAATACATCTCTATCCTAATAGGAGAGGTAACAACAGGTAATTCTTTGCTATAATGTGTTTTCTACCACTACAACCTCCCAGAAAGTGTGGTAAGTTTTCCCTTCTTCCTATAAATGTTATTGCATGTTTTAGAAATTCAGGTAAAAACGATATTCCTGCTGCAGTCTGTGGTGCTTCTGACATGTTTTAAAACGTGTGACTTTAGGACCTATTGTAGTTATACGATTTGTAGCCCTAACAGTTTCCTTTGCTCTTGCTAAGAGAATGATCTGATGCCATGAAATAGTAGACTTTAACGGTACCTTTTCCCTAAGGTAATTCTGTAGCTGCAGAAGCAGAATGATTTGCAATGTCTAATTTCTCCCTAGAAGTCCAAAAAAATAGGGTTATTAAAAGCTTGGAGAAGGGGGTGGCATAGAACATGGTTGTTTTCATTCCTACCAACTTCTTCTCTGGTGCTTCTTTCTCAGATAAGGGAGTTTCTTACTGATCAGCAGTGGCCAGATAGATTTGAGATCAAGCTTGAAAAACTACAAAATAATTTTCAGGTAGAATAGAGGCATATAAGGATTCCTGGGAATGAGCTGAAGAAGATTCAGGATGACTGAAGGAAATTTGAATCCTATCTGCATCTCATGCCTCTAAGTAACCACAAGAAGTTGCTACAGCTTTTCAATCCTATGTTTCTTCATCAATACAATGAAAATTGAAATGAGAATCTTTTCATGAGTCCTAGCCCCATGGACGTCCCACAAAGAGGTCAAAAAGTCAAAAATGGACTAATAAAGAAACTTTGATTGTAGAATTTCACAGATCAGAGAATTATACCACATTTGAATCATCATCAACTACTCCCACCCTTCTATGAGAGGTGATACTTCTGGCTACTTAGGGGGATCTCAGTACCTCTATGACGGATATATCAGGTGCCATTGACCCTGGCAGCTTGGTACTCATTGGTGAGCATGGCTGGTGAATGCCATGTGAATTACACTGTGGCATATTATACATTTGTGAAAAAGGTATTGCAATTGGCTCATGACAGTGAGCTCAGCTTGTATAATTTCTCATAAATTGTTGCTAAGGCACCTGTCTGGGTGGCCTGGAAAAGTACCTACAATGAAATAAATGCTCTTAATAATAGTGCTGCAAATGCAATGATCAGCTTGTCTCTAAAGATTTTACAAAGAACTTTGTTTTTTATTTGCTTAGTTAGGTTTTACAGTGCAGACTAAATTTTCTTAATTGATTTTATTCCTTGTTTCACCAACATCTCATATTGCAATGCATTGCACATTACCACATAGCTTCAAAGCCAGAAATCATCCCTGATTTAGATTTATGGGAAGAGTTTGCATACATTTTACAAACATAGATTTTCTTTTAGGTTCTAGCAAAGTGCATTTATATTGTATACAAAAAAATGAAATATCAATTTTGCAATGCTTTTACTTAAATTCCTAATGAAATCATTATAAGCACATTTACAAGCACTGCGGTTTGGCTGCCCATGTAGCGATTCATCTGACCTTCTTTAAAGCCCTAAGTCTTACCTGAACTAGGTGATACTGTAGAAGCTCCTTGATCCTTGTCTCGTGGCTTTGGTATTAGCTCTACTGGAGGAAAGGTCTATTTAGTTTTGTTTGCTTTTATTATTTCCTTCAAATCTCTGGCTGGTTATTGCATTTCTGTATCATTTTGAAATTTATAGTCTATTTAATAGCATTTTTATTTTTTATGATTATGTTAGTCTTACCCATAAGAGGGTCTTAGGGAATATGTTCTGAGATTCTTTCAATAGCATCCACATCTAGAAACTACCTAACTGAATTATGAGTTTTATTTTTTTACCAGAGGGAGTTATGAAACAGAAATGATTTTAGATGTAGATTATAATAATAATTTGGAGGCATCTTTATGATCTGTTGGTTTCATATCACTCTCATGCCTAGCACTCTCTTTGATTATTACTGTTCTAATAGAGCACTACAAAATTTCTATACACATCCAATAACAACCTCTACATCAGGGTAGCAAGGGTATGCTTAATACTGAATTGTTCACCAAAACGTCAAGAACAGATTGTTCAAATTATCCCAAAGGGCGGTGCAAATTGGTGTTTCTTCTTCAGAAATTAAGTATTTACAGTGTCTGAAACTATTATTAATAGAAGGGAAAAATATAATTTATTGGAAGCATATAGGGTGATTTCAAGGAATCAAAAACATGAAGTCCCATTGTGCAGGACCAGGTCAAGCAGCTAGAAAGTTGCCAGGTGCGGTGGCTCACCGCAGTTTAGTAATCCCAGCACTTTGGGAGGCCGAGGTGGGCTGATCACGAGGTCAGGAGATCGAGACCATCCTGGCTAACACGGTGAAACCCCGTCTCTACTAAAAAATACAAAAAATCAGCCAGGCGTGGTCGCGGGTGCCTGTAGTCCCAGCTGCTAGGGAGGCTGAGGCAGGAGAATGGCGTGAACCTGGGAGGCAGAGCTTGCAGTGAGCCGCGATTGCGCCACTGCACTCCAGCCTGGGCGACAGAGCCAGACTCCATCTCAAAAAAAAAAAAAAGTTATTAGGGAACAAGGTGCCCCTTCACACCCCAACTTGCACACTCGTGATAACAGATCACCCACACAGATGAATACAGACATATGATAGTAAAATAAGAGGAGACCCATAATTAGAGGTGAGGTAACACTCTAGAGCCTGTGCCAGGTTCCCGAGTCCCCTTCCAGGTGCTTCACCTATCCTGATTCATTCAGTCATCACAATGAGAGAATAAACTGAGTAGGGAGAAGTTATGTCACTTGCTTAAGGTCACACAAACTGGCAAATAACAAAAAATGGAGTCCTGACTTGGTCCCAGCTGCCTGGCTCCAGACATGACTTCAACTTTTCATTATTCTCCGCCAATCTGCCTTTTCTACTTTGCTGCTTCAGCCTTTACCAGACTGTCCCAGCCTCAATATTGCACATATTCCAAGTTCAAGTGTCTGACAGAAATTGACTACATTCTCTGAGTTCCAATTTTAACCTCCTGGGAGATACAGTCTGTTAGGCAAAACTGGGTAAATAGTTCAATCTGTGATAGTGAGAGAGATGGGTCATCCAGTTCTGACCTGGCTGTTCCATTTCACCAAGCATGACCAGGAGCAATTCTCCTAAGAGAAGTATAGCCTAAGCAGTTACCCACCCAAGCTATCTGTTATAATTTGTGACTTATAATATAAATATCGTGGGGCATTGTGGGTTCACATCTGTAATCCTAACACTTTGAGAGGCTGAGGTGGGAGGATTACTTGAGGCCAGGAGTTCAAGACCAGCATGGGCAACATAGTGAAAACCTATCTCTACTAGAAATAAAAATAAATTAGCCAGGCATAGTGATGTATACCTGTAGTCTCAGCTACTTGGGGGGCTGAGGCAAGAGGACCGCTTGGGCCCAGGAGGTTGAGGCTGCAGTGAGTCACAATCATGCCACTGCACTCCAGCTTGGGCAATAGAACAAGACCTTGTCTCCAGAAAACAACCAACAAAATAATATAAATATCCACATCTGAAGTGCTTATTCACATGATCGCCTGTACTTCTCTATATATCTTAAATTATTAATTTCAAATCAATCTAATTTACATTCCCTGAAGAAAAATTTTTGACAAGATGAATTGTGATGTATGCATTTCTAGAGTTCATTTTGCCTTTTTGCCTTCATTGCCCTCCAGATTAAAGTAAATGTAGACACCAAGTAAACACAATGAAGCTCTAGCAGTCTTAAGTTTCCCTTAAGGATAACTGCTAAAATTACTTTATTTAATTCCAACAATAAATCTATGAGGCAGAATTGATACTGTTCCCATTTTAACAATGAGAATGCTGAAGCAAAAGATTTTAAATTAATGTCCTGATTCACACAATTAGTAAGTGGCAGACTCCAGATCCAAACTCAGTCTGAATACAGGGCCTGAACTTTAAATTTTTACACTGCACCAACTGAAAACTAGCACATATCTGTGTTACTCATTTAACCCAGTATTTGTGAAGCATCCCCACCAGAAAATACCATTGCAATCTCAGGCATGCCAGTCACTCGTAGATCAAAATCTGTCCTTAGTAATTTCATCTGCTAACTCCTAGAAGAATGGCTCTCTACATATCCTCATGTCTTTGTGGACACCTGGTAGCAGTTGACCCATCTCTGTTCAGTGATGGGAAATTGAAGCAAATATATCTTTGTGGTCTGAGTTCACATCACCTAGATTGGGATTCTAAGTATGCTTTTTCACATTTTTGTAATTTGGGGCAAAGAAGCAAAGCACTCTAATATTCATTAGCAAAACTCAAGTGTAGATAGCTATCTCTCAATTTCTGTGTGTATTAAATGAGGTATGCTACATGTTTAATTTGGCTGCTAATAATAGAGGATGCTCAGTGCACTGTTCTCTCTCAACTCTCGTTCTCCACTACAAGTATTTGACATCACTGTCCTCACTGGCCCTTGCACATTCAAGCATTGGAATCCATCTCAGCACTTCTTATTTAACTGTCCGGCTATTCAGCCTGCTGTCCCATATATCTTCTGCTGTGAAATACTTTTATACCTTGTATAATAGGTGAGTGAAACTCGAGGACTCACAAATCTTCCTGAATTCTCTGCATAGGGAAGCTGAAGAGGCAATATGGTGATATTTTGACTGGTCTGTGGATTTGAACAAGGACCAAGAAAGCATATTCCAAAGAGAGTCCAATGTAATAGAAGGACATTAGATAATCTGTAGCTTTTTTGAAGGAACCATTCAATATACTCAGACATCACTGATTTTCCATGGGTGGAATATTTAGGAAGTGTGCCACAATATTCTAAAATCATATTTTATCATCAGCAGAATCTGTGAAGTTTTAATCTGCATGAACAATACTAAAGACCTGATTTCTATTGCCCTTTTTAGTTTTCATGGAATAGTTTTATATAAACTCTTCTGTTGATTCTTACAAAAATGATTGAAGTTTTTGTTATAACCCCAATTTTATTGATGGAAGAATTAGTTTCCAGAAAGATTAATGACTTCTGTCATTTCATTGTTCAAATGTGCGCTTCCATGTCTTGCAGAATAGGGCTTAACATCATGGAGTTAGAATCAAATGGATGAGTTTTCATCTAAGATTGCTGAGTGTCAGAAATAAAAGGAATAATTTACAGAGATGTGAACAAGTTGGGGAATATAGATCTCACACAAAAAGAAATGTGGACTTTGTCAACTGCCAGCATTGGTTTCCTTATTTGAAAATTTCACTCGGCAGGGCGCGGTGGCTCACGCTTGTAATCCCAGCACTTTGGGAGGCCGAAGCGGGCGGATCATGAGATCAGGAGATCGAGACCACGGTGAAACCCCGTCTCTACTAAAAATACAAAAAAAATTAGCCGGGCGTGGTGGCGGGCGCCTGTAGTCCCAGCTACTCGGAGAGGCTGAGGCAGGAGAATGGTGTGAACCTGGGAGGCGGAGCTTGCAGTGAGCCGAGATTGCGCCACTGCACTCCAGCCTGGGCGACAGAGCAAGACTCCGTCTCAAAAAAAAAAAAAAAAAAAAAGAAAATTTCACTCACAACAAATCTACAATTTGCTTAGCTTTTGCCTATCCTTTTCACTGCCTCTGGAACTGTAGGAAAAGTCTGGAGCAGAAACAAGAATTAAAGTTTCAGCCGCCTGTTGCCTTAGATAAAGCAAAACTTTCCTATAACCCCCATGGACTTCACTTCTCTGGCATAATGTGAACTGTTTGCTATGTGTCTACCCCTTCCTGCAAAGGACTCTAAGAAAGAAAGTGTAGAGAATGGGGCTGGGAATATTGCTACCTCAAATAAAACTACTCAATTCTTAGCAAAAGAAAAAAAAGGGAGGGGGAAAGAGTTGTGGATTTTAGCGGGGTCAGCAAGAGTGTCTATCTCAGGCCGGGCGCGGTGGCTCACGCTTGTAATCCCAGCACTTTGGGAGGCCGAGGTGGGCGGATCACGAGGTCAGGAGATCGAGACCACGGTGAAACCCCGTCTCTACTAAAAATACAAAAATTAGCCAGGCGTGCTGGCGGGCGCCTGTGGTCCCAGCTACTCGGAGAGGCTGAGGCAGGAGAATGGCGTGAACGTTGTAGAGTTTTTATAAATTTTACATTTTTTTATATAATGGATGTGATATTTTATAATAACTAATATAAGGTAATTAATTATGGAAAACAATTACCTTTGAAAGAAAAATTGTTAATAATAGTCATCAAAATTGAAAATGCTACCTTCCAGTATTACTGTGTTCATTTCCTAATATCTTTTAATTCATTTTAGCCTCAGATTCCTGGAATAAAGATAGAGAGTATCAATATTATATTTGACAACAGGAAAACTTATCCCCATAGACGTTAAGGGAAATGCCTAAATTAATGGCAGAAGTATATATTATTTTTACTTTGAATATCACAGTATGATTTGAATTACATCTATTAGTACTCAAGAGCTACCCCTTCCGGATGGATAGAGGGAGTACTGTACATGATGAACAATGGAAATTTTTATTAATAACTTGTAGAAAAAATAATAGATAATATTTCCTTGAAATAGAACATTTGGCAATTGTAAAAGTGTGTTCACTATTTGATATCCGAAAAACATAAAGGAGACATGGCAGGTGAGACTCTAATTTAAATAGGAGGAAACTGAGACACTGATTGTATATGCGATCTGCCCAAAGTCACTCAGATTATAAATGCAAGAGATTGGCAGGACACTAGTCTTCTCAATTTTAGCTCAGTGGCTGTTTCACTAATCCTTGCTGCCAGGTAGGAACATAGACTTATTTTTGTCATTACCTCTCATGAAAACAATATTTTGTAAAAGTTAGTAGTTCTGAACTCTTTTAAGTCAAAGCTTGCAAAAGTCAGTTTATATTTAGAATATACACATATTATTGGGCCTCCACACCATGGATTATGTTGGGAAAATATGATGAATTGCCAATATTTCGAAATTATATTTTATATACAATCTTGGATTCTAACATCTCTCCAATTGATCTATAAGTGAACCACATTCCTAAGTGGTATTAAAGGGCTGAACTACAGAACAGGCATGAATTCCTCAGTTTTCCACGGGTCCCTTAACTCTCTTTGGAGCCCCTAATGAGGAAACTGAAGTCATTTCATTCATTTAATTTATCAGCAGTCAACTTTGTGACCCCTGTTTAACTTATAACAAGTCACTTCCTGATATGGAACACTATAGTAGATAATACAGTATTTTTCTTTTTCATTTCTGATATTTCTTTGAGATCTTTGTGGATTAAAATAGAGAAAGGAAAATTTGTGTGTTTGTTTGTTTTTCAAGTCAGAAAAAAATGTATTTACCCTCAGTCTGCTTGGCAGTGACTAGCGTGTGCTAACTTCATTCAGCCACTGCTGGATATAGATTTGACATTGGCAGGCTAGTCTGGTAAGGAAAAGTGAAGGCGAATGAGGTATCTCTGAAAGTAAGAGAAAGCATGCAGACTGTAGTATGGAACACAGGCTGATTCGGCATAGGCCCATCTGCCACCACAGCTTAGATTTAGGCCACTTGCAGCCCATTGTTTGACTGAGAAAGCCATACCTACCCATCCTATCACTAAGTTTACAGTCAAGTAGAGCTTCTTAAAGGAGTTGACTCACTGCTTGTTTTTCCCCCACATAAATATAATTAAATATGAAAGGTGGTGATGGTGGTTGAACATCTGTCTTTAGCTTTCAGATTTTTCACAGTCTGTTGATTAGGTTATGTTTTGTATTATTCCAATGTCCACAGCTGTCAAGTGAAATGGGAGCAGGCCTTCCAGAATCAGGGAGCTGAGGTCTATAGCAGCTCTTCACGTTCCACGTGGTAATAGTTGGTGACAGCTTCTCCTCTGAACAAATTGTTTTCCGTTGGTTGATGGGTCTCAGCTCTTCCAACCTGAGAAGTGACGAGTTTTGCCTTCATTTGGAAAGTAAGATAAGATCTGTTCAAATAGAGTTGCTGGCTTCTTTGGTTGTTATTGTTTAATTTTTTTTAAATTGTGGGTATATGTGTATGAACATGCAACGGGACTCTGGTCCATTTTTGACAGCAAGTTCTCATCTTAATATCTGGAGCTTTCAAAGATTTGTGCTGTTCCTGATATATGGGAGGGAGAGATAAACATAAGGGCAAAAGGAACATTTCAGACAATATCACTTCTCCCAAGCCCTCTGAGATTGATTGCTCCTCTTGATTCAGGAGCATTTGTTCTCAGGCTGATGTCTTTTCCTCATGAGTGAGGTTAGCTCACACCAATATCCTTGGGTAACGCCAAACAGTGGTGTGCTAATTAAAATGGTAGGATTGAGAAACACAGAGGTTTTTCTTTCAAAGGTGTCAGATCTACAGACTTAATTTCATATGCTGTGAGTGTGCACACATGGCACCGAAGTTGAATATGTCTGAAATGAAAAGGTCTGGAAGACTTTTCCCAGTGCCTTCATATTTCCTTTTCCTTTCTCTGTATTAAAATAGGGTCTTAGAAAAGTATCTAAACTGACTTTGACCCAAAGGTATAAATACTGAATAATTTATTGGTTACTTGCGCTTTAATATGAAACAATTGTAAGTATTGCTGTTCAATGGAATTTTCTTCCATGATGGGAATGTTACATAGCTGTCTGTCCATGTCTACAGCTACTGGTCACACGTCCCTATTAAGCACTTGAAATGTAGCTGATATAACGGAGGGACTGATTTTTCAGTTTTGTTTTTATTTTATTTCAATTAACTTCAAATTAAAATAGTCACATGTGGCTGGTGCCTACCATAAGAAATGCAGAAATGAAACACTCATGATGAGATTTAAAGCTTTCAGCAATTGCAAATGAAGTATGTATATTTAGGACAGCTTAATTAGCCAGGCATTACCGAAATCATACCTTTGCCAACTGAAAGGGTAGCATTGACCATTTCTAGTGTACACCCCAGGAATGAGTAAATCATAGGCAACAAGATATTTGAAACATGAATGCATGAATGAATGCACAGTAATAATAAATAACACAATTTGTAGTATCAGAAAACATTTGTTTGAGCCAGGCACTTTGAACATCACGTTTCTTGCATCATCTATGCAACAATCCTATCAGGTCCCTATTATTGCCATCCTTATTTTGCAGATGAAGAAACTGAAGTGTAGAAAGGCCTTGCTCCAGGCTAAAAACGCTAGTAAAAGTTGGAATTACCTCTTCAACTTGGTTCTGCCTGTCTCTACAGCTTGCATTCACAATTAAAGTTACTACTGTGATGATGAGCTTTAAAGTCAGCTTACATTAGGGACGATAAATGAATCTCGTATCTGAGTGCAGTGTCGTAGATTTCCAAGGTCCCTTTCTTTTCTTTTCTTTGATGATTACATTTAAAATAAAATAATGTCTAGATGCAACTAGCGTAAATACTCCATAAAAAGCAGCTGCATTATTTTTACTATCATCATAATTACATGATATTTCTATAAACTCTACTTGCATATGTGATATTAATCAGAAGGGTCATTGAGTCATAAATGAACCTCATAAGTGGTTCTGCTCTTAATGTCACCAATGACAAAAATACCATGAAATCATAGTTGAAGATTTAAGCGGCCCAAAGAGAGTAGCTAAAAACATTCTGTCTTAGAAGAGCCATAGCTGTATGATTCTGTTCTCAACTCAAAATCAGTAATGATATTTATGAATAGTTTTACCAACAGTACTGAATTTTTTAAAAAATCTTATATCTCATTATCTAAGGATTGCATGGTGAAGCTAGATGAAAGAGTGTATGTAAACGATATTTAATTATTAATTGGAGCAGGAATTGCATCTACCAACATTTCCACTGAGTATAATGATTACTTTCTGCTGTTCATTCTCCCTGAAATGTGTTTCCCGGCATTCCCACCCACAGGACCTGTCAACCACTGCTCTAGGCATGGAAGTTGGTGAAAACTGATCTACTGGTTATATTAAAAGGAAAAATAAATCCACAAAGCACTTAGCTGTCAGCCATATGATCTGAAGTCAATTCAGTGGAATTGATTTGTTTTAATTCTTCAGTATTTCTAATTGGCCCCAAGCCAATTGCCAGTTGGGATTCATAACATTAAATTCAGGTTAACCATTTGATTGCTGATCTTTGCATTATCAATATATTAAAATATTGAGTGGCCTCTTCAATTGGCCACTTCTTAGTGATCACATTAACACTTTTCTTTATTAGTTTGTGATGCTAAGAATGGTTTTCATGACACACAAAAAAATCAGTGCGCTTTTAGTAGGTTGGCAAAGCAACTGAATGCCTGAGCGGATCAAAGTAGTGATCTCTTTTAGTCTCTTTCAGACCTTTCAATTGGTCTTATAGTAAAGAATACCTGAAGGTGTGTTTTGCTCTACAATGAGATGGAAATGGAAATAGGAAACTACAACTAGAGACCCTCAGGCCTGTGAGGCTAGGAAAACCAAGCAGGATTACATAGACTGGTTAGGGAGCAGGTGTATCGGTTGGGATGCTGAGCCTTGGGAAATATTAAACTTCTGAGTCAGGTGAGAGGAACATTCCAAGCCCACGAATCTGTCTGAGTTAGAAGCAGAGCTGAGGCCATGTGGCAAGGATGAGTTCAAGTCCTGTGCTAGAGAGGTGGGCTTCTTCTATGGAAACCTGGGCACCACATCTGCGACTGCATAAGTAGGACACCAGATTCAGTTTATTTAGTAGACCTTTTTTGGTAAAAATATAAATATCTATTCAATCATTTCCTTTGTTTATATTCACATTGATAAGACAAACAAATGAGATTGGGAAGCTTTTCTAATTCAGCATGTGTCAACATCAGGCTGAAAGATGTAGTTGGTGCACTATACTCGCCCAAAAAAGGTATGAGCGTATTTCCTTTGAAGTAAACAGAGACCATGCTAATAAGTTAAAAGAATGGAAAGAAGGAATAATAAAACTTTAAAACAAGGCCAGGCGCAGTGGCTCATGCCTGTAATCCCAGCACTTTGGGAGGCCGAGGCGGGTGGATCACAAGGTCAGGAGTTCAAGATCAGCCTGGACAGATGGTGAAACCCCGTCTCTACCAAAAATACAAAAAATTAGCCAGGCATGGTGGTGGGGTGCCTGTAATTCCAGCTACTCAGGAGGCTGAGGCAGAGAATTGCTTAAACCTGGGAGGCGGAGGTTGCAATGAGCTGAGATCACGCCATTGCACTCTAGCCTGGGTGACAGAGTGAAACTCTGTCTAAAAAAAAAACAAAAAACTTTAAAACAAACTAAAGCACAGGCTGAATCAACAGCATTTAGTTGACTAAGCAGGAGGATAGTCTTTCCTTCTTCTTCTCTATCAGGGTTCTTTGTTTTGTATTAATTTCATTTTTCTCATTCATTTATCTTGAAATTATTACTCAGTATCTGTCTGCATTTTAATTTTGTAAACTGAGTTTTTCAAGGTCTATTTATCAATCTTGGCTTTAAGATTTCTGCCATTGATGTGTTGCTTAAAAATGTTCTGCTCATCAAAAAAAAACGTTGGAAGAATATGCTTAATCATATCATCTTATTTTTTACTAAGGCATATTTGATCACATTTTCTAAGTTTGAAACTTCAATGCATTCTTTTAACCTTTTCGGTATCAGATATAGTTTGAGAATCTTATATGGTTTTCTTCTCCCAGGTACTTAGCTTTTGTTTTGTCTTTAAAATTTTTTTCTCCCTGGATTTTAAGGGCTTATCTGCCCATACACTATGATATGTATATATTTTTACTCTGAATTTTCCAGCATATGACACAAATGTTCTGCCTGTTCTTTGCCTAACACTACATGCTTTAGTTACTGTAGCTTTAAAATATAATCTTTTATTAGAGAAAATCCACCCTTATCATTCTTTATTTAAAATAAAAACTCATTTGCAATGTTTAGACAATTATTTTTCCATATAAATCATTCATATAATTATTTGTTTTAATTTATTAAGAAAATTACGTCAGGATACAATTAGTTTGCATTATATTTATGGGTCTTCCTTTCTTGCTTTTTTTTTTATCTCTCTCTGATTTTTTTTACAAGTTTTATAATATCAATTCTGAACATTTAAGTTAATGTTATGTCTTTATTCTTTATTTAGGTCTTTTTCATGGACCTCAGTAAGGTTTCTTTGTATAAATTCTGTGCATTTCCTGAGAGCCCCAGGGAAGTTCCCCTAGTTCTTAGCTTCAATTATTAAAAATGGGAAAATGGTCCTTCTTTACAGGCTTCAGTATATTTCTCCTCTTCCAACTTTTCAGTGGCATGGTGGAAACAATTGTAGGGTATTTTCAGTGAGCAAAAAGAATAAGGAATAATGAAACTGGTTGCCTTGGATGGAAATTAAGGGTCTTATTTGTACTGAGACTCAAGGGCATTACTCAATGAGAATGGGATTAATTCCTGAGTTGGCTAAATGACCTCAGAAGAGAATTCAGAGTACACAGCTTCCAAGATATGTATATGTCTCCCTAGTTATGTTATTTTTCCCATTTTCTTTTCCTTAATATCACCTGTGCCCCTTAGGATACAAACAAACAAACAAATAAGAAGTGTACCATTAGTATGTCCTTAAATGGCAGCTCAGAGCGAAAGCAAATGACTCACATGAGGTGGAAAAGAGATCAAGGAAATTCAACCAAACCATATCAAAACAAAGGATTTGGGAAACGTCCGTTTAGAATAAAAGCAACATTTCTTAGCTGCTTTTGCCACTCAGGTGTAATCATACAACTAAGTTTTGGCCGATGGATGTAAGCAAGAAGAGTATGCACGAACTCCAGGAATTAAGTCAAAGGAGCACAGTTTGCTAATTTGCCTGCATTTCTTCCTATGGTGCCTGGGATGTTGACATGATGGCTTCCTTCAGATTTCTTCACCGTGAAGGGAAAATAAATTATTATCTTGTTAACTCATTGTTATTTTGGGTTTTGCTGGCAATTGCAGCTGAACCTGATTTTTAACAAACGTAATTTATGTCTTTTGCAGGAAGGATACATAAAAACAGCCACCACCAACCACACATATCCTCATGAAATTATTGAACTTCACGAATGAAGAAATTTTCGGTCACTCAAGCAGAAAAAAGTAACAGTCTCTCGAAGTTTAAAAAAAGTCAGGTTCACTTTCTGTTTTTGTTTTTTTGAGACGGAGTCTTGCTCTGTCGCCCAGGCTGGAGTGCAGTGGCGAGATCTCGGCTCACTGCAAGCTCCGCCTCCTGAGTTCACGCCATTCTCCTGCCTCAGCCTCCCGAGTAGCTGGGACTACCGAGTAGCTGGGACTACCGGTGCCTGCCACCATGCCCGGCTAATTTTTTGTATTGTTTAGTAGAGACGGGGCTTCACTTTCTAATTCTCTGGGCAATATTGAGTTTTTTAAAAAGGGCTTAAGTCTACAAGTTCAGTGGAAGATAGTACATGACTGAAAAATCATAACAAGATAAGTTTTCTTTCATACTCAAATGTTAGAAGGAGACATTGTCAAACAGCTTTAAGCTCAGGGAACTATTCTACCTGAGAGCTAATCCTGGAAAAATGTACCAAAAAATAAATAAATAAATGAATAAATAAAAGCAAAATAAAACCACAGCCAAAAAAAAAATCACCTTAACCATGAAATATAGCCAAAACCATGAATAGGAAGACCATGATAAAGAGGATGGTTGATGAGTTTTGATATCTTTTAAGTATTACACTACAAGTAAATGACATTGGAAGAAATGACGTATTTAATCTCAGGCATTGTAAATGACTAATAAAAATCCCACAGTGGGAAAAGGAAAAGTGGGAGAAATCATATGCTTTACTTTTCATTCCAGGCATATAATCCAATGGTCTTCTTGATGTTCATCTTAGGTATCCTAAATTCATCATGTGTAAAACTAGATTTACATCCTTTCTCCCAAATTCGGGCTCTTCCCATTGTTCCCTATCGAGGAGTATTCATGCCATTCACTCACAAACTTGTTTACAAGACTTCAGTGGTCACCTTCCAGAAGGAAACGAGTGTTCCTGGAGCTCCAGCACAGGCATCTGCATTTGTTTTCCCTCTGTCTGTGTATTTCTGTCTCTCACTTTACCCCTTTTACACTCCTCCTGCTTATATGTGGGCCTGCCGTAAAACGTACTTTAACTTCTATTTCTTGTGTGGTAGGATCTCAGGGTTGTGGCTCCTACAAGGTCCGAGGTCCTCCATATGCCACCCCATGGGTAAATTCAATTTAGGGATTAAAGAATGAGCCTTGAGTCCAAGTCATGTTCCCAATATAGTTTTACCAAAATAGTCACTGCGTTGTGCCTCATTTGTATTCCTGCGTAAGTTCTCAGTGTGGTTCAGAAACAAGAGAAAGAGGCTTATGATTAATCTCTACTTTCTGAAGCCACATCATTATCTATTGTTTCTGCCTGTGTGGGTGAAGGACATTTTACCAACTCACTGTAATTAAAACTTTTGATAATCTTTTTTAGTCATTTAAGTGTTCCTCTTGTACAGGGCATATGAGGTTCTGATTTGTGGTCCACCTGATAAAGTTTCTTTCAATTGGAGGTTTTAGGCAATCTATACATGCACTTGTATGACAGATATATTTGGCTTTAAATTTTTAAATCATTTAGTTTTTTTTTTTAATTTTTCTCAATGTGGTGATTGCTTTGTTTTGTATATGTGTTCTGATAATTTTGGATGTTTATACATTTTCTCCTAGTGGCTTCCTATAGGTAACTATAACTATATAATTTTCTTTTCAAAACATAATCCATTCAGGAATAATAACATTTATATAATTTTTACTTTCTCTTTATTTTTCTTGTTCTCTTAATTACCTAATTTTAGTGAACTTTTGGTTATAAAAAAATGAAGAAATTAGCATCCCTGTTTTCCACCATTTGTTGAATTACAGGATTCTTACACTTTCAGTACTTATGAATAAATGTTCTCTTTTTAAAGCACAATCCCAACCTCAGTTGTGCAATCAAATAAATTGGACATCATTTCACTATAGAGTGAGTTTTAATTTTCAAGAGGTTAATAGTTTCTTTTTTCAAAAAAAGAGCATGGGAGGATTGTCTTTAGGTTAGCTTCAGGATACTTGTGTTCAGTTCCCTGACAAAGAAAAGTACTAATGTAGCAATTTTAGTAACTACCATAATAGAAGAATAGATTTCTAAATTTCTACCTTACTCCTGTGACTAGTTTGTGAATTGGTCAGTGCCTGTAGGGAAGCAGGAGGAATGGTCATTACTAACAGGCAGAATTCTAACAGAGAAGCAATATAAAATGGTAGTTAAAATAATGAGTTTTGGGGTCAGACTGCCTGATTTGAAGCCTAGATTTGCCACCTACTATGTGAGAAAAATTACTGATATTTTCTATAAAATGGAGATAAAAGTTAGATCAAAAGTTAAATGAGAAAAAAAAAAAACTGTAGAAGAGTGTTGTCACATAGTATGTACTCAGTAAAGGCTGCTCATTACGGTATTACTCATTTCTTAATGTTTGCTAGTCTGTTAGATGAAAAATGGTGGCTAGTTTTTATTTGAATTTGCATTTTCCAGATCAACATGGTTTAAAAATATTTTAGAAACATGTTTATTAGCCATTTGTATGCCTCTATGTGTTGTCTGTTAATATTCTTTGTTCGTTTTTCTCTTGAGTTGTCTTTTTTGAATGAATTTGTTGGAGATCTTCTTACATTAAATACAGCAACCTTGTGTATTTTATATTATTTTCAAATATTTTCACTTAGTCTCACGTTTACAATTTTAAAATGTTTTTATTAAAGTAACATATTCAGAAAAATATACAGCTTGACGAACTTTTACTATCTGAACACCTCTTTGTAGCTAGCACTCAAATCACAGATAAAAGGAATATTTCAGCACCCCAGAAGCTCCTCTCCTGGTCCATTCAGTTCCCCACCTGACCGAAGCATAATGTTATCCTGACTTCTAACAGCAGAGATTAGTGTGTTCTCATGTTTCTGTACTTTGAAAAAATGGAATCATATGAAACTATATTAACTTGTGTCTGGCTTCTATTATTTGTAATTTCGTTTTGTGGAAGTATGTCATCTTTCATTTTAGAATAGTTTGTTTTTAGAATAGTTTTCATTTGAGAATAGTTTTTTTAAATGTCTTAAGAGCTCAGTTAAGTGAATAAAAAAATAAGTTAACCTATGGCTGTAGCAAAGGGTGAACTAGTAAATATCTTAGAATAATATGATGTTGAGTAATTTCACCTCCTGAGGCAATGTTTTCCAGAAAAGAGAATAAAGTCCTTTTAGTCACTGGGATTCTAATTTTCAGCAACATTGCAGCTAATCCCCATTATCTAGTTTTAAAGTTTTAGACAGTCTAGTTCTGATATACTTGTCCATATTATGTCTTGTTCTTCGAAGGGGTCAATAAAGGCAAGTCCGTCATTATCGTCCAAACTCAACAGTCTCTTCTTTGCATCTTTCTCCTTCTCTCAAAATTGCCTTCTTGGTGCCCCTTTCCAGCTCAAGGCCATGTCATGCCCGATGCTCATCTCCATAGCCACCCTGCCTTGCATCCAGTGCATATTTATTGGGTAATTCCTGTGTTTCACATAATACTTGGGTCCTGAGCGTAAAAAGTAAATGAGCCAAAGTCATTGTTATTAATGTGGTCACAATCTAGTAGAAACATTATGTAAACACGTAATTACAATAAAGTAAGTTTGGAAAATATGGACTGGGTATACAATTTGTATAAAGGGAAGAGTGATTTGCATTGCATATGTCAAAACTCATTGACACTGTAAAGTGAAAGCGTGACAGTGGGAGTGACAGATGATGACTTCTGGGAAAAGGAAACAGGTTGTACAAAACTACAGAGGATTGAAACACTATAGCAGTCACATGTAGGTGCCACTCTATCATCATTTGTAATGTAGAAATTGTTCCCATTTGAAAAGGGACCCAGGGACCGTTTGAGCAAGATTTTGCAAAGGGGCATATATTTGGATGTAAGGCTGAGGAGGCAGGCAGGGACCATATCATGAAGGGATGTAGCTCATAGTGTCCCTAGAAAAGTGCTTGGATTTTAACTTGTTGTTAGTGAGGTTCCAAGAGAATTCAAGGGGTGATTCTGTTTTGGGTAGGTCACTCTGCACTACTTATGACAGTTTTGAAGTGATGAGGGCCAGGGGAATAGTTGTGCCGTCAACTGCATGAAGGAATTCATCTGAACCCCTCTCTCACCAGAACTGTCAGTTAACTTGCTATCTGCCACCTCTTTCTCGCAATAGACCCGTCCCAGGTGGATGCCACAATCTGGACTCTAATTTGCATGCCTGGCTGACTGAGAGCTTTTGAAGAAAACACCATCATATGTGTGGATGACAGTGTGAATCCATGTCCACCTGCCCTTAGAAGAGCCTCAGCATCACCCAGCAATCATTTTGTTTGTTTTACTTCCTGGTAGAATGACTCTGATTCTTCTGAGTTATTATTTTAAAACTTAGATATTCTTTTAAATTTCTTACTTAAATACATCCTTTTATTCTCAGTGGAGAAATTTGCCTGTTATTTCTTGAAGAAGATTGGAGGTTTCATGAATATTCCCTCTAACCACTTTCTGTCTTAGTCCATTTGCATTGCTATAAAAGAACACTTGAGGCTCGGCATTTTGTAAAGAAAAGAGGTTGATTTAGCTCAGGGTTCTAGGGCTGTACAAGAAGCTCGGCACCAGCCTCTGCTTCTGGTGAGGGTTTTAGGAAGCTTCCACGGATGGTAGAGGGCACGGGGAGCTGGCATATCACATGGCAAGAGAGGGAGTAAGAGAGGGAGGGGGAGAGGAGGGAGGGGGGAAAGGGAGTGGGGGAAGAAGGGAGAGGGAGAGGGGGAGAGGGAGAGAGAGAGAGAGAGAGAGAGTGAGTGCCAAGCTCTTGAAAACAACCAGCTCTCACATGCACTAATATGGAGAGAACTCACTCATTACTGTGGGGAGAGCACCAAGCCATTCATGAGGGATCTGAAGCCACAACCTAAACGCCTCCCACCAGGCCCCACCTCCAACACTGGGGATCAAATTTCAACATGAGATTTGGAGGGGACAGATATTCAAGCTTTATCAGTTCCTCTCTCCCACCAAGATAAAATTGTATATTTATAACTACCTTTACTTCCTTTTCCCAGAGTTTAGAGACAAGATGCATTTACCAGTCCTTATATCTTTCATGTTTTTTGCCCTTTATGAGAAAATCCTAGCTACTTATGCCCTTGACCTTGTACTCCCATACTTTCTCATAAATTTATTTCCTTCACTCACTCATGCTCTCTCCAATAGCTTCAATTTATCCTCTCCATTTGATTCACTTTATATTATTTGAGACCACCTCCTAAAATTAAGCTAGGATCACCAGGATTATGTTGCTCTGTTAGATTTTAGCTTTATACATTCCAGCTTTACGTAGGGAGGAAGCTGTGAGCTACTAAAGAGACTTGCTTCCCTTTTTTTTGTGCTCCTGATATTGTTGAATACTGCCATAGAAATGGATTACACTTCAATTCACATCATGCGTGCTAAAAGACACCTGTAAATGAGCACCCTTGCCTACTGTTTTATTTGTGTGCATCTGAATAATTTCCATAAGTCATCAGTTAAACATTTCTCCATCAATGTGTCATGGCTGCATCTCGACTTCCAACCTTGAGAGTGCAAATAGAATAATATTAAGTGATCCTCCTATTCATATGTCCCTAGGGACAACTCTTTCTTTGCTTGTGGATACTTTTTTTTTTGGTTTTTTTTTTTTTTTTTGAGACAGAGCCTCACTCTGTTGCCCGTGCTGGAGTGCAGTAGTGCAGTAGTGTGATTTTGGCTCACTGCATCCTCTACCTCTCCGGTTCAGGTGATTCTCCTGCCTCAGCCTCCTGAGTGGCTGGGACTACAGGCATGCACCACCACACCTGGCTAATTTTTGTATTTTTAGTGGAGATGGGGTTTCACCATGTTGGCCAGACTGGTCTCAAATTCATGGCCTCAAGTGATCCACCCACCTTGGCCTCCCAAAGTGCTAGGATTATAGGCATGAATCATGGCACCCTGCCACTTGTAAGTAGTCTTGAGTCAATTGATTCTTCTCTTCCTCAAGTGGAACTGGCTTGCACTTTGTTTTTCCATACTTTCAAGCACTAGTAAATATTTTTCCAATTTTTGTATGATTTTGTTCAAATAGTTCAAATATATTTCCTGAGAGCCTACTTTGCCCCGTAAACCATTCTTGATTCAGAAACTATAAATGTGAGTGACAGGCAACATTCTTGAACTTGTGGGTCTTACATTTGGGAGAGTATGGTGACAGTGATTTGCATGAAAATAGACAAGACACAATTTTTTTTTTTTTTTTTAAGAAACTGATTTTTCAAAAGGAGCTACAACGAGGAGGGAGTAGTTAAAGTATTTTTTTTCATTGCATTCTACCTGAGCAGACGTTTCACACCTCTGTACCTCTAGTCTTTTCATCTTAGTAGGTGCGCTCTGCAGACTTTAGCACAGCTCACTTGCACAGCCAAGTTTTTTGCAGAAAAATGATCATCCTGTGACTTTGAAACATTGAAAAAAACTGTTCTCTAAGATCATCCAGATTCTGTGCACTTCAAAGGATTTTGTTTTGTTTTCTCATCAATTTGTCAAAGTAGGTTTTACAATATTGAAACCGTATCGTATTCCATTAAGCTAAGTTGAGATGAAAGCCCTTTCACGTACGGGAACGCTTCCACCCAGTTTGTGGCATGGACATTTGATTTCTCATTTGTGCCCCATGATTAGTGTGAGGACAGTACCTATGCTGTCCTAACATTGCATCACAGTGTTGAGCAACGGTTACTGATAGATGAAGCAAAAAAGTATCTTTTTCAAACAATCATATTTTAAAGAAAAAAGGACTCCTCACTGGAAGAATGCAGCATCTGCAGCACTCTCCTGGCTAATTTGGCAGGTTCAGAAATTAGTCAAATCAATTATGCAGCAACATGAAGACCAAATCTCTAGCTTGTTCAACCACATTTTGTCTTCCTACCATCTGTGTTAGCCTCCTGTGTTTCTGGAGGAAAAAAAATCAAGTAGTTTCAGGAAGCTATTCTTTCCTCTCTTATTTTGCTAATAGTGAAGGAAAGTGCTTTGGCAAAGAAGTCAGGATGAGAACAATATGCTCAGACACATATTGATAGCCTTCTCTCATCACCTCACTGGCTCCAGATCCATGTAGCAGGGGAAGGAAAACCTCTAAGCAGAGGTAATAAGTGGAGGCTGGCAGATGACAACCCCCAAACTAAATAAAATTTAAATAACGCTTTATAGACATTTCTGTTTGGCCTTCAATGAGCTGCTGCTGAGTCAGATTTTGTCATCTCCACCTGAGGCTCACAATAAGTACTGAATGGTCAGCAAAAAATTAATAAGACACAAGATGAGAAAATTGAATGTTTCATGCCAGTGCTCTATATCCAGGCCCTGTTTATGAAGGCATAGGTGGAAATAAAAAGTGAATTGTAAGGAAGAAGTATTTTACAACATGTTGAGCCAAGGAAAACACTCCTGAAGGTATTGGCACAAAACACATTATGAAGAAGTATAATTTATTATTCATTTGCTTTTAGGACACTATGTCACCCACTTCTGATCATGTGATGTCCATGCCTCATTATATCTGTGATGGTTAATTTTATGTGTCAAATCAACTTGACTGAGCAGGACTGCCCAGACATTAGTCAGTCTTTATTCTGCACGTGTCTACCAGGATGTTCCTGGGTGAGATTAACATATTAATTGGTAGACTAAGAAAAGTAGATTGCCCTCCCTGATGTGGGTGGGACGTATCCAGGCAACAGAAGAATGGTGAAATCTTTGATGCTTTATAAACGTTTATGGGGACAATGTCTCAAATAAATCAGCAGTTTACAAATGGGTGATTCATTTTAAGAATAGATGCAGTGATGTTAAAGATGAAGTCTGTGATGACAGACAATCTACATCAATTTGTGAGGAGAACATTCATCTTGTGTGTGCCCTAATTGAAGAAGACCGATGAATAGAAGCAGAAACAATAGCCAGCACCACAACATCTCAATTGGTTAAACTCACAAAATTCTGACTGAGAAATTCAAGTTGAGCAAACTTTCTACTCAGTGGGTGCCAAAACCATTACACCCAGATGAGCTACAGACGAGAGCAGAGCTTTTAATGAATATGTTAAGTAAGTGGGATCAAGATCCTGAAGCATTTCTTTGAAGAACTATAACAGGAAGCAAAACATGGCTTTCCCAGTATGATCTTGGAGACAAAGTACAATGGGTTCCAAGAGGTGGAAGTGGTCCAGTCAAAGAAAAAAGCACCAGTCAAGAACAAAGGTCATGGCAATAGCATTTTGGGATCCTCAAGGCCTTTTGTTTATTGATTTCCTACAAGGCCAAAGAACAATAACATTTGCTCATTATGAGATTGTCTTTAGAAAGTTAACCCAAGGCTATAGCAGAAAAACGCCCAGAAAGGCGTCACCAGAGAGTCTTTCTCCACCACAATAGTGAGGCTGCTCACTCCTCTCATCAATCGAGGGCAATTTTGTGAGAGTTGTGATGGGAAATCACTAGACATCCCCCCTACATTCCCGATGTGGTTCCTTCTCACTTCTTTTTGTATCTTGGTGTTAAAAATTATTAAAGGGCACCCACTTTTTGTCAGTTAATAGTATAGAAAAGAATGCATTGACAAGGTTAAATTCTCAGGACCCTCAGCTCTTTAGGGATGGATTAAATATCTGGTATCATTGCTTACAAAAGTGTCTTGAACTTGACAGAGCTTAGGTTGAGAAATAAAGTTTATCTTTTTAACTTTTATATTGTAATTCCGTATTCCATGAACTTTTTGAAGTCCCCTTATATATGTATTTGTGTGTACTTGTGTGTAGTATGTATGTATGTATGTGTACACACATATATGCACACGTACACAACCCTTTGGTTCTATCCTTTCTATGTGCCTATACATAAATCCTATTGGTTATGTTTCTCTGCAGACCCTGAATAATGCAATACCCAAGAAGCTTTGCCCTAGGACTGGTCTGCATATATTGAGGGGAAACAATGGACATGAAGAGACAAAGGAACATCCTTATCTTTTAGAAAGCTCTTCTCTTCCTTTGCTTCTTCCTTGGTGCCCCTCTCTTGACAGAGGAGTTGTGCTAATCTACATAATGACCTTCAAGAATATTTGGGTTTTCATCTACCTCTTCCCTCCAACATCCTCATCATGAAGCTATATATTTTTATGTAGTCATCAAGACCCTAAAACTGGATTCCTGCTGTTGCTTCAAACACTTAAAATACCCCCAGAATTGTCAGTAGCAAGTGTATCCAGAAATAATGTCATAACAGAATGATAATTAAACACATCCAATCAATTCAACCAAACAGTGATATGGCAGTGTATGAAATCAGTAAACATTGATAGAGGGAAGAAAGAAGGAAGGAAGGAAGAGAGGGAAGGAAGGAGGAAAGAAGGAAGAGTGTGCTTGCTTAATCTAAGCCATTACTTCTGTGATATAATGTCACTTAGATAAGTTGGTGAGAAGATCTTACCCTCAAAAGGTAACAAACCAGTGAAGAATGGGTATTCATGCACCCTTGACTGTAGTATAAGGTAATTTTTTTGAGGAACTCTGATAGTCCGTGTGCTTACCAGTGAATCTACACCATTCCTAGTTTACATTAAGCTAAACATTCCAAACTGTTAAGCAAACCCTTGTTTCCCTAATACAAGTAGATGTCTGACTGTGACTCAAATAGCTTTCACACTGCACACCAGCTCCAGTGATAA
Organism: Hylobates moloch; assembly: GCF_009828535.3. Lineage (NCBI taxonomy): Eukaryota > Metazoa > Chordata > Mammalia > Primates > Hylobatidae > Hylobates > Hylobates moloch. The sequence goes on along the minus strand of NW_026652288.1, from coordinate 21,633,341 downwards.
AGCTGACGATTTCAGGACCAGACATCATGTTCCACGTTTGCTAAAAAGAAGTGTAGGAGGAAAGGAGAATATTCAAGAAAGGGTACTTAGATGGCCTCTCCCTTTGCTCTGTGTATTCAAACATGATGACTAAAACCCTAACACAAGCAATAGTCTCTCAGGAGCTTAGAGAGAGTTCAGACACTGCCTTTCTGTATGCTCATTAGAATCCTCCACTAATTACTCCTGAATTAAATATCTACATAATTCAAAATAAGTTACATTTATCAACAAAACTCACTTGTAAACATAAATTTTTTTCCTAGCAGAATTATCTTTCCTACTATGTCTAAGTTTAATATCCAATTATAATGTCTCAAGCACTAGAGTAAGTGCCAATGCTTTCTTATTCACTCTTCATAAGACGGTCAAAATAATAGTATTATTTCTATTTTCCAGATGAGAAAGAATAAGTCTTAGACTGTTATAAAAAAACTACCCAAGGTTAGCTAGCTAGCAAGCAAACAAATTGCAGTTTGGTCTCAAATCTGTTAGACCCCAGGAAATGATTCTTGATATCAGTCCTTGGATCCTGATCTTATATTCATGTATCAGTGGACATTTAAGGAAAGGATGAAGTGGTGCATAAATCAAAATGAAATAAATTCAGCTCTCTTTTTGTTCATTCATCAATTTGTCCACTTACCATGTATACTTTAGCTTCTACTTTGCACCAGTTATTGAGCAGACTGTCACAGACACATGCGTTAATCATGGTTTCTTATTTGAAATAACCCACAAACGTGACCTTTGAACTGGTGGCATCTACTTTTATGTCTGCTTCGCCTTCCTCAAGTTTTTCATTGCCCTTCCTGCCCTCTGCCCATTTGACAGGACCACTTACCTCCCTTAACCCCTGATGCCTAACCTCCAGGTGGAATTGAAGCCTCATCTCTTCCAGTAAACCTGCCCTGGGCACCTCTGACCTCCTGAGACATTTAACATGAGATGCAGCCCAGTGATTCACTGTTACCTAAATGTTCCTGTCGTTTAATTTTTCCATATGGACTGTAACTTTATGGACAATAAGATCTATGAATAAAACATTTTCCCCTCATTAATATAACAATACAGGGCCCATATTATCTATTAAGTAAATTCAGAATAATTTTCAATGAGACATATTTCTTGAAAGTCAGTTGTATTTCTTTTTTGTTTTGTTTTTTTTTTTTTGAGACAGAGTCTCGCTCTGTCGCCCAGGCTGGAGTGCAGTGGCGCGATCTCGGCTCACTGCAGGCTCCGCGCCCCGGGGTTCACGCCATTCTCCTGCCTCAGCCTCCCGCGTAGCTGGGACCACAGGCGCCCGCCACCTCGCCCAGCTAATTTTTTGTATTTTTAGTAGAGATGGGGTTTCACCGTGTTACCCAGGATGGTCTCGATCTCCTGACCTCGTGATCCGCCCGCCTCGGCCTCCCAAAGTGCTGGGATTACAGGCTTGAGCCACCGCGCCTGGCCAGTTGTATTTCTTTAAGACTTAAGTTGTCCCTCTTAAGACTAGCCCTTTGTTTAAGACATGGATGTAACTGGGACCTTCCCAGTTGTATGGGTTTTTACCTTTCCAATCTCTAACCTTGTTTGACATCTCCCAGTACTGAAGAGAAGGATTCCATTACTTGGAAACCACATGAATTTCTCCCAGTAACAAGCATAAACTCTGGAACTCTATAGGAAAACAGGCAGTTTCTTATTGAAAGAAATTTTTATGCACTACAACATATTTTTTCATTGGGATTTTAAAAATTACTTTAAAAGCTGACAATACATAAATCTAATGTGCTTTTTAAAATACATTTTTACCAAATATACTGGGCTTAAAAATTGAAAGAGAATTTCTCTCTCTTCTCTCTTTTTTTTTTTTTTTTTTTATCTATGGCCAAGATTTTTTTCTTCTTGCTAGCACTCTGGAGCCTTGTATCTTATTGAGATTTGATGGTGACCTCACAGGTACCTTATTAATAATGAACCAGAGGGGCTCAGTGGAGCTTGGGTTTGGAGTAATAAATCATACTGTAAGTAAGTGCCGTGTTTGCAGTTTTAGAATTTAGAGGAATGAAATAACCAAGATTGAGGGTCTGGCGGGTGGTCAAAGTGATTAGGGGTGGGGGCTGGCCTTTCATGGGGCTGACACATGCTTACGGTTATTAATTACTTTTACATTTACATTGCTAATTGCTGTTATTCTTTCCAGTTACAATGTAATTGAATTTAAAAATTGAAGCTTCAAATGTCAGGTCCAGATATTACACTGTGCCTCTGCTCAAAGAAGTTTATGTACACAGTTTAGGTTATACAAAAGGATGGATTATAAGGCAAGCTTCAAGGTAGCTAATGATACCCAAGGCAGAAAATTTGCTGCAAAGGAGATTCCGGGGGGTTAGAAAAGAGAAACAAGATCATGGAAAGTTAACATGTGAATTTTAAGTCATCAATTAACCACTATGCATTTCAGTTATCCTATTTAACAGAAAGCATCTGTAAGTCAGCACGAATGATAATTGCTCCTGTAGTTCACGTCAATATGTTTTTAAAACGGGCTATTTTCCATGAATTTTGTGCCTTGAACTGTGCTGGGTGATGAAGGTGAGGGAATGTGTGTAACACATGTTTTCAGTCACGTAAGCCCCTGGGCCACTTGGCATAGTTCAGTGTTTCCTGACAACTTGGATATGGACCTCTGGAAGAGTTTGAGGAAAATGTGGACTCCTTCCTCTTGCACAAGCACATAATTACACATGGATTCAATAGAACCTGTGAACAAATGGGTGTGGGGATTAAATAAAGAATTCTGCTTTAATGGATCCCAGAATGGGAATGCCTGGTGCAGGAGCAAGCTGACTGGTAACCTGGCAGGATCACCACCAGGACACGCTGTTGGTGTTTGCATTCATGATCCCCAGTTACTGAGAAAAATTAATCCACGTTCTTTGTCTTTTCTTAAGAAGGCAGGTAGATGGGTGATTCATCTTTTAGTTAAAATTTTCAATCAAAAAAATTGTTCTTTAAGTATTATAGAACAACCATTAATAGTGAAAATGCTATTAATTATCACAAGAGTTCATTCCTTGATAATAATACTTGAATGAGGAACTTCTGTACATGGAAACACCACCTTTCCAGGATTTTCTCCCACACTTGGGAGCCTGGAGCGAGGAGCCATTTTGGCAATTCTCCCACTTCCTCTTGTGGTTAGGAAGCTCTGTGTGGTCAGGGCTACACACATTCCTGAGCAAGGGCAAATTCTGCCATAGTCTACCATAAACACCTTGAAACATCATACTTATCTTACCCTTTTCTCCCCATCACAAACACTACTTGGAGCTTTATAATTACCCAAGAGGAATTTAGTTGGGAAATTTCACATAACATATCTTTCTTTCTTTATTTCTTTATTTTGAGACGGAATCTCGCTCTGTCACCCAGGCTGGAGTGCAGTGGTGCGATCTCAGCTCACTGTAAGCTCTGCCTCCCAGGTTCACACCATTATCGCACTTCAGCCTCCCCAGTAGCTGGGACTATAGGCACGCACCACCACGCCCTGCTAATTTTGTTTTTGTACTTAGTAGAGATGGGGTTTCACCGTGTTAGCCAGGATGGTCTCAATCTCTTGACCTCGTGATCCACCTGCCTTGGCCTCCCAAAGTGCTGGGATTACAGGCTTGAGCCACTGCACCTGGCCAATGTCTTTAATTTTTAAAGACTATAAGACAGAGGCCATGAGAAGGACAGCAGCTCTTCAAAGCCTCCAGTCAGCTTGGGAATTGAAAATGAAAGTAGTTGCATGCTCTCAGAATTGGGCTCCATAGAACCACTGGGAATGCAGTTCCCTGGGATTTGGCAAACATGTTGTAAGGGCTTTCAGGCAGAAAGCAGCCTGGAAACATCATTACTGACCTCTGTTAGAGAGAAGTCTCCTAGTAGATCTAACAAAAGTTCATCTCTAATGGATGTGTTCTTTAGTGCCTCTCAGTAAGGCAAGATACCTTTAACAGCATCTTTGAAATTATAGTACTTTGTTCTAGTTTCATAGTAAATGCTCTGACGGCAGTGTGGGCTCTCTTGGGTTACTTCCTTCTTTGCTGTGAAAACATATACTGCATATACACTGTCATTATCATTGTTGTTAAGTAGTGTGAGAGCATGAGTTTCTACCCCATCATCTATGCAGGGCAGAGGCAGTGAATCCTGCTGGAGTGTAATAACAATCTAGAAGTAAACCAGTTGTGGTGAAATCTATCAAAAAATGTGGCAATTTATGAAAATATGTCCCTCAAGCACACCAAAGTTGTCATCAAAGTGAGTTAACTGACAATTAACTTCTACATCTTGCACAGAGTGTGGAATTCTAGTGTAAAAATAAAACCAGCTAATGCATATCTACTGTCTATGAACAATAAATCAGAAACAAAAAAATGAACATGCCACTTGGTGCTTTTCAATGTACACTACCATATTATGGAACACTGCTGTTCAGTCTTCTGATTTAGAAAGGCTGCTTTCAGAGGAGACTATCATGTTGATATTTTTGCCTACACATTTTAACTTAAAATTTCAGCCAATGAGCAGTTGTTGAGTGGCCACTGTATTCTAGGAACTGGGTCACAAAAAGCAGCATAATTTGTTAACAACTATTAGCACTGCTATGCATTCCTGCTAACCATTATGCTTGGTGTATATTTATATTTTAAACAAATTATTTACATTAGCATTCAGTTAGTTAACTTTTGGCAAATTCACCTATACCCCAAGTAAAAGCATGTAGAGGATTCTACACGTGCCTCAGAGGCAGAGAGTGAAATGGCCAGGAAAGGAGGCGACATTTGTACTGGCCCTTAAAGGATATTTAGATTTTAATTATTTCCAGCCAACCTATTGGTATGTTCTTGTTCTACTTCACCAGCTCAACTGAGGTGTCTCTCAAAAAGAGAGAGAGAGAGAGAAAGTAAAGAAAGAAGAAAGAGAGAGAGAGAGAGAGAAGAAATAACAATATCAAGAACCACCTTTGTGTCCTGCCTCCTAGTCCTGAACTTACTTCCCCTCTGAGGAGCTCCTGCAGCTTTTGCCCTCTGCAGTACAGAAGGTTGCACATCATTCCAGTATTCCCACTATCCTGGGATCCTGAAGAGTCTCTTGAACTTTTCTGACTGAGGCAATAACTGAATGTCACAGTCTAGAGTGTGTAAGCAAATTATACAGTCATGGACAGTACAGAATAATTTTCCTCTGCCCAGATTTGTCCACTCAGCTCTCAGCCAACCACTTGCTCACTAATCTTGACACCAACACCAGGCTTTGATGTGCTCTTATGCTCTTCCTGGAAAACCTCCATGCACATCAGCATGTCTAACACTCAGTTTCCCCGTTGTACTTTCCCTCACCCTCCATGCCTTTGAAAGTAATGCTGTCTCCTAAAATCACAGGTCATCACTTCCACATCATTTATGTTTTGAAAATTTTCTTTCTTTATGTAATTCATTAAGTATTTACCAAGCCTACTCCAGATATTATCATAAAGATTATGAAACAGCAGTGAATTTAAAGTAAAAATGTTTTTGCCTTCTTTAAGCACATAATGTATTGTGTGGAATTAGACAACAGACAAAAAAGTAGCCTATATGGTAATGAGTGCTTTGGAGAAAAACAAATTGGAACAAAGAAATATTTGAGTATTGTGCAACAGTAAAGAGGGTGATCGGGGATCTTTCATGGATAAAATATTTAAGCAAAAAACTGAAGGACATATAATTAAATATTTATCAAGAAGCTATTGTACTTCTAATCTCTAGATTCTAAAACAAACAAATAAATAAAATAGGTTCCTTATGTCTATGTGATTTATATCCTCTGTCAGGCATTAAATACCTTAGGAGAAAAACCCTACTTACTCTTTTTTCTTTACCAACCAATACAGAGACAAGTTCATTGTGCTTATAAAAGACTAGATGAAGAGTTAGATGTAAGAGCAATTGAATATTTTTCACATTTTCTAAAAATGTTAAGTCTTAGTCTCCCCCAAAAAAGGTTGAGAAAGTGACAGCATTTGATAATCAGATATTTCAAATGTCCCTCAGAGTTTTCAGACCCCTTTGCTGTTGTCAGGGACAAAGAGTTTCATCCAAGAAAACATGAGTAGAAGTTACATATGTCACCTATGAGCCAAGGCATTTAGGAGACCATACATGAGCCTTCAATTTTCTCTCCTCTGCCTGTGGCAACCTCAAAAGTAATGTGTTGAGACGGAAAAGTCAAAAATGGGGTACCTTGGACCACTGGATGGAGAAAAGTCCTACTAGATTGTAGCAGATTTTTTTTTTCAAGAAAGAGAAACCTTGTTTTGTTAAGTAATTAAGATTTTAGAAATTATCTGTTACCATAACATTGTCCAATCTTTTTGAGGTGGAGTTTCACTCTGTTGCCCAGGCTGGAGTACAATGGCACAGTCTCGGCTCACTACAACGTCTGCCTCCTGGGTTCAAGCAATTCTCCTGCCTCAGCCTCCTGAGTAGCTGGGATTACAGGTGCCTGCCACCACGCCTGGCTAATTTTTCGTATTTTTCTTAGAGATGGGGTTTCGTCACGTTGGCCAGACTGGTTTCGAACTCCTGACCTCAGGTGATCCACCCGCCTCGGCCTCCCAAAGTGCTGGGATTACAGGTGTGAATCACTGTGCCTGGCCCAATCTATTTTTATCAAATGAGAATGTGAGCGTATCATTGTAGGGAGTATGTAATCAGTAGTTTTAAGCATTACTCATTAAGGTGTGGCAGAAATAGAATTGAGTTCACTGGAAGTTACCAAGAATTATATTGACATGCTTTAGTTCATTTAAAAGTTAGTTCTAGGAATTTAAGGAGATTTTCCAAAGCTACTCATGTGGCTTCTAGAGACTCTGTAATAACAAATATGACAGCCCCAGCTAGTTTCTTTGAGTCTTTAGTTGCTATTCCATCCCTGGGTTGCATGGTATAGAGGGTTAAGGAGCAGCTGCTTTGATTTGTGTTAGGAAACTGAGGGGGCATAGAAAACAGACACTTCCTGCCTCAGGAGGGCTTATGTCAGGAATACACACTGGAGTGGATAGTTTATTCTCATGAATTGAACAGCGTACCTAGCTGTACTGTGAACTCCAGGACAATGGAAACTTTAATCTGTTATTCCCCTACATTTCTCACAGCACTGACCAAGAGAAGGGTCAGTAGATAATTGATAACTGCATTTGTTGGTTGGCTCATTAGTTGGGTAATTGAAAAAGCCAGTGAAATAAACAAGAGAAAGCAACCTAGACTGGTGACAGCACATTTTTTTTTTTTTTTTTTTTTTGGAATTACTTAGATCTCAGAGTTTGAATCTGGAGTTTCTGAAACCTAAATTAAGTAGTTATTAAACTTTCCCTGGTCTAGACTCTGAGACCAACTAGTAGGTAACGTATCTATTTGCAGATACAATAAATTAGATGATGTAAGCACAAAAGACAGATGGGTGGAGAGCCAGAGCTAGGGACATGCTGAAGTCACCTGCAGACTTGCTGTAGTGAGGACACCACCACCAGTGAGGACCCTGGGCACTAAGCACTAAGCCCTACAGCTGACACCATCTGTACTCGCAGCCCTGGGCACTGGCAGTCACCAACAGCAGCTACCACTGCTGCCCAGGAGGCTGTTTTCCCTATACCCTCTTCCTCTCAAAGCCTGTTATTAAGATTTCTTATGCGCCCTTTATAGCTAATCTTCTAAAAATAGTATATTTCATTTGCTGGATTAATTTGCTCACCTCACCTTCACGTTGCAACCCAAAGCAATTGGCTTCTTTCTCCACCACTCCACTGCTGCTGCCTTTTGGCTAAGATCTCAGTGACTTTCTAATTGGCAAATGCAAAGAACATTTTATTCAACTGAGTTCTGATAAGTGTAATACTCTTGGTCACTCATTTTTTCATTGACACCTATTTTTCTGTTCATGCCTTAAGTGCTAGTATCCCGAGGGCATAATCCTTGATGCATAAATCCATTCACTCTACACTTCCCAGGGATCTAATCCACTCTTGTGATTTTAACTGCTACCTACATGGTTAATGACACTTATATCTTTATAGCCATAACTTGTCTTCTGAGCTTCATATATGTATGTGCAAATTGCTGGTAAACGTCTATAATTAAATATATCACAGGAACTTTGAAATTACATATTTTAAACTCAACTCATCCTGCACCCCAAATGTGGTTGTCTCTTTATGTTTGCTGGATCACCGAATTTCATAATTTTTCACCCGGTTTCCCAGCCAGGAACTTGGTAGTCATCCTTAAATTTTTCATCTTGCTTAGCCCCAAAACGAAATCTAACAAGTCCCATATATTGGAACTTTGTACATTCTTTTGGATCTATTCAATTATAACTAATAATCTCTTAATTCAGGATTTCACAGTAATTTTCAAGTACTTTGTGACGTAGTCCCAAGTCTAAACAGTCATCTCTGGTTCTCTGTTCTTCAGGGTCTTTCCTCCCATCTCCTTTTTTTTTTTTGGAGATGGAGTTTCACTCTTGTTGCCCAGGCTGGAGCGAAGTGGCACGATCTCGGCTGACGGCAACCTCTGCCTCCTGGGTTCAAGCGATTCTCCTGCCTCAGCCTCCCTAGTAGCTGGGATTACAGGCATGTGCCATCACCCCTGGAGAATTTTGTATTTTTAGTAGAGATGGAGTTTCTCCATGTTTGGTCAGGTTGGTCTCAAGCTTCTGACCTCAAGTGATGCACCCACTTTGGCCTTCCAAAGTGCTGGGATTATAGGTGTAAGCCAACGCACCCAGCCTCCCACCTCCTTTTATCAAGTTTCTGACACGGTTCCTCTACACACATCCCAAGATGAAAGATGATGTCATTAAAAATGAAGTCACATAAACTTTATCACATTTTTAGCCATTCAGGGAGTCCTATATCTTCAGGCACATAGGCATGCCCCTTCTTTTCCTACTGCACCCTGACAATATGAAGCCAGCATAGTTGCCTGCACATTCCATGTGGTTTCAACTCTCTGGCCATGTTGTTCTGATGCCTTGAACGAACTCTTCTTTGATATAAGCTCTATTTAACCTAATTAACTGTTGTTCATTTTTCAAGACATACCTCAAGTATTGCTTCCTCCAAGAAGTCTTTCTGGAACTCTCCAAAGTGGGAAGATTTTTTTTGTCCTTGTTTATCTGTATCAAACTATGTATATGCTCTGATAAGACTTACATTTACTCAGAAGTGTTCACCACCTGCCATCTACTCACTGAAGGAAAAGTAGTTATTCAAAGACAGTGCACCCACGTACTCTACTGTGAATCATATTCCAGTCTTTATCTGTTGTTGTTGTTGTTCTGGGTACTTGTTCCATTTTGTGGCCTCTGAATATAGAAACCATCAGCTAGGATAAGGTCAGAGAGCCCCTCCTGGTAACCCCTAAGTTTGGATTTTTTGTACATTTTCCTGGATAGAAAATCTAATACAAATAACGGTTGTTTGTTAGAATTCCCATGGATTCAATAAGTAGATTATGATAAATAGGCAAACAAATAAAATGTTTGACAGCAGGATACCAGGGCTTCTGGGAATGAGGGCCCCAAATAAGGTGGGTGGCTGAGGATGTTCTATTTATTTCCATCTGTAAGTAGATTGTTCATATCTCCTTACTCTCTTTCATCCACTTCATTTTTATCTCTTGCCATCAGATCATTTTTCCCTGCTCCTCAGTCTGCATGGAGAAACCAAATGTCATAAGGGTGCAAATTTGAATGACCTTTGTTTCAGCTAGTCAGAGCAGAATACACTTTCATTTAATTTTTGTTCTAAAATCCTAGAGAAGAACATTGGCATATTATGAGTCAAGTACCTCCCCTGGGAAAAAATAGCTCAGGAGGAATGGTAAGTTATACTATCGTGGCAGGTTAGAGGCAACATTGGGTGTTGAATTGAGAGATTTATTTACTAGATTAAGAGGAAGGAAGTTGTGCAGGGCTAAAGAATAATAGCTATCCCCTGTACTGGTAATCCTTTATATATGTGCAGTATCCTTCATAGCTTACAAAGTTATTTTTATAAAATAAATTCACAGTTATTTTCATATTTATTTCCTGCAGAACCCCTATGATTTAAGAATACTATCCTCATTTTATAGATGAGGAAACTAAGACTGAAAGAGAATAAGAAATCTAATTTGACTTAAATAGCCAGTAATGCTAGAGCTAAGGCAGGAATCACCACCTTCATTCTTGAATACAAGTGCCTTGAAATATTGACTAACTTGTTATGGACATTGAAGACCTCCAAAACTCAGTAGTGACTCTCAGAGTCAAGGCTGTACACCCTACTAGGTGAGACATATCTTGCCTAATGGAGTACCACTTTCTCTGCTTCTTAAAGAGGAGATATTGTTGAAATCTTTGGCTCTGTAAAACTGACATCTCTGTCTTTGACTCTAGGTTTGTTTCTAAGATAGGCAATCCATGTTTATTAATTTTTGTAGAAAAGTCATACCTCTGGAATGATTCATTCATTTGACAGGTGTTTTTTGAGCACTTACAATGAAAACGGCTGTTCCTACTCTACAATTGTGAGAAAAATAAGACATTATTCTGGCCATCAAATAATTTACAAAAAGTTGGGCCAGAGGTGGATATATGTAACTATAAAAATATTTACATGTGATAAATATCATAAAAGAAGTGCAAACAGAATATTATGGGGATTCTGAAAAAGGGACATCACTGTAATAGGAGGTTAAGAAATGTATCACTGTGAAAGTGTCCCTTAGGGTGTAGGAAAGTGGAATTGAGTTAGTTACATGATTTAGTGAGAAACAGGTATAATTGTACAGAGCAGACTTAACAAAGCTGGGCTTTGACTTGAGCCTTACCTAGTTCCACCAGCTGAAGGCTTTAAGTTTATCCCCACCAAGTCTGTGTATTCACAACTGCATTGACTGTTCCCATTCCCACTCTCTGATCCATTTGTCCTCCTGGAAATGACCATAAATCCTATGCTATCAATACATGTCTACAGTTCTGTTTTTTTCACCAAGTATAATCACGTGCATACACCAAGGTTTGGCATTTGTTATTGTAAGTGCTAGAATATCATAACTTATTCTTCTTTGCACTAGTAAAAATGTTTCTTTTTAAATAAGAAAATGATTTAATTTTTAGTTCAATAGGATATTGTTATGGAGTTGTATATAAGAAAACTAAAAAGAGGGATGCATAAGTCTACAAACTGGTCTGATTTTTCACACTGTTTTTCCAGTCACCTCTGCTTCTCAAGGACAAAGTGGAGGTGCCGCAGGCTGCCTGAATCTGGCTTAGGCCAAGCTGAAGCTGGGGTGAAAGGCTGCAGTTTCGGAAGTGCCTTGTGAATATCTATATCTACATATTAATAAGTATATGAAGTTTTAAATATGTAAAATTATTTAATTTAGACAGCAAATATATTTAGAGCAGTGACTGTGTACTTAATTCTGGGGATCAGAAAACCAGAAAAAAAGTCTCTGGTCAAACTTGTGTTGTAATGGGAAATAGACATTAAATAAATAAATAAAATAATACAACTTCAAAAAGTAATACTTGCTGTCAGAAATATAATGTGTGAAGTAAGGTGATTTTAGGTAAAGGAGGTTAGGAAACACCCAGGGGTAATATTTGAGAGCAGCTGTGAATGAAGGAGTGCAGTGAACGATGTGGCATCTGAGGGGAAACAGAGTAGGTAAAAGGGACAGCAAGAGAAAATGACCTAAAACTGGAATAACCTCAGTGCTTTGGAGAAACAGCAAGAAAGAAGGTGATATGATTAGGCTTTGTGTACCCCCAACCAAATCTCACATTGAATTATAGTTTCCATAATCCCCACATGTCATGGAAAGGACCCAGTTGGAGGTAATTTAATCACAGGGGTGGTTACCCCCATGCAGTACTCATGGTAGTGAGTGAGTTCTCAAAAAATCTGATGGTTTTATAGGGGCTTTTCCTCTTTGCTCAGCTCATTCTCTCTCCTGCCACCATGTGAAGATGTGCCTTCCACCGTGATTGTAAGTTTCCTGAGGCCTCCCCAGCCATGTGGAACTCTGAGCCAATTAAACCTCTTTCCTTTATAAATTACCCAGTCTCAAGTATTTCTTCACAGCAGCATGAGAACAGGCTAATATAGTAAATTGATACCAGGATTGGGGTGCTGCTATAAGGTACCTGAAAATGTGGAAGTGACTTCGGAACTGGGTAACAGGCAGAGAGTAGAACAGTTTGGGGAGGCTCAAAAGAAGACAGGAAAATGTGGGAAAGTTTAGAACTTCCTAGAGACTCGGGGGGCTCAGGAGATAGGAAGATGTAGGAAAGTTTGGAACTTCCTAGAGATTTGTTGAATGGCTTTGACCAAAATGTTGATAGTGATATGGACAATGAAGTCCAGGGTGAGGGGTCTCAGATGGACATGAAGAAATTTTCAGATGGACATGAGGAATTTGTTGGAAACAAGAGCAAAGGTCATTCTTGTTATGCTTTAGCAAACAGACTAGTGGCATTTTGCTCCTGCCCTAGAAATCTATGGAACTTTGAGAGAGATGATTTAGGGTATCTGATGGAAGAAATTTCTAATCAGCAAAGCATTCAAGAGGTGTGAAGAGCATGAAAATGGAAAATTTGGAGCCTAATTCAGTAGAAAAGAAAAACCCATTTTCTGGGGAGAAATTCAAGTTGGCTGCAAACATTTGCATAACTAATGAGGAGCCAAATGCTAATCGCCAAGACAATGGGCACGATGTCTCCATGACATGTCAGAGAACTTCAGGGCAGCCCAATGGGAGGGGCTGGAGGCCTGGAGGCTGAGGAGGGAAAAATTGGTTTCCTGGGCCTGGTCCAGGCCCCCCACTGCTATGTGCAGTCCTTGATGCCCTGCATCACAGCCACCCTAGCTGTGGCTAAAAGGAGTCAATATACAGCTCAGACCATTGTTTCAAAGGATACAAGCCCCAAGCCTTGGCAGCTGCCACATGGTATTGATCCTGTGGGTGCACAGAAGACTAGAATTAAGATTTGGCAACCTCCACCTAGATTTCAGAGGATGTATGGAAACACCTAGATGTTCAGGCAGATGTCTGCTGCATGGGTGAAGCCCTCATGGAGAATCTTTGTGGGGGCATTGTGGAGGGAAATGTGGGGTCCTAGCTTCCACACAGAGTCCTCAGTGGGACACTGCCTGGTGGAGCTGTGATTAGACAGCCACCATTCTCCAGACCCTGGAATGGTAGATCCACTAATAGCTCAAACCATGCACTTGGAAATGCTGCAGACACTCCATGCCAGCTGTGAAAGCAGCTGGGAGTGGGGCTGTACCCTGCAAAGCTACAGAGGCAGAACTTCCCAAGGCCATAGGAGTCCACCTCTTACATCAGCATGACCTGGATGTGAAATCTGGAGTCAAAGGAGATCATTTTGGAACTTTAAGGTTTGATGACTGCCCTTTGTATTTTACACTTGCATAGAGCCTCTAGCTCTTTTGTTTTGGCCATTTTTCCCCATTTGGAATAGTATTTTCCCAATGCCTGTGCCCCCATTTTATCTCAAAAGTAACTAACTTGCTTTTGATTTTATAGGTTCATAGGCAGAAGGGACTTGCCTTGTCTCCTATGAGACTTTGGTCTTAGACATTTGGGTTAATGCTAGAATGAGATAAGATTGGGGGGGACTGTTGGAAAGGCATAATTGTGTCTTGAAATACTAGGACATGAGATTTGGAAGGGGCCAGGGGCAGAACAATATGGTTAGGCTTTGTGTCTCCACCCATATCTCATCTTGAATATTAGTTCCCATAATCCCCTCTTGTGGTAAGGACCCAATGGGAGGTACTTGAATCATTGGGGCCATTACCTCCATGCTGTTCTCATAATAATGAGTTCTCACAAGATCTGATGGTTTTATAAGGGGCTTTTTCCTCTTTGCTCAGCTCATTCTCTCTCCTGCCGCCCTATGAAGAGGTGCCTTCCACCATGATTGTAAGTTTCCTGAGGCATCCATAGCTATGCAGAACTATAAGTCAATTAAACTCTTTCCTTTATAAGTTACCCAGTCTCAGGTATTTCTTCATAGCAGCACGAGAATGGACTAATACAGATGGCTCCTGGAGCTGGAGAAGAATAAGTATGGTGAAAAGTAAAGAGATGAGGTGTATGAATAGGAGAAGGCAAACTCATGGAAGCCCTTGTAGGCACAGAATTAGGAGTTTATAATGGATTCTGAATGTGATAGGAAGCCATGGGGTCTTACAAAGGACAATTGTAGTTACTGATACATGAAGTGATAACTGTGTTGGGTGTGAAAGGGAGCAAGAGTGGAGTAGAAGAGAAGTTTGCTCGCATTTTTGAGGTTTAGGCTTGAACTAAAGTAGTAGTCATACAGGAGGGAAGACAAAAATTTAGGGTGTATTTTGAATGTGAACTTGAAAATAAATGGGAAGTGGGAAGTGAGAGAAATAAAGAATCTAAAGATAATTCAGTGATTTTTGACCAAGCAACTGCAAAAATTACATTGTCACTTAATGATATGGGGAACATGGGAGAAAAAGTTGGGTATTGTGAGTACATGGGAGGGGCATTGGTTAAGATCTTTAGGAGGAGGTGGTGGCATTTGAGATATCCTCATGGAAATGTGAATTTCACAATTGGAGCTCAGGGGAAGGTTAGGAAAAACTTGGAAGTCATCAGAATATAGATGGTCTTTAAAGTCATGGGATTTGATAGAATAATCCAAGGAGTGTAGAAAAAGAAGTTCAAGGACTGAGATTTGAGACAATCACAGAAGAATTACTTCATTTATAAAGTCAGCCAGGTTTAATCAAGCCTTCCAAACACCTTTGGGATTTGTGTGCTGTGTATCCTCAGAGTGCCCTTCTTTATGCTCTTCTTTCCCAATCTTAACACCAGGAGGCTGATATTGAAGGAATGATTGAAATAGAGCCTCCTTGCTCTCTTGCTTCTGTTTTGAATTGTTTTGAATTAACCATTAGGAGGAACCAGCATGAGGTTGGAGAGCAAGAGGAGAAAAGTATTGGGATTTATTTACCCTTTTATTTTTACCTAAACTCTTAGGTTTTATTTCCCCTACTCCCTTAATGAAGGGCTGTTATCTATGGTGAATGTCTATTCAGAACTAGAAGAACTAGAAATAACTTTATACTTCCCCTATGCTTGTTATGATATTAATCCCATGCAATGCAACAGGACTGTGTGAAAACACTTTCAAAAATCAGATCTACCATTTTTCCCTGCCTAAAAGTTGAAGGGGAGGAATAAATGTGGCTCTCTCACTTGCCTAATAGCTTTATATCAGCAGTCCCTAACCATTTTAGCCCCAGGGATTGGTTTCCTGTAAGAATATTTACACAGACCAGGGCAGCGGGGTGTGGTGGTTTTGAGATAATTTAAGCACATTGCATTTATTGTGCACTTTATTTCTATTATTATTACATTGTAATATATAATGAAATACTTATACAACTCACCATAATGTAGAATAAGTGTGAGCCCTGAGCTTGTTTTCCTGCAACTAGACAGTCCCATCTGGGGGTGATGGGAGACAGTGATAGATCATCAGGCAGTAGATTCTCATAAGGATTATGCAACCTAGATCCCTCGCGCGTACAGTTCACAGTAGAGTTTAGACTTCTGTGAGAATCTAATGCCAACACTGATTTGACAGGTGGTAGAGCTGAGTCAGAAATGTGAGCAATGGGAAGTGGCTGTAAATGTAGATGAAGTTTTGCTCCCTTGCCATTCACCTCCTGCTGTGCAGACCCGGTTCCTAAAAGGATACAGACTAGTATGGGCTTGTGGCCCAGGGATTGGGGACCCTGGCTCTATTTTCCCTGATGCTTAGTATATGCGATGCAAGAATGACTAGATATTTTTAGTATTTTCCAGAAGCCCAGATGTAATACTGTGTGGATGAAAAAGCAAATGAGACCAGGGACCTGGGTGGAGCAATTCACATGAAAGAGAGAAAAAAAGATGGGGGAAATAATATCTCCTTGAAAACATCTCACTGAAGGAATTAGCCTGTGGAAGGGGAAATGACCCAGGGTGACAACAAAGTCTATCTTTATTAACTTGGGCTTCTACCTACTACCAGATTCTTCAGTGTCTTACAGGAAAAGAGTACTAGAATTTGTTTTATTTTGAATCAGTTATGTAAGATAAAAACACTCTAAGGTCATGGACTTGGATTTCTTCTGCTGTCTATAATGTTTACACAATCTTCCATGTTCTCGTGGTAGGTAAGAAGTGTTATCTGAACTGATAAAATCAGTTAAAGCAAGAGAACCTCCAGAGGGAAGAAATAGTCTCCTTCCTGTCTAGTCTCGTACACTGACTGTCCTCCTGACAGGGTGATGCAATCTTGACCAAGTGGGAAAGTGTCAGATATTTCCTTCTGTGTTATACATTAAATCTTGTGCTGGAATAGCTTTGCACCTCTCGAATATCCAGTGATAGTGATTGACACCATTTCTGGGAGTGCTGAAGTATCTCTGATCCAACCACTAATTCATTCATGCTGATGGGCCCTGGACTTCAGGGCAGAAGCTCTCCAAAGCTACACTGACTTCATTCTACTTCCTGACAGCTCCAAGGGATGGTACTAACTGGATCCATAATTAATTTCACATGACAATTATCCAGCCATATTTATTTTGGTTGGAAGCTGGTGTTCTTATTCACCATGGCTGTCTTAAATCTTCAATATCATAGAATATGTTTTCTGGCTGAATGCAGAATCGATGTTGAATTTTTGAAATTAAGTCAGTTAGCAAAATAGATGCTTAGAAAGACTGTAAAACTGGATGTATTGTCAGCTACATGTTTGCCCCAGGCCATCTCTCAGAGATGTTACTGTCTAGTAAAGTGAGTGAGGTGATATTGACTTGTGTGTAAAATCCCCTCTTTCTCCCTTTTATAGAAGTTTTGGCATATAATAGCATCTGCATTAACCTGGAAGGTTTTTGTTTACCTGTAATATATATCTGTGTTGAATATCCAATCTGTGCTAAACCATGAGGATTATTATTTTAACTTAAATTTCTATTTGATTAGAGCATTAGCCGAAACAGCTGCTGGCCCATTAGAGAAGCAGAGTGAAGGAGCCAGAGTTGGATTTGAGTTCTGCCTCTTCCATTGACCGGCAATGAAGCTTGGTCAAATGACCCCGTCTTCATATATCAACATGATTATAACAACGATATGTGTTACTTACAAAAATTCCTGCTATTGTGAATATTAAATGATGTATTTCATGGGAGAATACTTTTTAAGTACTTTTTTAGAAATGATAAAACTTTATATATTTTTAAAAACATGAAGACAGTAACATTTTAGATAAGACATTAGACCACAAAATACCAGAAGGCCTCTTTTGTACAATATTCAGAACAGAGTAATATGTAAATAGAGGGGAGTTAAAGGAATTTGATGTTGATGAACTAGGGAAAATAAACATACCTTTTTGTGGCAGAAGCTTGATAGAAGGAATTTAATTTTTCCTAACATTCCAAGATTCAGTAAGAATTAAGCAGGAGAGAGGCTACTTACAACAGCCTCATATTTTGAGGTCAGCTAAGAGGGAATTAAAGACACCTTTTTTTAAGTTTGATATTTAATCTGACAGAAATGTTACAAGATGGGCAACTTTTATGTTGCCTTTGTGTCTCTACTGAATGATGGTGGCCTTATGGGCAGGGATCATTTCATCTCTCCTAAAGCAAAGAGCACAGAAGAGCACACAGCCAGGTGTTTGGTAACAGCCAGTTAATGAACTTGCTTGCTTCATTTGCATTTCAACCCTAAATAGAATGTAAAATGCCATTTTATACTTGAAACATAGCAGCACAAATATTTTTATGGATTTAGTTCAATGTATCTCATGAAATGAGAGCCAAGTAAATTGCTTGAAGGACACCCTCCCATAGCGTGACAGTGGCTCTGACCTGCTTTGTTAAGTTCACATTAGCACAGACCTCATTCTCCAGCACCTACATTTATGAAAGATGGATGAAATAACTCCTAGTACTTTCACCCAATCCTAAAATTGCTGCTGCACTACACAATAACTGTCTAGAGTTGCTTATTCCTTTTCTTCTATTAATAATACATTAAACCTCAGTTTAAAAAAAAAACTCAGAGAAAAAAAGGGAAAAGAAGATGATAATGACTTCTTGACAGATCTTGAATGAAAGGCTTTAATACAGCTTTAACTGAGCTTGACACACCATTTTTAATGTGCAAGTTCCTTCTGTTTCCCAATCTCTTCATACTTAATTGAGAAGTCCCACTTAGGGATGAGCGAAGAGTCTAATGAACCTCTTCTCCAAAATCATTAATTCAAAATATCTGATGTTTATTATGCATTTTTTTGGTGATAACTACTCTCCCTGTTGATGTCTGCATAGAAATGGGCTGAATAACCATGTTTTGCGAATAGAACCCACGCTGTTCAAATTGGAATGTTTTATTAATCACAGTTCTTAAAGATATTGAACATTGGAGGGGGTAGATCAGGAAATAAATAATACATACTTTTGAAATGTCCCTGAGATGAGTAGCTGTTCTCTTTATAAATATTACAAACCTCACATAATCCCTTAGGTAAAGACACAATATTCAACACCCATAATGATGAACAACAACAAAACAGCATTTTAATTTGAACCACAGTAGCCCTGACTACAGTTTGCTCATCTTGTTAATTCATATCCCCTTGAGTTGTGTGAACTAGGTGATTAGTAGCCCCAAATAATAGATCATTATCCTGAGATAAAACAATTGACCCACATTTGGTCACTATCAGTGATTAATGATATAAAATAGAGATAAGCCTTATGCATGGAGGATTTGGGTATCATTTTAGTATCATGTCTAATACTTGCTGCACATCTAACCTAACATTTAAACTTATTTTGGGCATACGTGTTTATGTAGGCTTGTTAATCATTTACCTATAAAAATAAAAACTAGGTATTTCTGAAATTTGGAAAATATTTTGTATTGCATTTATTCTCTAGTAAGAATTATGGCATACATTAGCACTGTAAATTAATTGCTCTAATTAGCAAATGTTATCAGTGACTAACATAGAACATTTTATTTGCTGCAGCTGTCATTAATATCAAAAAAAAAGGGGGGGGGGGGAGGAAAAAGCCAACCGGGTCATAATGGAGTAGCCAACATCCCTTTTCCTCTGACTTTTGAATCCAGTTACAGAGATCAGGAATTAGCACTGGGGTACCTCAAGTCCCTGGAAGCCCTTCACATCTCAGCTGCTCGTATACGGCTGCTGCTTTCCCACTGATTACCCACTACTTCTATAGCTAATTATCTGTTGGCATATTTCAAGCTTGTCTTTTCAAGCAGAAATGTGGCTGGAAACTGTCTTATTTATCTCTGACCGAATTCTGAGCCTGGGCTAGGGTCTTTATACAATCGTAGGTTCAGAAAAAACACATGTTGATTGATTGATTGGTATTTGAGTGGTAAATCAATTTCAGAACATGGCTTCTTTTTTAACTTATTCTCTGCAAAGTCAAAAAAAAGCCACATCTGCTTAAGTAAAAAGGATGCATCATGTATTTTCAATTCCTAACCTTGTTCAGATGGCAATAAAAGCAAATAGCCTTATATCTTTCTCTTCTAGAGACTCATACTTATGAGCAGATATATTTTGCTTCATTTTACTAAACACTTTCAGTACCTATGATCGAGTCACTGAGGATGAAAAAATATGAGAGCACTGTCATCATGGTACAATTTTGGAGAAAACAGATGTTGATACATGATAGAATGAAAACAGATATAAGATAGAATTAAAGGAATTTTAAATAAATTCACGATACACTATTGTCTGAAATTTAGGGTTGTTACACACTTTGTTGAACCCACAAAGCTCCTTGAGTACAAGATCTATGTTTATATTTTCTGTTATATCCCAATTACTAGCAAGTCCTACAAAGAAACTCATATTATTGAATATTTATCAATAAAGGAATGCTCAAGAAATAATTTTATTCTGATATTTTTCCTCTAGTTTCACAAGCCAGTGACTAGCACATACAGCCAAACTATAAGGCAGGATTAACAGAGTTATATTCATATTTTTCTTCTCATTGTGTGACTGGTGCTGGAGTGAGAATAATACATGGAGGTCAAGAGGCAAATATTCTCCTACAAATTGCTTAGCCCGTTCAAAATGAACACGGTGTTTAGAAAAGGAAGAAGTCAATTCAGCAATTTAATGGTACTCTGAATATTTTATATCTTCAAATACTTTATTTTCACATACATTGAGAGTTCCACAAAAGTAAAAATATCAACGTGTGTTGAATGAGTGGTTAAAAAATGGACATCCCGTTTTGTGTATTACAGCCAACAACAGCAATAGGCTTGTAATGATTGTAATTCGTGGACTTTTGTTCAATTTCCTGTTAAATTTGCATATTTGTCTTGCTCTTTTATGGGGGCAGGAGAAAGGTGTGTGTGGGTTTTTATGAAACCAGTCATGTTTCTCTGTTTACTAAGGTTGTTCCTACACCACCATTTCCAAGCACTTCATGTTGAGTATTGTGCATGATATGGTTAAAATTATTCTCCTATCACGTGTGTGTGTCTGTACGTGTACGTGTTTATGTGAATGTGATTTAAAGTATATAAATCCTTCCCAGGAACTAGGCCAGAAGAATTGAGAGCTATGTCAGGCCTCTGGAAGGTATGCTGTTTCACAGTCAGTAAAACTCTATGTAGGTAACAACACTAAATGGATCTCCAGTGATTTGCCCTTTTAGAAAGTGAGTGCTCTCTGAGAATCAGCAAAATCGTCCCTGAGTCTTTTGTTAAATTCTTCTTGAATTGTGCTTAAAGTGCCTGATTTGGTGTATGAGTCTGATTTTGCATGGTATGTGCATTGTGCCAAAAAAACAGGTGATCTGGGCAGTTCCTCATCTCCCTTGCATTGGGACTTGTTATGTTCTGCCACTTCAGACAACACACATGTTCTCTCCCACCTCGCAAAACCCTTTTTCATCTTCAGGATGAACTTTCTCTGGTACCTCCGCAGCAAAGAGGTCAAAGAATGGAACCCCGACCTTGTGTGGATTCATGAATCTATAGTATCCAGGCATCTTAAACGAAAAAAACAAATTTCTGCTGACCATGGCATTGCAGTTAGCATAGTGACATTGGGCAAGTTATAAAACCTCCTTGTATGTCAGTTTACTGAGGTATAAAATGTTGCCAATGATGTACCTCCCTTCCAGGATTGTTGTAAAGATGAAATGAGTAATAAAAAGCCTAAGGTAAATTCTGAGAACACTCTGTGATCAATATGTACCATCTGGAATATCTAAGCTATGCTGTTGATACTGCCAACTGAGACTCTGTTGTGGAGTTTATAGGAGACTGATATGGTTTGGCTCTATGTCCCCACCCAAATCTCATCTTGAATTGCACTCCCATAATTCCTACCTGTTGTGGGAGGGACCCAGTGGGAATACTTTGAATCATGGGTACGGTTTCCCCCATACTCTTCTTGTGGTAGTGAATAAGTCTTATGAGATCTGATGGTTTATCAGGGGTTTCCACTTTTGTATCTTCCTTCTTTTTCTCTTTGCCACCACCATGTAAGAAGTGCCTTTCACCTCCCACCGATTCTGAGAGGCTTCCCAGCCATGTGGAACTGTAAGTCAAATTAAACCTCTTTTTCTTCCCAGTCTTAGGCATGTCTTTATAGACAGCATGAAAACGGACTAATACAGTAAATTGGTACCAGTAGAGTGAGGTGTTGCTGAAAAAATACCCCAAACTGTGGAAGTGACTTTGGAACTGGGTAGTAGGCAAAGCTTGGAAGAGTTTCCTGTCAGAAGATGACAGGAAAATGTGGGAAAGTTTGGAACCTTCTAGAAATTTGTTGAATGCCTTTGACAAAATTGCTGATAGTGATATGAACAATAAGGTCCAACCTGAGGTGGTCTCAGATGGAGATGAGGAACTTGTTGAGAACTGGAGCAAAGGTGACTCTTGTTATGTTTTATCAAAGAGACTGGCAGTGTTTTGCCCCTTCTACAAAGATTTGTGAAACTCTGAACATAAGAGAGATGATTCAGAGTATCTGATGGAAGAAATTTTTAAGCAGAAAAACATTCAGGAGGTGACTTGGGTGTGGTTAAAAGCATTCCATTTTAAAAGGGAAGCAGAGCATAAAAGTTTGGAAAACTTGCAGCCTGATGATGGAGTAGAAAAGAAAAACCCATTTTTTGAGGATAAATTCAAGCTGGCTGCAGAAATTTGCATACACAACAAGGATCCAAATGTTAATCCCCAAGGCAATGGGGAAAATGTCTTCAGGTCATGTCATAGGTCTTCATGGCAGCCCCTCCCATCACAGACTCCAAAGCCTAGGAGGAAAAAATGGTTTTGTGGGCCAGGCTCCGTGTCCCAGTGCTGTGTGAAGCCTAGGAACTTGGTACTCTGTGTCCCAGCCACTCCAGCCACTGCTAAAAGGTGCCAAGGTACAGCACTGGCCATGGTTTCAGAGGGTGCAAGCCCCAAATCTTGGCAGTTTCCATGTGTGTTGAGCCTGCAGGTTCACTGAAGTCAAAAATTGAGCTTTAGGAACCTCCACCTAGATTTCAGAAGATGTATGGAAACATACAGATTTCCGAAGATGTATGGATGCCCAGGCCAAAGTTTGCTGCAGGGGCGGGGCCCTCATGGAGAACCTCTGCTAGGGCAGTACAGAAGGGAAATGTGGGATCTGAGCCCCCACACCAATTCCCTACTGGGACACTATCTAGTGGAGCTGTGAGAAGAAGGCCACCGTTCTCCAGACCCCAGAATGGTAGACCCACCCACAGCTTGCCCTATGCACCTGGAAAAGCCACAGTCAGTCAGTCAACCCCAGCCTGTGAAAACTGCCAGGAGGGGGGCTATACCCTGCAAAGCCACAGGGGTGGGGCAGA
Source organism: Hylobates moloch (assembly GCF_009828535.3). Lineage (NCBI taxonomy): Eukaryota > Metazoa > Chordata > Mammalia > Primates > Hylobatidae > Hylobates > Hylobates moloch. The sequence goes on along the minus strand of NW_026652288.1, from coordinate 21,610,294 downwards.
GCTGCCCAAGACTATGGCAACTTACCTCTTGCATCAGTGTGACCTGGATGTGAAACATGGAGACAAAGGAGATCATTTTGTAACTTTAAAATTTGACTGCCCCACTGGATTTCAGACTCACATAGGCCCTCTAACCCCTTTTCTTTGGTCAATTTCTCCCATTTGAAATGGCTGTATTTACCCAATACCTGTACCCCCATTATATCTAGGAAGTAACTAGTTTGCTTTTGGTTTTACAGACTCATAGGCAGAAGGGAATTGCCTTGTCTCAGATGAGACTTTAGACCATGGATTTTGGGTTAATGCTGAAATGAGTGAGTTAAGATTTTGGAGGACTGTTGGGAAGGCATGATTGGTTTTGAAATGTAGGGACATGAGATTTGAAGGGGCCAGGGGTGGAATGATATGGTTTGGCTCTGTGTCCCACCCAAATCTCATCTTGAATTGTACTCCAAGAATTTCTACATGTTTGTTGTGGGAGGGACCCAGAGGGAGACAATTTGAATCATGGGGGTAGTTTCTCCCATACTGTTCTTGTGCTAGTGAATAAGCCTCACGAGATCTGATGGTTTTATCAGGGGTTTCCGCTTTTGCATCTTCCTCCTTTTTCTCTTGCCACTGCCACATAAGAAGTGCCTTTCACCTCTTGCCATGATTCTGAGGCCTCCCCAGCTATGTGGAACTGTAAGTTCAATTAACCCTCTTTTTCTTCCTGGGCATGTCTTTATCAGCAGTATGAAAACGGGCTAATACAGAGACCCACCGTATCATTATAGTAATGGTGACTGAGAAATCCCTGAATCCATGAAGACCCCCAGCAGCTTGACAAGTGCTTTCCTGGTTCCTGCTTTAGTAAGCAGTATCACTGTCTTCTCTAGGGTTATCTACCGCATGAATGCGTTTCTTCTTGAAGGCTTTTCTGACCACTTGAGCCAACATTGATCTTCTTTCTCCCACTTTGTAACGCAGACAATGTGCACAACACAGCTTACCATATGATGTCTTAATTGTTGGTGTGCTTCTGTCCTGCTGGCACGCCTAGGTGATGAGGTTCCGCCAGTTGTTTTGTTAAATTTGCCTGAACTCTTTTTAACCTTGTGACTCATCCACACAGGGTGGAGTAAGACTTGTTAAAGTGGTATTTGAAGATATGTGTGTGTTTGGGGTGGGGGATATTGGAGTGAGGATATCAACTCTCTTTACCAATCCGGGCATAACAATTTGACTATGATTGCACCAAGTTAGTTATTCTCCTTACCCTAAAATCTATATTCAGTAATCATTTCAGGGGTTCTCAGAACTGTATTTAAGAGCAATAAATATTCAATAACAATGGCTAAACTCAATTTGTAGAAATAACTCTACATAGTTTAATTTTTTTATTTTTATTTTTCTGGGATAGAGTCTTGCTCTGTCACCCAGGCTGTAGTGCAGTGGCATGATTCCGGCTCACTGCAATCCCCGCCTCCCAGGTTCAAGCAATTCTCCTGCCTCAGCATCCCAAGTAGCTGGGATTACAGGCGCCCGCCACAACACCCGGCTAATTTTTGTATTTTTAGTAGAGACGGGGTTTCACCATGTTGGCCAGGCTGTTTTCTCAAATTCCTGACCTAGTGCTCTGCCTGCCTCAGCTCTACATAGTTTTCTGACTTAACCAATTATGTATTTAGCGAACTACAAAGTGTGCATAGATACTTCTTTCATTGTTAAAGCACTGCAGAGACTTTCAAACAATTTTATTGTATTTTTGATATATTATTTCTTATTTTACCAACATGCCTCTTTCTTCTAACAAAATCTTACACCGAGAACCAAGTACAAGAACCGAAATGAGATGAGGAGGAGTATGTGTGAAAGAGAGCTTGGTGATAGCATCTCTATCTAAAGACAGAACATTGGGTGGTAGTCCTGAGTCTCTTCAGACTTTCCCTCTCTACCTCTGAGCCCCTTTTGTAGATATTTAGAGATGAGTGGCATCTATTGACTTCAAGGAAAATGAGTTGTGGAATGAGACAGGTCTGAGTTCAAATCTTGGTTCTGCTATGTACCTGCAATAAAATGAGCTAGTCTTTTGACATCTATGAGTTACAAAATAATATTTTAGTTATAATTATCTTTAAAGGGCTGTAAGAGTTATCAAATATGTGGTCGAGAATATAGTATGTCTTCCTATAAGGTAGATGCTATTTTTCTCTTCTGTGTTTCATGTCGTGGGCACCTGATGTCAGTCTGTGTCAGAATAACTGCACTCTTAGATAACACAATTTTTCTCAGGTCCTAATGGAGAAAACAGAAATAGATCCATCACCATTTACACCCGATATTCATTGTTCCCAAGTCCCCAACTGCTTTACTACAAAATCCAAGCTTTTATAAGGTTACCTCCCCACAAGAATTTCAAGTATTCTCCAAAGCAAAGATGTGCCCTCTGGTTATTATCCACTGCTGTAACTTAAGCTTCATGTCTTAAGCGGACTTCCAAAGTACTGCTGTGGGTTTGTGCCTCACATTATTTTTGTACTTTCACATTTCCCAAAAAATATCCTAAGTTGATAATGAAGACACATTACAAATGAACATTGGTATAAGATAAAACTTTGACGGCCGGGCGCGGTGGCTCACGCTTGTAATCCCAGCACTTTGGGAGGCCGAGGCAGGCGGATCATGAGGTCAGGAGATCGAGACCATGGTGAAACCCCGTCTCTACTAAAAATACAAAAAAATTAGCCGGGCGTGGTGGTGGGCGCCTGTAGTCCCAGCTACTCAAAGAGGCTGAGGCAGGAGAATGGCGTGAACCCAGGCGGAGCTTGCAGTGCGCTGAGATTGCACCACTGCACTCTAGCCTGGGCGACAGAGCAAGACTCCGTCTCAAAAAAAAAAAAAAAACTTTGACTACCCAGGCAAAGGGGAAAAAATAGTTTTTCATAATTACTTGTAGCTAGGGTTCCATAGAAGTGTTGCCTAAAGTGAAGAGAATTGTAGTGGTGGCATGGTGTTCATGTCTGATGATCCCAGCAAACTAGGGACACCAAGTCATGCTGGGGACACTCAGGTAGGTCAGAATTCTGCGTTCCTCATCATTGCTGCCTCTAGACACCCACATGCCCTGCCACACTTCATGGTAGCACTGATTTCAGGAAGTGAGTAGAATAGTGTGTTTTGGCTAAGCTCAGATGGGAATCAGAGCAAAGTTCCTTACACTCCAAAGTATCACAGCATTAAGAAACACAGCTTTTCCAATGGCCACACCTAGCTCCCTCCTCCTGGGTACACACAGCCCACTGAAGAGATCAGAACAAATTCTAGTATGAGGTAATAAATTTACAATGCATGGCTTTGTTACTCAGTTTGGCCCAAGAGATTTGGTCTTCCTGACTTCCCTGGTAATGAGTTTCCTTTTGGGACCTGCATTGTTGCTCCCTGAAATCTGGTCCCTGGTCCCCCTAGGTAACCTCAATCGATGGTATAAATGATTTAAGCAGAATAGTCCTACTTCACTTGTCAGAAGCATCTGAGCTTAGATTTTGCCCAGCCAAGATCCCATTTTATATAATAGATCTGAGTGGATATATATACTAATTGTGGATAATTCTCAATCTCTATATGCATGTGGTCAAAATTTACACTTTAAACATAAGATGCTTCACCTATGATGTTCACTTTTTTACTGTTACACAAGATTCATGCAAGAACTATGTGATAATATTCATAGGTATATGTACATTAAACACAAACTATAGTCGAGGCATAATATCTTGTTCTTTAAGTGTATTTACATTTTCATCCTCAAAACAATCCTATAATGGAAACACTTTGATTATGAGTACTGTATAGATAAGGAAACCTGAGACTGGAAAAAGGTGCGAAACATGTCCACAGTCACAGTGTAATGGCAAGCCTGGGATTTAATCCCTGCTTTTTCTAAAAGACTATGAATTTGCAATAAATTAATTACTACATAAAGGTGACTTCTTTTTTGTAGTTGCATTATTAGCGTTCGTGAATTTTTTTATGATGGTTGCTTCTAAGGTGTTCTTTGATTTCACATTCATAGAAAATACAATGACATGTAAATGCATTGGAAATACAAAGAATGTAAGTGCAGATTCATAAATGCTCATCACTTTTAAACTTTAGTGTGTATCAGAATCCCCTGGAGGGCTTGCTAAAATACAGAAAACTGGGCTCCATCCTGAGTTTCTGATTCATGTTGTCTGTGGTAGGGCCTGAGAATCTGTATTTCTAACAAGTTCCAAAGTGATGCTGATATTGCCAGTCCCAGGACCACACCTTGTGAATCATTTCTCAATACTAAATGGAAAATCAGTCACTGTTATGCTGTGAGCCCTATCATTGTTCAATAATTTTCATAAATACAGCATACTTTAAAAACAGTGGTTTTTATGCTCACTATTACACAATACATGAGCTCTGAGCAAGATGCACAGCAAATGCTCATTTAGGACTCATGAATGGATGACCACTTTATATCTGACTCTCAAGTATGCATTGTCTGGAATTACCAATGCATCAGGTGAGGCTCCCCATCCCACTCTCTTAGGTGGCTAGCTGAAAGGGAATTTGGGATGGACCACAAATTGATTACCTCCTCTCTCCTGTTGCCTTTCATAGTCCTAAATGGAAGTTTTTGTACCTTTGGACCTATTTGTGTGTTTGGATCTCTCCCAGGAGGGAAAAGAGAAGGAGATTAGCCAACAAAGAGCTGTAGCTCCAGGGTCCTCCCCTAGAAACCCACAGAATTTTGCCCTTTCTCTGGTTTGCAGAGGAGAAAGCGTAGGCAGAAAGCCATTCTGTGCCCGGTAGTCCATCCTATTTCCATTGGGCCCTTCTCTTCTGACTGACTGCAATTTGCACCTCACCCAGGTGTGAAAACCTTTCCTGGGGCAAGGAAGATGCAAGCCCCTCTGTCAGCAGCAGGTTGAAGCTGCTGTCCTCCTTGTTACTGAGAAAGTGAGTCTCTAGCTCGGCCTCTGATTTCCCTCAGACACGTGAACTATTCATACTCTATTAGACACATATGAAGGAAGGAAATTGGACTTTCTCAGGTTTCAGATGTATCAGCAGGGATGTATGACTGAAAATTAATTCCCTGACACAGACTGATGAAGCCAGCGGTTTCCTGAAATACTGGGATATATTTTATATTTTTCATAACACATGATCTCAATGTTACATGTCTTCCCTAGTTCAAAATGCTGATGTTTTGACAATGGGACACAGAATCTTCCATTTTTATAAACAACTTTCTTGTTAATTAGTCAAAATGTCAAGAAATGGTCAGTTTGTATAGAAGGAAAAACTCTAATAAAAATCTGCATATCTTCTAATGAGTGCAGAATGTCATTTAGCTATAAAGGACCAGATAAACTAATGCACTATTAGATCTGGAGTTTGGCAATAACTGAAAACAAAACATCTCTTCTCTTAGTGTTTTTTTTTTTTTTTTAATCCCCGAGATCTGCTTTTTTCACGTGATATTTTTTCGTCTCTCCTAGCAGTACTAGTTTAAATACTGCTAGTCATACAAGCTTCACTCATGAGGTATTGGTGAATATATTCTTAAACCAACTTTGTTTATTTTTACATATGATATTATATCATTTTCATTTGATGTTTATTCATTTTAATTTACTACACTAAAGTCTCATATGTAAGCTCTGGAGGTTACATTTTAAATATGATTTATTATCCATGGTTTCTAGAGCAAGTTCCTTTATTTTTCTGATCCTCTGTCCACTTACTTGAAGAAAAGTATCAACTGCTTTATCTCACATGGTTGCGCTGACGGAAAAATGCCTGATGTATGTTAAAGAACTTAAAAACCTAGGAAATGTCATGCAAATTTGTAAGACTTGTCATTACTGTGTGATTGTACTAACCCATATGGAATTTTGTAACAGAAGAATCATCTAATCAAGATGATTAAAATCTATAACAAGGATAGCATCTAGAGGAGGCTCAATATATTGACTAAAAGATAAGACTGAAGGATTTAATGAGAGTTGACAGGACTCTCTTGACTGTACATTGAAGCCAAATAATTGGGATCTCTCTGCTATGAACACTTGACATCAGAGAACACTTCTAGAAACCAAGAAATATATTAAACAGAAAAAAAGGAGAAACAAATATTCAACAAGACAGAGATTACCAACATCCTGGCAGTGAATCCAAAAACAGATTCTCTTCAGCTCAGTCACAGCCCACCCAGAGATTAACAGCAGCAGTCCGTGTGTAATTTAAAATACTGAATGATATTGGAGCTGTAAGTCTTGTGGTCCCCGATCAACCAACTCCCTGAATCTCCCTGAAGTCTTGTGGTCCCCGATCAACCAACTCCCTGAATCTCCCTGGGTTTTAAACATATTGCTTTGTAGAGTAAGTATTGAAAGAACTTTGAGTAGACCAGTCAATCTTACTAAAAACACATGAAGGAACTCATTGCAGCCCCAGTGAATGGCTTTTCAGAACTCAGTTTGGGGTGTGTATGTGCATATGTAAGTAAGTGTCTCCTTTTGGTAAAGCAGAGACAGTATAACTAGTGGCTAGTATTTCTGGAAGCAGTTATCTCTGCACTTTAATTTCTTTTGTTAAAATTAAAATCTAGAATAGCACTTACATAAAGCAGCCTGTGGTTTCTGGAGAGATGAAAGATGACTTATTTGGGCTTATTGTCAGATGGGATCAGGAAAGAAACTGTGCATTAGATAGTGCCAATGATAAAGAAGGGAGGAAGCTACTGATACCATTCACCTGATTCCATGGTGCATTACTGCTGGGTTGGAAGAATTATTAGGAGAGCCAATAAAGAAGGAAGGTGGGTGGTTGTAGTGGAATCATGAGAAAAAGTTCGTCTTTTGAAATATTTTCAGAAAATAGTGTACTTACTCATTTGGTAGAATATTAAGACTTGCAGCACAATACTCACCAAAGACTTTCAGAGTCCATGACCCTGTCAATCTTGAATACGCATTTGCCTTGAGCTTTGAGTGTGCTAGTGGTGGGGGGTTAAGTATTCCCAGGTCTTTTGTAGAAAGGAGCCATTTGAAAGTTCTCAAAGGAATCTCTTACATATAGGCAGCTTCTTGAGTGTTATCTTTTTCTCTGTTTACCTTCTTAATCTGAAAATACATTTAAAAAACAGTATTTTTTTTTACTATATCAAAATATCAAATAAGTTTTCTTGAGCCAATCCATCTGTTTTGTGCTAGGCATTGTGGCACTATATGTGGAGACATATACTACAATAATGGAAGAATGCACTTTACACATTGAGCTTGAGGAATTAATGTTATGTTAAGATGTTTGCATGTACCATATAAATAAAAGGGAATGCCACATTATTTACCAAATACGTGCACTGTAAATTGTTAGTAATACTTAGTGTGAGATATTTAAGGGGTAGCCTGACAGGGGAGACTTTAATTTAATAAATATTTATCAAATATCTTTACTTATCTCTTCTTGATGACTTAGAACATAGAGATAAGTCAGTCACAGTCTTTGTTCCCTGGTTTCTTAAAAATCTTTACGGAGGTATTGCCAAATAGGACAATGAACATAAAAGTATAGGTTAGTAGTCAGTCTGTTATTTTTATATGGGAAGGTTGGAAATGAGTTAAAGTTAACTCAGTTCTGGAAATAGCCTGCTTGCTACATTTTAACCCTAGTGCCATTGCTTTCCTAAATGAAAGCCCCAAATTGCCCATCATTTCTATATAATTTCATATTAAAAGTTGGGAAATAGCTAGACTGAGTTAGCTTGATCTGATAACTCACTCGGTTTTCTCTCCAAGGCGCTAAAGCCTTTTTTGAGATCTCATTCCCATTGATAAAGACATTCTGAAGTGATGCTTTTTCTGTCTTCTATTATGCAACGGACCGTTTGTTCACAAAGAGTCAGAATTGGAAAGAAAGAGTTTAGAAATCTCGCCATTGTGGAAACTAAGACCTACTGTTACTCTTCATTTTCCTCTACTTGACATGCCCACAAAGTGCTATTAGTGCTGTTTCTCAGAGAGGTAAGAAATCCTGCTTGGTTGGTGTATCAGCAAAGCCTTCATGAAATGATTGGAATTTGAAAAGAAGTCTCAAAGCAGATTAATATTTTGATGGTGGTGATAGTGGAGACAGGATATTCCACTTGAAGTGGAGAATATGAGTGGAGGTACAAATGTAAAACAGTGTGGGACATGACAATGGCAGTGCATAGTTATAATTTGTGAGAACTTATCATACATTGATGTAAAAGTACTAGGTAAATTCCGGAATGTAGGTGTCAATGACATTTTGGAAAGTGTTAAATGCTAAGATGTATGTTTCCAGTACACAGTGAGAGAGTCATGGAATGTTTGATTGGAATGTGGTTGAAGTTAATCTTAGCAAAATGTATATGGCTGTCCATCTGTGAAATTATTTGGGATAAGGCAAGCAAATAACGGGCTATGAAAATAGTCAAGGCAAAATATCTGAGTCTGAATTAATTAAATGGCAATTGCCGTGGAGAAGCATGAGCACATAAGACCAATATTGTGATGGGAAAATTCTGATTGACTTCACATATATGACTTGGAATATAGTGAGTGGCTCTGATGAATGTGAGGAGCAATGGGAAGGTGAATGAAGATGACTCCAAGAGTAGGCGTCTGGTTGATCAGGAACATGAGGGTAACATTGCTGGCAACTGGATAATCAGAACGAGAAGTGGGTTGTTCCAGATGAGGGATGCATAGCCACTGGAGGTTTAGATGTTTCAGATGCAGGTATGTATACATTTGCAAAGCTATATTTTAGAATGATGAATCTGCTGGGAGTAAGAGGGTGTCTTGAAGGGGATAAATCCTTTGAACATCAGATTGGTCATTGTTAAAAGCTTCATAAGGGCCGAGCACTGTGGCTCATCCCTGTAATCCCAGCAATTTGGGAGGGTGAGGCAGGCGGATCACCTGAGGTCAGGCATTCGAGACCAGCCTGGCCAACATGGTGAAACCCTGTCTCTACTAAAAATACAAAAATTAGCCAGGTGGGGTGGCATGTGCCTGTAATCCCAGCTACTTGGGAGGCTGAGGCAGGAGAATCACTTGAATTTGGGAGGTGGGTGTTGCAGTGAGACGAGATTACACCATTGAACTCCAGCCTGGATAACAAAGCAACACTTCATCTCGAAAAAAAAAAAAAAAAAGCTTCAAAAGGCTCATTCCCAAATGGCAGAATACATAGTTAGAAAATAGTGAGGCATCATGGTGAATAATGCTGACTTGTGATTGTATAACTAAAAGGACTTGTGTCTAGCAAATGGTCATGCATATAGATTTTTAAGAACAATTTTTGGGAGCATGGAACCTACATAATTTAAATGCAGAAGTCAGTTTTTACCAAAAGAAAAAAAAAGAAAAAAAGAAAACAGTCCTTACTAATTCTTCAGGAAGGCATGCACATATCCACCGGCAAGGAGGGAAACGCCATGTATTTCCATTGAGGGCCCCCTGTAGTCAAAGGATTAAGACAAGAAAGACACATATTGATAAAGAAATTTTAATAACTGGAAGGAAAGGATAACACTTTTCAGCTTACAGAACTTGAGTACAATTACCTGACATCTATTTTTAAGAAAGAGAAGGAAATTTAATTGAATGCACAGTTAGACATCTATCAAAATGAATTTTCTTTAAAAACCTCATATAACAATATCCCATTTCTCTCTCAGCATAATGATTTCTTACCAACAAAGCCTGTCAGTGTTTCCTAGAAGCAATATTGAAGTGACTTCTTGCTGGAAATTCAGCAAATGAACTTTTTTTGCTCCCAGAATCTCTCTCCTCATTAGGCTAGTTAGAAATTCGCCCGGGGCTCCCAGCCCGTCTTCTCTCTGATGGATGCTAAGTGTAGAGAAGCTAATGGACACTTTAACTGTTAGGGGGCTTTCGATTCAATCCCTTGCAGCCTGGCAGCTCACTCCCAAGTCCTTTCAGCAGAGCTGCAATCATATGCACAAATATGATGGTTAAATATGGGCTAGAAGGAAAATCACATTTTTTCTCATGATAAGGGAGATACTTGTTAAAAAATGGGAAATAATCTGTGAAGGTATTCAACAGGCTGGGACTTTCACCCCTTCAAGAGGCCCCTCCCACTGGACTGTCCCTACAGCAATTTGCTCCTTGCAAGGAACGAATGGGGAAGGAATCCCTTTTACCATTTCCAGGTGTGCTGGTAAAGCCTCCTCCTATGGACCATCATATAATTGTTCTTTAAGTTACCATCTAATAGCAATTACTAATAGAATATAACAGGCTTACAATAGTTTGAATTTCAAATGAAAAAAATCTAGTGAGTAGCCTCTAAATGTGAAACATGTTTTATATAAATATGTATTATCTGCGAATAGGTTTAATTAGCCCTTTTCCAATTACATTAACTTTCTTAGACTTTCCCCTTCCCTCCTTTGTACCCTTCCTGCCCTCATTTCAGCAACAATAAATTGGTCAGTGATTGTTTTCTGATTGCCTGTGCCTCGTTTTTTTTTTTTTTGTCCATCATGTCAGAAGGTTTTTAAGTGATCATTTCTTTTGTTTCTACTTCTCAGTTCTCCTCCGACAAACCTGGCCCCGAAGCTCTGACTTTACAATTCATAATTGTGTTCTTAATCTACAGGTTAAATTTGGTTGGGGAAAACATGGGCCTGGTGTCTTAGACGGTTTAGATTCAATAATCCACAAATGTCTAGACATTCAAATAAGGTCAGAAAAAAAAATCTATTCTTTGAAATTTATTTAGCTATTCCAGACGTTGATTTGGAGAAATGTGTCTTCCACAGGCAACTGAAAGAGAAATCTGTTCTGGTGCTAAATATGAATCAAAGTGGCAAGACCCAGACCATCTTATCTATTTAAATGGAAGATCGTTTTGAAAGGTATAAAGATGCTCCTTCAAATCTGTCTGGTGCCAGAGCATCAAGGCACAATTTATCCCAAATGACTGCCATTGCTGTGAGGCAAGAGCTGAATGTAAAGAGGCACTGGAGCTCAGAATTCAACACTGATGGGGTTGTTTTTCCCAGGATACTATCTCATGATTTCTTCAAGTCTATTAACTTTTTTTTTCTTTTTGGAAAAAATAAGATGCATATTTTGTTTGGTGGCACAGGACTTCGTGCTACAAGATCCAGCTCATGTGTCTCTGGTGACTATATAAGAACCAGAGCTTTCTGAATCTATGGCAACGATGTGTTGCTGTTCTAGTAATAGCATGTCTTATTGTTATCTCTGGTGGCACGACCTAACATAATGTGACACATACTAGAAGAAGTAATATGACAAAGTGGATCAGGCAGGCAATGCTGCACATGACAAATATGACATCTCATCTGAAACCAGTCCTGCTTTTAGCAGATACTAACTCAAAGGGCGTATCACTTTTGTCCATATCCTTCAAGCTTTTTGGTGATAAGAAGGCCATGTAAAGGCCACATCTGTTATGGGCATAGAAGTAAGCAGTATCAGGGTCATAACAAAAGCAATGTTTGAGAGGTTATGTGCCCAAGAAATCAGGTGAAGGAGGTGTAATTAGGTGGTGAGGATGAAGATAAGCTATCTATCCCCTCTACCACTTGATCTCTAGGACTGACAGCTACAACAAAGCAGTTAAGTTGTGCTTCAAGAAGATCAAGTGGAATGGACACTGCTGAGAAAGCTGTAATCTGTACCTTTAATATTTCACTTCAGAGAACTTCACAATTTGGTTCAAGTTCATTTCCTTGTTCAACTAATATAGTTCATGCCTTCATTATATCCATCAGCCAAGATCTGGTCAAAAATATAGAAACCACTTTAAGAATTTCAACCGGAAGAAAATTTGGTACAGAAATATATCTAAAAATTGTTAGAAAGGGTTACAGGAAACACTAGGAAATGGTGGTATAATCCAGAGATCAGAAAGTGGGGGAAGTATCTGAAACCCTTCTTCTATTAATAGAAAGGCAAAAGAGAGAAAAAAGAATTAGTGCATCAACCCTACCTACAAATGCTTTTTTAGCCCCAATTTTTCCATCCTTTTTCTGCTGCTTCTGCTGATGGGGACTAATCAGAATCTAACTGGAAAAGGAGTCCAAAGAATGTCATTTTTAGTTTTCTAGCCTCTTCAATACAGAACAGAGAACAAGGGGTAGAAATGGAGTTTAGTACACACAGACACTATTTGGCCTATTATGCTTTAGTTATTTTAACGAAAGGTGAACAAGGCAAGGATATATTTATATGTGTATAATGTATATATATATATATATATATATATACACACACACACATGCATATACATGTACACAGGTAACTATAATACATAGTGATAATGTGCTAGGCTTAAGTGTCAGGTAAGGGTGTGTTTTTCCTAGTTGTCTTTATATATCTGAGACTGAACAATAACACCTGTTATGTGCTTTTATTATTGGGAGGCAGAGGACGCAACATTTTCTAGAGATATGGTCTATTTAGCTATAGTACACATCACATGCTTTAATATGGTTTACACTTTAATCTTATTTGGCAAAGGTTTTGCAAATAATATTAGCACTAGAGTTCTTCTCACTTTGGAATGGATTTAAAATACTGCATGAGAACTGATATTTTGCTACTTACTGTCTCTTCAATTGTGGCACAATAAATGCTTGATATTTAAAGGCTGACCCTAATACCCAGGGAAGAGAGTCACACATAGTTACTATATTATTAGAAATGTGTTTTTTTTTTTTTTTTTTAAAAAAACACTGTTCCTTTTTAAGAGTAGCATAGAGTAGGAGAAAAACAAATTGTAAAAAATTAAATAATTTACAATGTGAGTCTCAAAAGGAATTTTCTACAAGTTGTTGTTGTTTTTCCATGGCACAGAAATGCCTCATTATATTGATCATCACTGAGAAGTGAGGTGTTCTACTTAGCTGTTTTTTTTTTTTTTTTTTTTTTTTTTACGTAAGACTACTTTCTTAATTTAGTTTTAATTATTGCTATATTTTAAGAGTAACATTTATTGTTTTCTTGCATATAAAACTAACATACAACAGAGGAGTTGGATCAAGACTGTATACTGAGCCCTTTTTTTTTTTTTTTTTACTTTTCTCTGCACTAAAAGTTAACTGAAATTGCAGAAATAATACTTGTATATAAATAATAGAAAGTAAGAAAGGGTACAAAGCAGAAACTTTTAGGAAATTCTGGAAGAGAGAGAGTGGTTGGGATAAATTTTCAGAGGGATCAAAACATAGAAAATTGCCAAATACCAACAACACTCTTTTTATATAAAGTTGAGAAAATCCAAGCTTTATAACAACAACTTCAAACCCACTAGAGGCCTATAGTATAATCAAATTACTGAATTTGGATAAACTGGGCAATATGGATGTCTTCAGCTCTCCTACTTAAATGATTTTGTTTATCGTGTATGTGTGTGTGTGGGTGCGTGTATGTGTGTGCGTGTGTATGTGTGTTTGCACAGGTACGTGTTTTAGTTTCATTGAGATGCTAAGATTTCCTTTGCTTCCTGGAGTAAAGATTTTTAAGGCCAGATTATCCTTTAGAATCTGAGTATAATTTTATGTTGTCAAATATTTTCTTGGGCACTTATTTTTAAATTTAGTCATTTAATTGAAAGAGGTAAATCTGTGGTTAATATTTGGCAGTACACGGTTAAGTAGGGCCATGGATTTGACTCAGTCTTTTTATCTTGTCCAGCTTCTAAGAGGGTCAAGCTTCTGGAGGGTCAGTGGATAGGTATAACAGTTTAGCAAATTTGCGGTGTCTTGTGATCCTCATTGAAACTGTTCTCACTATCTGGTTTTGTTTGTATGCTTAAAAAAATTAGTGTAAGTAAACCTAAGGAATATGTATTTAGTAGTCCTTTTCTGGAAGTAACATGTCAAAATCTAAAACCAATAGAATTCATCACTTTTTACAAATCATTTAAGGGCCACCGCCTAGCCATTTTAGCCATTTGCCATGATTTTAACTTGGAATTTCGGTTCCAGAATAAATGTATAAGGTGACGTTCATGTTAGAGGGTAGGAGGAAGAGGTTTTCAGGAATGAAATGGCCCTGGAAACTTCGGAAATTACTCCCATGTAGTAAGGGATCTCTGGGGGTAAAAATACAGAGTTTGATGACCTGCCAACTTGTTTACAAATGTATCAAGTCATGGTGAAAATGTCTACTTTTTCTCTGTCTAGATGAATTCTTCTTTCCCAGGATCACAATTGTTCTCTGAATGTTTACATTTCATCCTAAATTTTTAACAATAATTTCCTAAATTCCAAGATAGTTGAAAACCAGCATCCCTTGTGTATCTTCACATTTATTTCAATCAAATATTGCTATATTACCACCTTCTTAACTCAAGTTCAAAGTAGATATTATCCTCATTTTGAATATAAAGAATTTGTTCCCCACAGAGCAATGTCACAATTTTAAGCAATTTCTCAGTAATCACATAGCATGAAAAGTGGTAGATCTAAAATTTAATTCAAGTCTCAATGATTCTAAAAACCATGCTCTTTATTTCCCTCTTAAAATTTATTTTTTCACTATAGTATATAATCCTTAATAATATGTGATTTAAACTAGGGCCTAAAAGGTGGAAACGTGGAGATTTTAATACCCAGAATGATAGTGGTAAGCACACCAAAAGAGGAGAATAGGTAAAGATAAAATCAGAAGCAAGAACTCACATAGCAATCAGGAAGACCTCTACTTTCTCTGGAATGTAGAACATATGTATAGCAGTAGTGCAAATAAGACAAAGATGGTAAAGGTATTGCACCCCAAGCTATTGTACCCCACACTGAGGGATCTACAAGAGCTTCTGTAGGAGTGTCATTACAGTTGACTTGACTTATCTTTGTAATCTAGCCATATATGCTGTATATCTTGCAGTGGAAGAGATTATAAAAATGATAAGGGAAGTTAAGAGCACTTGGTGGTTGGTGGTAAGTCACATGTGAAATAAAATTGTTTTACTTAAGGGGACTTTTGAAGAAATATTTAAATACAACATGATGATTTGTACACTGCTTGCTTAGATAATGTTCATCACCTTCACCTAAGTAAGAAGTTGAAGGCTGTTATTTTTAAAGTAAAAGGATAAATTTTATTGTAGAAGCACTGAGAATGGGGAGAGGACAAGTCACCCAGGAGATGATGTTCAACAAATAATTGTGGGTTAGATCCATCACAGAGCAGAGGACTGAATTTTAGAGCATTCCAAATAGAGGTGGTGACTGTATCCAGTACATAGCAATTGTTGAAATATTAATTAAACTGGATTGAATTGCATTGAACTGAATGTAGTTGAACAAGGCCATCAAATACAATAGAGAAAAAGTAAACAATTAGAAGGACACAAAGACAGTTCAGTTGGAGTGTTATAGAAGTATAGGAGGAGCAAGAAGTAATCACATAGGACAAGGCAGAGCAACGTCTGAAAGGAAGGCTCTGGAAATGGTCACACAATGGTCAGTATGAGATCCAGAGGTCAAGGAATTCTGAAATATGTGAGTGGTGAAAAAGTAGAGCCAATTAATTACAGAAATATGAGAAAGACATGAAATAACAATCTTGCACTAATATTTATTGAATATATACTCTAAGAAATACAAAAAATATATCATAGTCAAATGTCTTTAATGGGTGCAGTTGTTTGCGGCTTGCAAGGCAGGGAACTGGGCCAGGAGCTAAGATAATAATGAAATGGATCCAATATAGCAGGGGTACCCAACCCCAGGGCCACAGATTTGTACTGGTTTGTGGCCTATTAGGAACTGGGCTGCACTGCAGGAGGTGAGCAAACGTTACTGCCTGCCTGAGCTCTGCCTCCTGTCAGAGCAGCTGCAGCATTAGAATCTCACAGGAGCATGAACCCTATTGTGAACTGCGCATGTGAGGGATCTAGGTTGCATGCTCCTTAGGACAATCTAATGCCTGGGGATCTAAGGTACAACAGTTTCATCCTGAAACCATCCACCTCCACCTCCCTGCCATGCTCCCAGCCAGTCCGTGGAAAACTTGTCTTCCATGAGACTGTTCCCTGGTGCCAAAAAGGTTGGGGAGTGCTGCAATACAGAACCTATTCTTGAGGAGCTCTCACTTTTTTCTATGAAAGATAAGTACACAAGTAGAAAAATGAAAGTGCCCTCAGAGAAGCGAATGATTTTGCCTTTTCCCCAAAGACATTCCCATTCTAGTGACATCTGGTGCTTCCTCATTAATTCATGGTGAATGAGACCACCAGATACATTCTTTCTTTCTTTGCTGGACACTATGAGCTGGACACTATGAGGGACTTTATCTGCCTTGTTCCTGCTGCTTGCTCAGTTCCTAAAACAAAGGTTGCTTAATAAAACACTTAAGAAAATGAAGTAATGGATGGATTAGTAAAAGAATCGACCCCTAACTATTGTTCAGATGAAATGCTGTTTTACTTGACCTTCATTTTCCAGTTGCATTTACCAGTCTATGTATTTCTCCTACTATGTCAACCCTTGAAAAAAAAAAAAGTACTGTTCTCAGCTATCCTGTTTGAAATCTGCCACATTGTATCTCTCAACCTTGCGTTCTTAATTTGTTCCTTTAACATCATAGTAGCACAGCCCAGATAACTTACAAATACAATAAATGATACTGTTAGATTCTTTTGAAAGATAGAAAAATGCAATTTTCTTCACTTTCTCTAAATGATATCGCTTTTGAAAATATTAGTCTTTTTACCAACTTCTGAATTCAGAGCTAAAGAGTTACCTTTCAATTACTTTCCACATGAACATAATGTGATTTGATAATGTCACCAGGTTCAGATAAACGGAAAATTATTTGTAGTTAGTGTGAGTGGTACTGAAGAACTCTGTAAAGATGATCAGGTTTTGCTAGACTTTGAAATTCTTGGGGCCCCTGCAACCGGCAGATACACCCAATTATTTGAAAGGGTGATGAAAAAAGTTGGTCTGATTAAACTGAGACCCTTTTCTGACTTCCTAAGCTTTCAGACAACTTAGGAACTAATACACACTGCACATGTCTCTTTCTGAATGTTCTCCGCCTTAGTTTTTATGAGAGAGTGAAAGCACAGTTCTGTAATATATGAAGAAATCTGTGGATTCTGTAGAGACAGGAACAGCGTGACATAAATCTCAAGAAGGCATCTTATTTCACAAATTTCCCATTTGATTCCTGCTATTGCGTGAGGCTGGCTCTTCATCTCTATCAAAATCAGTCTGGAAGCCTTCTGAGATTGCCTCTAGAAAAGCCAGTGCTCCCGTGGATTGGACCACAGATGCTATAAGTCTGAATGTATATTTAAGTATTGGTGTGCTTTAAATTTAAATGCATGGCTAATTTTGTATCTATCGTATCTTTATAGAGTACTAAGAGGATTCCTGAGAGAAGCAGCATTAAATCCACTCTTGGGGACTTTTTTGGGGGAGTGGAGGAATCAGATAGTCATATCTCTAAGGAAAATATGTCGTAAAGTCCAGGGAATATGACATAGAATTTAATGTCAGCCTTAAAAAAAAATTACATGAGCTGGAGAGGGGAGAGAAATATTTATACAAAAAGCATAACATCTGAGTGTTAAAGGCCAGGTGTGGAACAGATAAGGCAAGGAAGGGCATAGGTAGTCTAGTGATAAGAACAGCTTTGGGCACAGATCCAAGACAGACAAGGGAGTGGAGGATCCACGTCTAGCAGGAGTGCCTGGGCGAGGTGCCACAGGAGAGCCAGAAGCATCTGAATGTGTCCATACACAAGGAATTTTCTGTTTACTTTTTACAATAGGGTGGGTTTTCTGCTTAGTGGAAGCATTTAGGTTCAACATCTATACATTTAGAAGCCACTCTATGTCCTTGATGTGGAAGAAGGTTACGATAAAAGTAATGTTTTAAATTAGATCTACAATACTTATTGATAACATCAAACATTGTAAGGACTTAGTGCATATTGGACACTGTTCCTCTATATCTATGAACTAATTTATCCCTCAAAACGATTTAATGAGACTGCTACCATTACTTCTGTTTCAGATAAGCAAACTGAGAATCAGAAAAGCTAAGTAACTTGCCCAAGAATGCATAGTAATAAAGGGTAGGATTAGGAAAAAACCTTGGGCATTTGGGCTCCAGAGCCTGCTAAATGCTAAGCTAAAAGCTATGCTAAGCTTTTTGTTTGCTATATATTTTTAGATAATAAAGTTTTTACAATAAAATAACTTTTAATAATTTTATATTATTGGTTAGTAGGGATATATCAGAAGGTACTCAGTTCTCTTTTGGGTAAACAGTTTGTTTTCATTTTTTTTTTAACGCTATGATAAGCAAAGCTTCATGAATTTTTATCTTTGCAAACACACCTCCAGGAAAAATCAGTTCTTAGCAGTGAAATGACTGGATCAAAGGATATGCATATTTTTAAGGATTTTGACATAGGCTGTCCTAAATCACTCTCCAGAAAAATTTTTCCCAATTTGCATTGCCCCATCAGATACTGAGATGGTAACTTTCTCTAAATTCTCACCAGAAATTATTATCTTTTTTTATTTTTGACAGTTTAACGATTTCCATTTTAATCATTATAGATTCAATTGGAATTTTTGATTATAAAGTTAAATAATTTCATAGGTTTAATTCTAATTTATATCTCCTGTGATTGTGATCTTAATATATTTTTAATAGTGTTTTATTAGAGTACAATCATCACTCCCATTGTTACAGCAAATATTTTCCTCAGAGATTTAATTTCAGAGGTTTTAGTTGTAAAAACTTTTAAATTTATAGTTAAATATATCAATATTTTTCTCTAGCACATTGACATTCAGTTTGATGCTCAGAAATACTTTGTGTAGTCTCAAGATTATATAATTATTTGCTCTTATTGTGTAGTATGATTTTAATTTTTTTAAATTGATTTATTTGGATGAATTATCTAACGTAGAGGGATTTTGTTTTTTCTCAAATAATTAGCTGCTTGTCCCAAATTAATCAAGTGACTTTTCAACCACTAGTGTTACTATGACCATAATTTTCTTTAAGTCATTAACATAAAGCATAACATTAATTCATGGTATTGAGTAATGTTGAATTATATAATTACTTTATGTACTAATATGTTAGCTCTTTTCCCTGAGACCTTTATCTTAATCAACAGAATGTTTTTTGTTTTCTTATTGGTAAACAACTTGATCTTAATTACAAAAATACTACAAACTTATTGCAGAAACAAATCAAACTAGGAAAAACAGAAGAAAGGTAATAATCAGTATTTGGTTTTTAAGTTATACCCTTCCATCTCTGTTGGTTGCTGCTTGTAACATGCATTTTTGAAGATAGTGTACATATTGGTTTGTAATTGATAATTTATTTAGTTAATATACTTTATTTTTAGAGTTGCTTTAGGTTTATAGCAAAATATAAATTACAAGGAAGACAAATTTAAACTACAAGGAACATTTGTTACAACTGATGAACCTACATTGATGCCTCATAACACAATGCACACAATTTATATTAGGGTTCATTTTTGGTGTTGTACATTCTATGACTTTCAACAAATGTTTAATAATATGTAACAACAATTACAGTCTCATACAGGGTATTTTCCCTGCTAAAAAATCCCCTGTGCTCTGCCCATTCATTCCTTCACATTCCACTCCAGATCCTATGGCCACCACTGATCTTTGTACTATCTATCTCTGTAGTTTTGCCTTTTCCAGACCCTCATGTGATTGGAATCATATAGTATGTCACCTTTTAGGATTGGCTTCTTCCACTTAGAAATAAGCATTTAATTTTTCTCCGTCTCTTTTAATGGCTTGCTAATTTCTTTTTAGTGCTGAATAAGACTCCATTGTCTGCATGTACCACAGTTTACCATTCACCTACTGCCATACATCTTGTTTGCCTCTAAGTTTTGGCAATTATGAATAAAGCTGCTATAAATATCCACGTGCAGGATTTTGTGTGGGCATAAGTTTCTAACTGCTTTGGGTACATACCAAGCAACACGATTGCTGGATCATATGGTAAGAGTATGTATGTAATAAATATTTAAAATCAACAATATAGAATTTTTTATAGCTAAATATACATCTATAGCATCAAGTGTAATAACTATATAGTTTTGCACCAGGAAACGTGTCACAATTTATTCAACCAATCACATATTGTTTCATTTTCAGGCATTTTTCAAATATTGAGTCTATTAAAATAATTAACATTCTTATATACAAATCTTTGGGGAAAGACATTGTATTGTAAGATATTAAAGCATATGTTTTCTTGGGAGTGTTCATGATCTTCCCCTTCATTCTGCATAAAATACCCACACCAAAGTCCTCTTCCTACAAGTATTGTTTTACAGTAAGGAATAACTTGAGTGCAATGACGTGTGTGATTCTTAAGCGTACAGCTTTTAAGATTTTATTTAACTATAAGCCCATGTCATAACTACCACAAAGGAGGCACCTGCCTATCTACCCACCAGATTCGTCCCTCAGCTTCCATGATCTGTCCTAATGTTTTTTAGCCAAAAGCCTGAAATGCCAGGCTGGGGATATTTCTAGGTCTTTCTGCCCCATCTTTGGCCTGGAAGCCCAGCCCAGAGGACCCATGATGAGTTCCTCTTAGCTACCTTAATCTGTCCCTCACCCCCATTAGTGGGGAAGGGGAATCCCTCTCAGCACTCTCGTTCTAACTGCCTTCGAACTTTGGCCTGCTCTCCAAATGCCCTTTGAAGGGACCCGAGAATGAGTTGGAAAGGTGCTTCCAGAGTCTTGCCATGTCAGCTCACACGTGGTCAATTGACAGCCTGAGGGATGTTCCACTGGCTTACCTCTTCCTCTTCTGCATTGCCAAGGATTAGAACAGCGGTCTCCTCCTTTTTACGAAAGGCTCCTCAGTTTCTGTCATGTAGTTGATTTGATTTCAATTTCTTTGTGTCCTTAATCCTCTAATGGGTTTTCAAAAAGTATATTATAGTTTTTCTCAGTTTCCTTTTGGTGTTTGGGGTGAATGTTACAATCTATTGAAACTTCCTACAACAGAAGCAAGTGCAGGACTCCTAGTGTATTTAATTTTGTGCCCCCTATCTATTTATATCTCTTTATAGCTATAGATAGATACAGATAGATGATAGTTATCTCTTGAGCCATGACATAGATTCTATCTTATCATTCTAGAAATGGTGTATTTTCCCGCTTATTTCACTGATGATGCTCTGTGTGGATCTTTTAAAATTTTTACTTGAGTAAATCACTTACACTATGATTACTTCCGCTAATTTTATTAATCATAATTCTACCTTTCTTAAGCTAATTTTTCCAGATTTATAAGATTTACCGTGTTGTTCTTTCTTTTAAAATCTTACTTGAACTTCGGGGATTCATGGGGAAAGGTCGGGAGGGGGGTAACTGATAAAAGACTACATATTGGGTACAGTGTACACTGCTCAGGTGATAAGTGCACTGCAATCTCAGAAATCAACACTAAAGAACTTATCTGTGTAATCAAAAGCACCTATACCCCAAAAACTATTGAAATAAAAAAAGAGCAAAATAATCTTAATGGAAAATAAAAGCATGGAAGGCTACAAAATTTCCTGTTACACTTTTGTTCTCATGTAAAACATTTTAAAATAAATTTTTTCATAGTTCTGATCGATAGTATTGCAATAACTGTTTTAATTACTTTCACTGAAATTATTATTTAGCAAAACACTTTTGTCATTTCCTACTGACATATTCCTAGTATTGGAATATCCACTAGTACATACTAGCTACTAGTATTTCGTTGTATAGTTTAAGAGTTCCTTTTTGAGTAGAATATAGTATTACTCCTAAATCCTCCAGAAGCATTCAAAAAGCATGTTGATGCTTTCTTTATAGAACACAGAGTTCAATATTTACCAATTAAATCAAATCTAGTAATTGATTCAAATTTCCCATATCCTTACTCTTTCTCCAATTTTGTTGAGGCATAGTTGGCAAATAAAAATGGTATGTACTCTATTTAAGTTGTACAACTTGATTTGATATATGTATACCTTGTGAAATATTCACTGCAATCAAGCCAATGAACATATCCATCACCTCACATAGTTACTTTGTAATTTTGTGTGTATGTAGTGAGAACAGTCAAGACCTATCTTCTTAGAAAACTAAATTTCTAAAAAATGGAAATTCTGATAAATATTAATCTGTGTGAATTAGAGACTACTGATAATGCAGGTAGAGGTAGCACTTAGACATCTGCCGCAAAATATGATAGAATATATTTCTATAAGAGAGTAGTGGCAATGGAAATGTGGCTCAATCAATCATCACACTCAAAAATATAACATGAATCTTCTATTGATATGGTGCTTTACTTTTTCAAACTTCTTTTGTATGCACTCTCTCCTTTATTTGAAACAACTACATGTTTGGGTAATGTTGTTCCTATTTCATAGATGTAGGAACTTACAGAAATTAAGTAGTTTCCCTAGTATCACACAACTTTTAAGTGGCCAAGCCAAGGCTTGAACTAAATTTTTATGACTACTGTCTTCCCACAGCATTGAAATTGTCTACATAGCAATTAAAGGTCTTTCTACTCAATGAATTTAAAAACCCAGATCAAAAAGCTATAGAAGTCCATAACTTAGGTTAATTTAGCAGCTGATCCAGGGCCCTGGTTATTTTTATTTTTCTCCGCAAGTTCACTTTTGTCTTCAGGCTTATCCTCTTATAGTCTCAAGACGGGTGTGGTGGCTACAAGCATCACATCCTTACACTAAAGAATGTGGGGTGTGGTGGTGCCTATCATCCCAACTACTTGGGAGGCTGAGGCAAGAGGACTGCTAGATTCCAGGAATTCAAGACTGCAGTGAACTGTGATCATGCCATTGCACTCCAACCTGGGCAACAAAAAGAGACCCCGTTTCCAAAATACATACACACACACACACACACACACGTATATATATGTATGTGCATACACACCCACACACACAAAGAGACATTACTTTTTTGGTGGAGGGGAAGTTCTATATGTGTGTGTGTGTGTGTGTAGATACATATAAATATATATACACATATACCTATAAAGCATATGTATATAAATATGTGTATATATATATACACACACACACATTTATACACACACATATATATAGTACATCCCCTTCACCAAAAAAAAAAAAAGTCCCTTCTTTATGTCACTTTTTAAGAATGAAGAAAATTTTCCTAGAAGACTCCTCAGCAGAGATCCTTCAGAACTCAGTGGCCACATTATACGGCATGCTCAACCCTAATCAATCATGGGCAAGAAAAGTAAAATTACTGTTACTATGTTATAATTATCAAGATTTAGACCTCGAGATATGACACGTTGGCCTCTGATCCTGAAAAAAAATAAAACCACAAATTTTTATTGTCAAGAAGCAAATTTCTATTGTCAAGAATAAGGCAGGGAAGTGGCTCTGGGTAGGCAACAAACGGTGTCTGTGATACAGATACGGAGATTGAAGATAAGAGCAAGAGAAGATGAGTCAAAAACTATTACAGACCATGCATCCTGGGAAATGGGGAAATAGATTATTATAGAGAGAAATAGGGAAAGAACAAAGAGGTGTCAGTCATGATGGAAAGATGATAGCTTTGGTTTGGCACAAGTTGGTCTGGGAGATGGGATTTTTCAAAAGGAATTGCAGGCACATAGTTACAAAGTTTGAAGCATGCAAGAGCAGCCAGAGTATAGATTGAGTCATAAAAACTTCTTCATAGAAGAAGCAATGTCAGTGTCATGGAAGCAAGTAAGATTACTGAGAGAGACACTGGAAAAGAACAAAAACCGAGTATTAAGAATCATTCCTAATTAAGACTACAGAGTTAGAAATATGAATAAATGAAGAAGGCACAAATGGAAACAGAGTAGATATCATTAAAAAAGGGATATGTCATTCCATAGCAAATGTAGACTATTAGACTCAACATTGAATAATTAACATCTCCATCTTTTTTCTTCTTTATAAGCAAACACTTAAAAATCTTTAAATGTTTCACCAAGCGGTTGTACCACAATTTATTTAATCTTTCTTCAGTTTTCAGATATTTTCTTACTTCCAGTTATTTTAAAAATTCATCTCCTTAATCCAGTCTCAGCCTTCCACCTCAGAATCTGAGTCAAGCAGTATATAGACCCAGAAGAAGAGAATAAAGACGTTTTTAGCAAGAAAATTTGTTTGAAAACAATGTTTACTATAGAAAGAAACTGCTTGAAATTCTTTTGGTGTAATATGTAATAAGCTTAGCCAGCAATATATTTTTTTCATTTAGTTCAGAGATGATATTTACCCTCACAAAGGCTTAACCACAAGGCTGGATTCAGGAAAGAGAAGAAGAATGTGAAGTAAAGAAGATAAACTTAACTTGTGTTGGATGACTGAGGAAAGGAAGGCAATGGAAAGAGAAGTAGTCAGATGGGTGTCTCAACAGTTATTTTTTTAGACTTTAACCCAAATAGGTCAAAATGTGTCATGATTGAAAACAAACAAAAAAACATTTTGAGTTCAGGAGTCAGCTCTTCTTCATCTTATTCTTTACAAATATTTAGAAGCCCTGCATAATTAATGGATGACATTGTGCAGTTAGAAAGAAAGAATTCTAGTTTGCTTTTCTTAGCTTTCCTGAATTCCTCTGTGGCCTGAATCCTGCACGGCAGGGGCAAGGTGATCCTACAACAAAGCTGGAAGACTGATTTGGTAGGTTGCCTGATGGAGATGACACAGAGTCAGAAAGATCTAGAATTTGAACTAGAACTGAGCATCAGTTGAATAACTGGGGGAGAGATCATTAAGCTTCATTAGAAATCAGAGGAATTTATTTATATTTTATAAAACTAAAGATATCAATGCCAGCAAAATGACAATTGATAATGTGGTAGCTTGTTTCCAAAGTGGCCAACATCTTTATCTCTTTTTCCTTTAACACATGGCATTCTTCTATCAAGAGATAGAGGCTGTGCCTCTACTCTCCTTGAATCTGGGCTTCCCTTTGGAATTCACTTTACCAGTAGAATTTGGTAAAAGTAATGCTCTGGGATTTCTTGAGGTTAAGTCATTAGAAGTCTTCTAGCTTCTACGTAGGTGTCTGAGAATACCAGTCACCATGTTATGAGAAACCCAAAACATGGAGAGATCATGAGTGGGCTCTCCATTTGACAACTTAAAGCAACCTTTTATCCATGGACAGCATCCGTTATCAGCCATGTGACTGAGAGATCTTGGACATTCAGCTTCGCCAAGATGATTCTAGCACTATAGCTGCAATCCTGAAAGATGTGAGGCTGGAACCACTCAGCTGTGCCCAATGCACCCAGAGAACTGTGAAAGTTTCAACTTTGTTTTAATGTAGCAAAAGATGAGATTAGTCCAAACATATCCCAATGGATGACTCTGCATCCAAGCCCAAAGTGGATCTGAGGGCATCTTGGTCTGAGGACTCTCACCATATAGGCAAGAGGTCATGTAAACCACGTTCCCAAATGCATCTTAGAGCAGAGCAGGAGTAAGAAATAGGCATAAGAAAGACTGAACATTTTTCGCCTAAATACTAATCATTACCTGAAGTAATTTAAAAATTATTATACTAAGCTAAATATTAAAACAATGAATATAGTAAATGGAGGCTTATGAGGAAGACTATTATTTTGTACAGAAAAATAAATTTCATTTTTATATAGGTTACATTGTACCTTAAACAGAGCAGAGACCAGTTCATCACAGGCTGTTTTTGTAAATAAAATATTATTGGTATTGGAACACAGCAACACCCATTTGTTTCTCGTTATCTGTAGCTGTTTTTGTGCTACCACATTTGCCACAGACGTTGTGTGGCCTAAACTATTTTCTATCTGGCACCTTAAAGCAAAAGTATGCTGATCTCTACATAAAGTAAAATTTGGAACCATGACTCAATCATAAAAAAAATTGCAATTATATTTTCAGGGTAAATTTCTAGAAGTGGAATTGCTAGCTACAGAGTCTGTGCAACATTAAAGACTTTCATACACTTTGGTCCTAATTTATCTTCAAACTGTATCAGTTTACATATGATCATATCAAACATGAGATGGCTAAATTCCCTATATTCTAGGCAATCCAAGATTCAACTGGTTAGTCTATATTTTGTTGTTTATAAAAAAGGACATTTTGTACACAATTTTAAATCTGTATTTATGATCATTAGCTAGAATACTTTTAAGAAGCAGAATTAGAGGATCTAAGGACAGTGTATTAAAATTATATCCCTTGCTATATATTGCCAAATTAATTTCCAGAAAAGTTGTACCAAAATACTTCCCCTTACATATGAAATTGATATATTTCACTTAATAAATATGTCAAAGAAATTGACATACATATTTTATTTAGTAGTCTCAATTAAGTTGTTGACATGTTAGACCAAAATTATATTCCATTTTTGTTTTAATTCAATTTTATTCCTCAGGAAATTCAAATATTACCTATAAACTTATTAACTATTTTTATTTATATAAAAGACATCTCACAGCTTTTGTTTTTGCCAATTATTTTTGTTTTCCTACTTGTGTATATTATGTGAATTCAATAATACATTTAAAAAATGTGCTTATGAGTGAGTCTGCTATTGTACTGTCAATCCCATTTCTGCATTGATCTACTTCTATACTAGTGCTTTTCAGAAATAATTATTCTAGATAATAATACCTTTTGGCATCTGATAGGGATTAGATATATTTATTGTTCTTTAACTTTTGTTTATTCATATGCATTTTCTCCCTAAGTTTGTTTTAGAAACAGCCTGTCAAAGTCCACAAAAGTCCTTTTGAAATTTGCATTGAGATTGACTTGGTATGCTTGAAATGTCACTTAATTTTCTTCTAAGATGTTTGTCACTCAAAATTTTTCTGAGTTGATTATAAATTAAATGGTTTTAATATTAGGATTGTAACTATGTTCATTTTAATAATAGTTTTGGCACATATTTTCATTTTTATTGTTTCATTATACTGATCTTTCTCATTGTGGTTTAATTCCTTCGTTGACTACTTTAAATGACATTCTTTATTGTGTAAATAGTTAAGTAAAAATTTTGCCATGAGAGGAGAAAAAAATGGTAATTTTTTAATAATGTGAATATAAACTATAAATACAAACTATAATGTAGTTTCGAAGCTGTTGCTATTTCTAAATAATGATAGTTTGGGTAGAAATGGGGCCTTTAATTGGAAGATTCAAAGAATGGACATAAATCATTTTAATTTTTAGGATATAATTGTTTTAGGCTTAAACTTTATGGCACTCAGGGCTCATTGATATTTGGCACTGGGGATAGGATGGGTTCACAGTGTTTCTGACTTATTTACATATCAACCCAGTAGTATTCGTAGAATGAAAATAGGTTCAGTTCCTTGGTCCTACTAAGTTTTTGGTATCTTTATGCTATGGCTAAATATTACAGTCTTTTCTATATATCAGCTGCCATATTTTTATCTTTACTGTATATGATGTTTCTATGATGTCTTCAGCTGAAATGATGATATCAAAATTATTTTGATTTTAGCTCTGTCTTCTGTTGCTTCTTCCATAGTCTGATCATAAATTTATTTCACTTCAGTAGCCAGGAGACATGGGCTAGTCTAGAGGACTCTCTCATCCGCTAGGAGAATAGGGTGCTGCAAAATTCTGAGTGACATCTGATTCTGAGAGTAACAGCCAATCTGAGAACTGCTAATGGAAATATGACAGCAATAATGGGGCCCTCAGTAGGCATTCTAGGGACTGGGCCCATCAACCAGAAGTGCTCATAATAATTCTTAATTCCTTTTAAGATGGGACAACCAATAAAGATGATATCAAGATCCTTAAAGAGGTTCTTTGGAGAGAGCCCCAAATTAAGGCACAACTTAATACTAGATGTTATATTAAACAAAACACAACAAACTAGATTGATAGGATGTGCAGCCTGGGATGCAGGGATCTATGCCCACCAACCCAGGGGCTGCTGCTTGACTGCTTTTTTCTTACTGGCATCCCCTCTCCCACCCCTACCATGGACGGAAGTCAGTCATCTTCGAGGACAGATTTGGTACCATATTATAGGTCCGAAATATAAAACATGTTTTTACCCAGGATGCCAGGATAATTTGGCTCTCCACCATAATTATTATATCCCAATATACTTAGTCCCTGAGCATTGAAAAAAGCCTATTGAAGAAAAGTAGAACATCACTACTTCTTCCAATTTTAGATAAAAATTAGTGCCCTATCCTGACTCCAAAATAGGTGCTTTACAGTCTTTGTTTCTGAAGCATCAGCGTGTGTGTAGACTGTCAGACAGGCCCTGGCCTACACTCAGGGGCATTCAAGCGGCCATGTCCTTCCCTCTGGCATCTCTCTCCATAGCTTTCTTCTCTTGACTTCTTGCATTGTCTTTCTCACTTGTTTTTCAGTTTAGCTGTAGTCTCATTCCCTCAGCTTTTTCTCAGCTTCTGATTGCAAGTTATTTGGCTCTAGTTTTGCTTCTCCCCAGGCATAGCACATCTACCATGATGATAAACTTCTTTAGTGAGCTCATCAGCTCAATAGTGGAGGTACAGGCATGAAACCATCTTATTTTTCTCTAATAGCTGTTCCCAACTTTGCTATGGAAGTCTCTCCTTCCTAATGGGAAATACATATTCTAATAATACTTTCAGCAGATTCCATAACTATCTTGTCACTTAAGAGTCATTAAAAGTCAATACAATCCAGTTTAAAACTACAATTGCATGTCTACATCAAAACTGTCCCTTGTCCATGGTTTGAGAGATCTGAAGTGAGGAAGCAGTGTGGTGTGACTCTGGTTTACATTCATTCAAAAATATTTATTGAATACCTACTGGATGAAAGGTTCATATCCAGGCAATTAAAATCCATCAGTTACTGTCAGAGTAGGACCTGCTATGTAATTTGTGGGGCTCAATGAAAAACAAAATTGCAGGACTTTGGCCAGAATCTTCCTCTTTCAGGAACCCACTGAGCTAATTTCCCGCAGACAGCCAGACCATGGACTTTAAATGTCTGTGCAGGAACATTACTGCTCAGTACCTACACTGGGGATGGGTAAGAAATCCCCACTTAGCCACCTAAAGAACATATGTCAATTGCCAACCCAAGGCAAGAGCCACTGCTACATTACCACCTTGAGACTTCTCTGGACTTGTATCCACATTCTCCTGCTACCCAGGTCCCTGTAGGGATGGAGGGCAACGGTGAAATATAGAACTCAGTGTCACCACAACTGCAAGGGTAAAGAAAGATGAAGCATTCCCAGCACACTGGGAGACGGAAAGAAAGAGGAATATTCCCAGAGACCAGGAGTTTGAGACCAGCCTGGGCAGTGTAACAAGACCTTATCTTTACAGAAAATTTAAAAAAATTATCTAGGCATGATGATGCCTACTTGTAGTCCCAGCTACTCCGGAGGCTGAGGTGGAAGGATCGGGTCACTTGAATCTAGGAGTTTGATGTTGCAGTGAGCTATGATCGCACCACTGCACTCCAGCGTGAAGTGTGAGTGACAAAGACAGACCCTGTCCCTAAAAAAAAAAAAGGTCAGGCAGGACCCAGGAAACCAGGAATTTTGAAGTATGCAGCCAAAAATGATCCCAGGGAGGTAGCAAGAGTCAGGACAGAGCATGAAATAAGGCATAGAGGCCCCTCCCAGCTCATGTTACACTGTCCTGACAGACTTCACTGACAAAACACATAAATGTACTAAGGATTCCAAGACAGAAACCACAGAGTGTTAAGCTTCAAATGTATGTAGGGCCCTTATAAGCTCAGGGCCCTATGCCAGTGCCCTAGCATATGTCGATGGAGCTGGCCCTATTTTCTGGTCAAGGACATTTGTCCTATGGGCTTTTCACTTCTGCCATAGGGAACAGAAAATACCTGACAGACATAATGAAAAAGGAATAATATTGCATATTACAAGGTGAGAAGTTGTAAGAAAAAAGGCAGCAGCATAACTGGGTGGCAGTGATAAGGAGTTCTGGGAAAGGAAGCATTAACTTGGATAGGTGAGCTGGGCCTCCTTGAAGTAAGAGCTGAGCCTAGGCATGACACCCGTGTTCGATCAAGCTAAGGGAGAAACAGAGGTAAAGGCCCTAAAGTGCCTAATGTGCTTGAAGAATGGTAAGGAGGCCAGTGTGACTGCAGCAGGATAAGAGAGGGCCAGGATGGTGGCACATGAGGTCACTGAAATAATAGAACCTAAATCACGTAGCATCTTCTAAGTTACATAAGAATGCTGATTTGCATCACTGCAAAATTTTGAACAGATGAGTGAAATGTTCTGATTGAGGTTTTATATGCATTGCTTCTAGCTATATATTGAAAGGGGACCTTGAAAACTCGACCCTCTATTCAGATCAGGGAGGTATCAATGGGGAGTCAGATGTGGCAGGACTAAAGGTATATATTGACGGAAAAGCCAAGAGTGTTTTCCTGTTAAATAGGATATGGGTTATCAGAGAAGGGGAAGTGTTAAAGAGGATTCCCAAGTTAATTTTCTGAGTAACTGGAAGAATGAACTTACCAGTAACTGAGATAGAGAGGCTTCAGATAGAACATATTTGGGGGCATGGAAAAATCAGAACTTGGTTTTGTACATGTTGAGAAATCGTCCAAGTGGAGAATGGCCATTTGACTTAAGTGTTTGGAACTCAGGTGAGGGCTCTGGGCTGCAATGAGATCATTGTTCATTCCCCATTACTAAGGATCCCTTACCTCTTCCCCCTTGTGCATGTCAATTTCTTCACAGCAATAAATGGTCTCTTACTCCATATGCCCAAATTTGACCCATCCATTTTTATTTACCTCATTGTCTGCTTCCTCTTTCCTTCCTTCCATCCTTTTTTTCTTTCTTTCTTCCTTTATCACCTCCTTCCTGCAATAAATGTATAGTGATCATTTACTGAAGGAGTCAGTATAATCTAGAGGTTAAGAACATGAACTTCAAATGCAAACGACTTGGAGTTTGAATGTGAAACCTCGTGTACCAGGTGAGTGGCTATGGGCAAGTCACACAGCCCTTCTTCGTGTTACATGAGGATGAAAATAATACTATGATCACATTAGGAGCATTAAGGAGCTGTTGTACAATTGAAGTGAGCTCACATAATAAGGGGTTAATACAGCACCTAGAATAGAATAAGCACTATACAAATGTTATCACCCTATTATAATTACCTTTATTATTACTAGTCACCTATTATATATTTCCTAATGTCGTAGTGATTTATCAAGGTTTGATTACCTTAAACTTCTTGAAGGAAAACATCATTTGAATAATTACAACAATCCATTTATGCAATAAATGTTTATTTGGGAGTGTATTAGGCTCTGCAGAAGCAATGGTGAACAAGATAGACGTTATCTCTACTGCATGGAGCATACAGTCCCTGAGAAGGATGTTTAAATAAGTAATTATAACCAGTACTGAGAAATCTAATGGGAAACACAGCATACTATAAAGGCACATAGCAATGGTTATCCAGAGGAAGGGGAGGGGGATGGTAATTCAAGAATGCTTCTCATGGAAAGTAATATTTAAACTTAAATGAGTAAGAATGTGGAAGTTCTTCATAAGGCACTCATTTTTCTTCAGTTAATAATGTAAAAAAGACTGCAATTACAGAGTTAAATTGCCAGGACCCTCAGTTCCTTATTGATGGGCCAAATGGCTGGTATCATTGCTTACAAAAGTGAATTGAACTTGATGGAGCTTATGATGAGAAATAAAGTTTGTGTTTTTATTTTTATCTTTTAATTCCCTTTATTCAGGAACGTTTTGAAGTCCTCTCATATGTAGGATGGATAAATCCAGAGATCTAATTAATACACAGTGTGAGGACTATAGTTAACAATATTGTACTGTGTGCTGGAAATTTGTTAAGAGAGTAGGTTTCAAGTGTTTTTACCACACAAAAAAGAAAGAAAAGAGAAAAAAGCAATTACGTGAACAAATGGATATGTTAATTTTCTTGAATGTGGTAATCATTTCACTATGCATATGTATACCAAAACATCATGTTGCATAACTCAAATATATACAATAAAAATAAATAAATAACACTGGTTTCTATGAAAGTAGAAAGAGAGGAAAGAAAGAGTTATACAGAAAGGGATAAAGAAAAGGAGGAGGCTGGGCACGGTGGCTCACACCTGTAATCCCAGCACTTTGGGAGGCCAAGGTGGCTGGATCACGAGGTCAAGAGATCGAGACCATCCTAGCCAACATGGTGATACCCCATCTCTACTAAAAATACAAAAATTTAGCTGGGCATGGTGGTGCGTGCCTGTAGTCCCAGCTACTCAGGAGACTGAGGCAGGAGAATCGCTTGAATCCAGGAGGCAGAGGTTGCAGTGAGCCGAGATCACACCTCTGCACTACAGCCTGGAGACAGAGCAAGACTACGTCTTAAAGAAAAAAAAAAGAAAGGAGAAGAGACAGAGATAACCCTGCAATCTAATTTTCAGTCAGGGTTTGATCCTGTATAATTTTAATTTTTTAGAATTCAATGGATATTTCCTTGGAGCTATTGAAGGATGAAGTGAGCAGACCATAAAAAAAAATTATAGCGGACCTGAAAATAAAACTTCTACATCATTGAAAAGGCACCTCCATCATTTAGCTTTAAGTACATTTTATTCTTTGAGAATGGGTGTCAGTGCAATAAGATCTAAAATTGCATTTTTATGCTATAGATGGAATGCTGCTTTAAAAAGTGCTGATTGCAAATTAATCAACATTATTTACAAGTAATTCCTGGGGGTAGGCAAAGAGGTGCAGAAATAATATTTTCTGAATTATTGGCCTACTATCATCACAGAAATGACATCCCATATAAAGTTATCACAAAGAGCATACTTCCAAAATAAATTATAAAGAAGATTAAATGAAATGGCAGAAAGGAAAATAGGGGTGGGGTGTCTATGGCATAAGAGACAGAAAAATGAAAAATTATAAATGATTGCACATAACAATTGCAGGTTCAAACTGAGAAACTATTTGAATTTAGAGAAACAAGATTGGAAAATGGATGGAGAAATAAATCCCAGGCACAGACAGAAGAAAGCTGCAGTATTAAATGTGCAGTCTTCCTTCCTTCTGGAAAAAGTTGGGTCCTCCATGACCCAACAGACACATTTCACTTCAGAGGACATTTACAGTCCTTAGTCTACAATCTGGATTAATCCAAGACCCAATGACTAGAATATAAATGTGTGACTTAGATGGAGAAGTAACAACCATTGGCTGAATTTTTATGATGTGCTTTGAAAATAGCTCCTTGATAGCTCTCTGAAAAGTAGGAGAAATTAAGAAAGCCATTCAGTCTTATAACTAGCAGCCGCTGCCTGTAGCTAATCACAGCAACCCCCAAAATTGGATCGTTGTTCTCTCTAAGGAAAGGAACAAGGTGCTCTACAAAACCTGAGAATGTTTCCCACAGAACGCATTCAGAGCCCTGGTAACAAGTCACTTTTTTTTTTTTTTTTTTTTAAGCTCTAGATATAGTGGAGGTACATCAAAGTCCAGGGAATAGATAACAAAAGATATGTCTATTTGTGGCTGCAAAATTCTGACTCTAAGGAGCTCTTTGATTTCACATTGATAGAACACACAGTGACCTGTATATGCAGTGCAAATACAACGAACATGAGTGTAGACTCCTCAATTCGCAAGACTTTAGTGTGGTTTTCAAACTTCAGTGAGCATCAGAATCCCATGGAGAATTTATTTGTTCAAACATTTTTCCGGACCCCACCCCAGCATGCTTAATTGGTAGGTTTAGGGTTTGTTTTTTTTTTTTTAAATTAGTATTTCTAACACAATTTCTGGTGATGCGCTAATGCTGCTGGTTCAGAACCACCCTTTGAGAGCCCCTGCTCTGTACTGCACAGTGATGAATGACAGTGCCAGAACTAAAGCTGGGACAACTTCTCAGCCAGCACAGAGGTCTCTCCACCACAGTGTTCCCCTTCCCCTACATGCTACATTGCCCAGTGAATGCCCAGTGAAATATCTATGTGTTTATTTGTTCCAGCATATCCTACTTTGGCTTAATTAAGCAATTATTCAACAAGACAGAGGAGGCCCTGTGACCTCTTGCCAATTCTATTAGTCTGATATTCAGCATCACAATGTTCAAATAAACCACACACACCCACACACACACAGACACACCATTTAAGCTGATTTAAGTTTCACAAGCAGATTACTCTTAAATTGCCTGACCTGTGAGGTCAGAGAGGTTCAAAGGTGCGGACTAAGGTCTACCCCTTTAAACACTCTTGATCTGTCCCCCACCACCCACACCTAGGAACAAGGCAGCATCAAA
This sequence comes from Hylobates moloch, assembly GCF_009828535.3. NCBI lineage: Eukaryota > Metazoa > Chordata > Mammalia > Primates > Hylobatidae > Hylobates > Hylobates moloch. Next base: position 21,575,844 of record NW_026652288.1, on the reverse strand, counting down.
CTGTCATTGCATGCACTCATTTCCACAATGCATCCAGGAAGTTTTCACTCCATCTGCCTTGTTACTCCTGGATCTCATCTTTTTATATTTCAGTTGCCTTTACTCTGCATTTTGACCTCATGTATGCTCATGTTTCTTTTACTTGCCCAGTTCAGAAAGTTTTTCAGTTGACTTCCTCTTCCAACAGGGTTGTAGGATTCTTGAGCCACCCACTGACACAGGGGTAACAAAAGTAACAACAGGCAGGGTGCAGAGCTGGTCACCCACTGCTGCACCTGTAAACAGCAGTTCATTACCCCCAGAGCTAAAGACAAGATTCCCTTGAGAATCCAGCTCCAGCCACATCACTTTTACTGCTGTTACCATTTTTAAAAGGTCAAAATATTCAGGTGCATCTTGGTTCCTGACGCTGCTCTCTATTTGCCATTTGCAGGAAGCTTCCCCAAAGCACCATAACTCAGAGATCTTTCATCTGAACTCCTAATAAAGTTTGTAATAGCTGCCAACGGTTGACCACTTGCTAAGCCCTAGGTGAAGCACTTTACTTGTGTTATGCCATTTAATAATTGCAATGTCTCTATCGCAAAAGTCCTGTGAGCTCCACATGTCATGTGTGAGGAAATTAAGACTTAGGGATTTTAAGTAACCTGTCCAAAGTTACTTCTAATCTGTGTCGGAGCGAGTATTTCAACCCTGTCAGTCGGTTGCCAGACTTGGCACTTGTGCTGGTGTGATTTCTGCTTTCCTATGGCACAGACAGCCTCAGCCAATCACACGGCACTTTCACAGTTTTCGTTTGACAGATTTGAGATGAATATCTTGTGAGCAAATGAACCTCAATTCAACACAGACATGTGGAGCACCAATTGGGTTTTGAGCCGGCTGTGTGCAAGGATCCACCACGATGGGGTGGGAGGTGGGAAGAGGAAAGCATTCAATTTGGTCCCTACCTAGGGAGAATTTAGATATGCATGTAAGCTGTGGAGAATTGGACAGGAGAACATATGGTGAAGTGGCCAAATGTGTGAGAGGCAAGCTATAAAATATGTGTTTTAGCTAAAACCGAGAACTAAAAGAAGAGGCTAAATCGGCTAAATAGTATAAAGGAACATCTTCCAACATCAGTGGCAGAGCTACCCTCAGCTCGGATGGTGACAGACTGGCTGCCCAACATCCTAAAAACTCAGTCATGTATCCATTGCACTGGGGGTATTTACAATGCCCTCTCATTTTAATATTTATTTAGAAGCTAATTACTGTCACTGTCAGCTCTTTTATCTCAACAACATTTCAGAGAAATGTATTCAGGCATTATGTGACTTGTAAGTAAGATTAACAAGAAAGTTCACAGAAGTGTCATAATCAAGGGATTTGGCTGTTAATAAAGAACTTACTGAAAAACAAATGAGTTAACACTACACAGAATTTGAATTTGGCTAAAGCAAATTCTAGAATTGCATATAGTATAACACTTTTCTTTCTTTCGAGATGGAGTTTCACTCTTGTTGCCTGGGCTGGAGTGCAATGGCGTGATCTCGGCTCACGGCAACCTCCACCTCCTGGGTTCAAGCGATTCTCTTGCCTCAGCCTCCCAAGTAACTGGGATTACAGGAATGCACCACCACTCCCAGCTAATTTTGTATTTTTAGTAGAGACGGGATTTCTCCATGTTGGTCAGGCTGGTCTCAAACTCCTGACCTCAGGTGATCCACCTGCTTCGGCCTCCCAAAGTGCTGGGATTAAGCATATGTCATCATAAAGCTAGAATAAAAATTAAAGACCAATGACCACAGTTATTTGCAAAATGGGCAATGAGACTATCTAGCTTTGAGAGTTAGACTAGACTCAAAAGCCACACTTTTGCTCTGTATTATTTAAATCTTTAAATAAACACAAATATGCTTTCAGGTGGGCTACACTGGATGTAATATCTGCATTATGCTGGTGCACTCACACACAGACACACATAACTGATGAGCTGATAGAGTGTATTACCCCCGCTTTACAGATGGCTAAATGGATTAACCAAATGTCATTGCTACAGCATGAAGCTGAGCCTTTGTATTCACTTATAAAGTTAGGAAAGTCACTGAAGAGAAAGAGAAATCATGCAACTGGAATGGAGAAGAAAAGCTCCAATTATAGTTCCAGAATTGGCTGCCACCTTTAGTGTTAACAGAGTGTGCACGTTTCTCAGAAGTGACACCTGCATTGTCTATCGGGAAACATTTAATCCCTGGCGCTGTATTAAGGAGGCTGGTGAACATACAACTGAATAGAAATGATGTCAGTTCCTTCTGAGATAGAAGAAGCTTCACTAATTGAAGTAGGAGCATATCAGAGGGTTCTGTGGACCTCTCTTAATTTGATTCCACTTGCAGTGTACTGTTCTGCCCCTGCAGAATACTTGGAAATTGAATAAACATATGACTATTTGAATGTAGATGTAGTTCTGATGTTCCCACTGCCCTCTGCATAAGCTTTATCTAGGATTTGATTAGCTGTGTCTCTCCTGCTAAAACGAAAGGCATTTTGTTTCATTTAATGTAGGATTCCCAGTGAATAAAGTGTGCTATGCATATGCTTGGCTCCTAAGGAATGATCACGGCAGTGTATTTACAAAAACAACTCCTTTATCTTGGGGTCACTTCTCCAACAGCCTAACCTATCAGCACCATAGCCAAGAATCAGAAAGAAAAGACAAAGCTCTTTGGAACAGTCAGGATGGTTGTAACACTGAGGTCTGTGAATTAAAATCTGTGCTTTATCCAAAGGAAATACTCTTGAGTGTTCATGTAACATCTATTTTTTCATCTTTATTCTTGTCTTCAGTAGTTGTCACTGGAACACAGTTAGTGCTCAGTGAACAAGTGCTGCATCAAGAAAGCATTTTGTGCATATTGAGGTTTTTGATCTGAAAAATATGAATGTGCTTAATGCCCAGGTACTTAAAAGCATAAGTTTTGGTTATCTGACAAAGACGCTCATGGTGGGAATTGATTCTCTTGTGACTCCAGAATAATGAAGCATTGTGTTGACTATTTCCAGGTGACACCACTGACTTGTCCTGATCTGGAGAGGCTCTGGTTTGCTCAGCCTGCTGTTGAGTTTGCAATGAGAGTGTAAAGTCCAGACAGATACAGATGCTAACAGGACATAGACACCTTTTCAGATAACTGACTTCATCTGTCTGCCTGTTTATGTGGAGAGCTGATTATCAGCCATGTGCAAATGCTGGGGAACCAATCTGATCTCTGTGATGTTTTACACTACAGGTGGAGCAGAGCCATCTTTCTATCCCACATTCACTCAGAGAGGCAGGAAATATAATTAAGCTTTCATGCATATTCCCATGGTACCCTGCACAGTCAATCATTAAAAAAAAAGTCAGTGTCACAAGAGCTTGTTTGTTTGAAGACATCGCCTAAGAACTTAAGAGCTCTGGGAGGCAGGAGAAGGGCTGTAAGCCATGTGAGGCTTGGGTAGGAGTGGTGGGTTCCTTAGGGGTGTGAAAGCTGGGCTCAAGGTGATTGTGGGAAATTATTCTGCAATGCACATAAAGTATATTTAGTGCAATAAGCACAGTCCAGAGAGTTTTTCATCGGAAAATTTCACTCCAACATTACAGTGCCTAAAAGAATGAAAATTAGTTGAAAATGGTCAGTATTGCTAGAGTATAATAATTGCTTGTTAGGCCAAATCTATTGTGCAGAAGACTTTACGGGAAATATTTATAGACACTCTTAATACAAAGAAATGTTATAGGACCAATAATTATAAGACCCAATTTGAATTCCAGCTTTGTCAATTATTGCGTAAACTTGAGCAAATTACTGAACCACTAAAACATCAATTTCGTCATCCATAAAATAGGTATGGTAAGATATAATCATACTATTGTTCTGTAGCTCAAACTAAACAATGTAATATATTTAAAGTAACTCATAGACTACCTAGACCTCAATAAGCTGTGATCGGTTTTATTAATCTTTTTGTTGTTATTCATGAAACACTAGTTCAAATACATATAGTGAATGCATTTAGAAAGCTATACATACTAGACTCTCTTTTTGATAGTTACAGTGCATGCACGAATTTTAAAGGCTCTGAAATGGTCTAAGTTAAAAACAATAATAAAATAGCAATAGGAAAAAAAAAAGGACACCTGTGTAGTTAACCCAGTATTTTCCAAATGTATTTGAAAATAAGCCCTGTTTTTTTTTTCCTTTTTTCTTTCTTTTTTTTTTGTTGTTGTTGTTATTGCAGAGTCTCACTCTGTTGCTCAGATTGGAGTGCAGTGGCATGATCTCGGCTCACTGCAACTTCCACCTTCCAGGATCAAGTGATTCTCATGCCTCAGCCTCCCAAGTAGCTGGGATTACAGGTGTGTGCCACCATGCCCAGCTAATTTTTGTATTTTTCGTAGGGACAGGGTTCAACAATGTTGGCCAGGCTGGTCTCAAACTCCTGACCTCAAATGATTCTCCCAACTCGGCCTTCCAAAGTGCTGGGATTACAGGCACGAGCCATTGTGCCCGGCTGGGCCCTATTTTTTCTTTAATTCTTACTACTATGTCAACCAGGATTTCACATACTTTGGTAAAAGTCAACTTTGTCCAAATTCTTTAGTTTTCAGATCCCCAAACAAGTCTCTATCCAATGTGAGGTTATAGCCCTTACTACAGGACACTCCATACCATGCGCTATGGTGGAAGAGAGATCTGTTACAGTCTCAAAGTTGGTTCCATATTGGAGTCACCTAGAGTACTTTAAAAATTACTGGTGTTTGGGTCTCACCAGCAGAGATTTCAATACAATTGGAATAGATTAAGGCCTGATCTCAAAATCTGTTTGAAACAGCCTAGATAATTCCAAAAGGCAGCCAAGTTTAAGAACTAGTGCAAATGATAACCCTATGGCTATTTCTTTACCACCATTGCCACATTTTTCATTCAGATTTGAGGGTAAGCCTGCAATGTTTTTTACAAAGCTCAAGAATTTGGTAAATACCCAATGATCATGATCAGGTATCTCTCTGTAATCATTCTTTTATTAGCTCATTTAATAATCACATACTGATCACAAAGGAAACAGCTATGTTCAATAGGTTCTGTTCAACCCTAACTCCTTGCCCGCCCAGTTCCCAAAGCCCTCCTGTGTTTCTCAGTACTAGTACTCACTTGATTATTTTACCATGCAGAATACCACATGGGGTGTTCTGCCCAGCTAATAATTATCTTTTTGTTTGTGCCTAATTCATGAAGCATACCTCCCCCTGCCCTCCAGCTGAACCATGAGGTCCTAAACTCGTATATCAGCGATAGACATAGGAAGGCAGAGAGAGCCTCGTAACTAATAAAGGACAAAAGCTTCAGAGTAAAATATACATGAGTGTAAACACTGAATCTACCTCTTATTATCTGCATGGTCTTAGAAATTTTAATTTCTCTGAACTCAGTTTTCTTATTTATAAAATAGGGGTGATAATATTAACCTCACACAGTGTGAAGATTCAATGAGATAAACCACGGGAAATTTGTAGATCCCACACTAGAGATGATCAAACAAGAAAGTGCTTAGTTATCCATGTTGACCATTTTGAGACCTTAGCTTACTGCACCACACTTGTACTGAGCAGGATGTAGACTCCCAAAGGGCAATCTTGGAAAATAGACATTTCAAGAGCCAGGAGAAAGACTTATGGCACTTTATGCAAAGTTAGTTTTCTTGAACTCATTGTTTTTCTGCTATAAATAAAAAATTGAAGAAAAAAATAAATAATATGGTCATATTGATACATGAATGTAGAGAGGGAGTATAATACTATTCTGGATAACTGATATCCTTAAGTAGAAATAAATCTGATGAAATTCTACTTTAGTTGGACTTGAAGGTATTTCCACTAAATACCTTTAAAGACCAAGTCAGAGAAAACATGAAACAGATTGCATAAAGGATATAAGAAACACATGAGTGAGTTATTATCCACGCTAATAAAAACTACAAAGAAACCTCCTTAATGACACAAGGAGGCCCCAGAGCATGTGGGGAACTATATGTGGTTTCAGGATGGCCTCCTAGGTTTGGGGCTCTGGCTGTGTGTCTGTACCAGACCAAAGAACGTAGTCATTTGTTATGCTGTATAATTAATACATTCTTTTCTGTTGGTGGCCACTCAACATCAACAAACATGATCCATTTCTGTTTTCTTTATGCCTTATGGATTCACCCTGGGACTATCTGTATGGCACTTGCTCCCTGGAATGCAAGTAAAGTTTCATGGAAACTGTTGCCATTATGGTCTTAGCGTCCCCTGTTATTTGTGTAGTCACAGGAACTCAGAGCAAAGGTCATCAAGCAGAGAAGCAGAATGGGGGAGGAAGACAGGCAGACACCACATAAGTCTGAGGCCACGGGTGTTTCACAGCATTCCTGTGTCCTTTATTGCCTGATAAGTTAGTCCCTATTTCTCCAAGGACTTTATTGGGGGTCTCCTCCATCTACCCAATGCCATCCTGCAAGGAGTAAGATCAGAGCCTCAGTATCAGCAGGCAGGGTTTGGGATCAGTGGGTACTTGTATTAGTCTAATTTGAAATCCATTTGCTATGAAGAAATACCTGAGACTGAGTAATTTATAAAGAAAAAGAGGTTTCATAGACTCACAGTTCCACATGGCTGAGGAGGCCTCACAATCATGGCAGAAGATGAAGGAGTCAAGGCATGTCTTACACGGCAACAGGCAAGAGAATGTGTGCGGGGGAACTGCCCTTTATAAAACTGTCAGATCTCATGAGACTTTTATTCACTGTCATGAGAACAGCACAGGAAAGACCTGCCCCCATGATTCAATTACCTCTCACTGGTTTCCTCCCACAACACACTGGGGTTATGGGAGCTACAGTTCAAGATGACATCTGGGTGGGGACACAGACAAACCATCTCAGTACTCTTTAACAGGCTCTCTGGGAAAGTGAGGGGGTCCCCAGGTATACAAAGCCCCACATGGACTCTTCACTGAACTCCCACCATAGAATATACATGCCCTAGCCTGTTGACCAAGAAATTTGACAAATTTGCATTTCTGAACAAAAAGAGGACTGTTAATGCATATTTAGTAGCATACTTCCTGGTAAATAATAATAATACTAGCTATTATTCTATTATTATTATCATAAATCAAAAAGAGGAAGGCATAATATCAAGTGGCACAAGAAGGTCCAGTAAGATAAGGAGTTAAAAGTTTATTGGCTTTAGCAATCTGAAGATCATCTGTAACCTTGCAAGGTACACTGAGCAGTGAGTGGAAGGAGGGGAAATCGGAAAGAGGGTAGAAAAGCTTTCAAGAAATTAGCATGGGAAGAATTGGCAAGAGACTAGCTGCAGTTAGTTAGAGAGAGAACCTGGGTCAGTCACACTGTTTTTTATGATTCATTCTTCACCTAGAAAGAGGAGCGTATGGTAGTGCTGAAGTGTGAGTGATTCCCAACCCTCCTGCATCTCCCACCTTCATGGCCCTTGCCTGCTCAAGGTCTGTGCACCATTCATGGATTCCCTGGTGTCTTTTGCACCCTGCAGGAGTATGACCTTACAAGACAATTGAAAATTCTTGAATTGCTAAGCCTCAGGAAGGATGTAAGAAATCAATAGAATAATACAATTCTGCCCCCCCATACTTTACACATGGTTATGACTTCAAGCTGAAATATTGGCACTCATTTTAAAATTAAAATGACTCATTTACTCATTCCTCTATGGATCCAGAGGGAGTGGAGGACTCTTTTAGCAGGAGCCAATGGCCAGAGCATGAAGAAAGTTCCAGAGCTGTTTATAGAGCATCTGATGCAAGGGGTGACTCAACAGAGAATTGCCTGACTCTAGAGAGATCAAACTCTTTTTCCTGGAGAGTGACTCAATTCTACAGTCTTCCATTTATAATTGGCCATTCCTGAGGCTGCCTGGTCTTCAGTCTCCTAAAAATAAAATTCCAAGAACTTTAAATCTCTGATACCAAAGGCACTGAGTCACCAAACAATTTCTACTCTGTGTTGTAGGTCTGATTTTGTCCATTATTTAGAGTATTAAAAATTGACAATAAATCAGTAAAACCAATCCTTGAGAATCCCTAATTAATTCCTAAAATTTCTTCAACACTTTCATGTTTGGCATTTCCTTCGTTTTTATTTCCTAAAAATTCTCTCCTTAATTGTGTTACTGATGATTATTTTCCCGTCTCATTGGTCATATTTGCACTATATTCTTATTACAAAATAACTGTCGAGGGAAATTCAGCAGTTGGGCTCAAAGTCATATATGTGAATCCTTGCATTCTTTGATTATTCAGGCCTGGATGGTTGGGACGACTGACAGTGTTCATTGTGTTAAACTGTCTCTGTTTCCAGAAGATGACATGACCTAGACTTGAGAAACTCCAGAGATGTTGACAAAAGAATGAACTCTATGGAAAGTTTATTTGCTTTTAAGTATAACGCCTGTTGTTTTAAATCCTACTAGCTCCCTGTCGCCTATAGGATAACTACCAAACTCTCTTGCATAGCAAGAAAGTATCTTACTACCAAATCCTAACATGCTTTTCTAGAATCACCTTTTGAGGTTTTTAAATCTTTGTTCTAAGCTACAGCTATACATATTTTCCATGCATTGGTATATGCTATTTCTTCTATCTAGAGGTTCCTAGTTCCACATCTATATCTAATTTGAAAATACTTCTGATAATTTTATTTCTAATTCAAACATTAGCTCTTTTTCTAAAATTTCTGACAAGTCCTCACATAGAAATCTCAAAGCACTTTATGCATGCCTGTACCATGGATCTTATTCATTACTTTCTTTGTTGAATCTCACTCACTGTGGGTCTCTTACAGCAATATATGATTTTAATGTCTTGCTCAAATTCTTATAATTAGTAACTCAGTATATAAATTGTTTACATTGTGTATTGCCTCCCCAAAATAAATTGCTCATATGATTTCCAAATTTCCAGGGCATATTTAAAATGTAATATTCACTAATTAATTCCTGATGAGATGGAAGTTCCTGACATCCTCCCCTAGGAATAGCATCTCCTGAATTCTAGTCTTTGATTCCTGTTACAACATACCCGCCGCCTTCAGATAAATCAGAGTGCGAAAGGTTTGATTTTAGTTTCTTGGTATGATATATGTTCCTAAATGCAAATCTGAAAGGAAAATAAAATGAGGTACTCATCTACTTCAGATTATTCTTGTTCAAGATGGAAAGAATCATAGACTGGGTAAGTGATTAGTCCAAAGCCAGGGAGTGATCTAGAATCAGATCCAGAACTAGAATGTAAGTCTCTTAATCATCATTTCTGAGATTACTGAGAATAACATTAGATAAAGAATCAAAATATCAGAGTCTCATTTTTGGCTTTGTCATCAACAAGCTGAGTTATTTAAAGCAAATCCCCTATACTTTGAGTTTTACTTGCTTTACCTGCAAAATAAGTAAAACCATACTTATAAGGTGTTGTGAGGATTAAGTCTGCTAAGAAAAGCAAGGAACACTTTGAAAATTACTACACAATGTGTTCATAATAATTGTTATTACAAAATTAATTCTAGTTTGTGGCAGATAAGGAACCCTGCAGGTCACAGCTCTGACTGAACTCATCCTGGTCTTTGTTGCCTCTGTAAAGAGAAAATTTTTTCATAGAGTAACTTGGTAGCTTGTTAAGAATATGCCTTACTGTTCCTCTTGTTGCACAATGCACCACTCAAAGAAAGCTATTTTAATGATCGAATTTCAGGCATTTGGGGGAAAGAGAAGGAAAGAACCTGGGTGCAAGGGTGAAGGTCTTCTCAGGGACTTTATCATTCACTAGGATCTCACTTCATCTCAGAAAGCCGTCATCCTTTCTAATGTGTGTGTAGTCTAGGCTATGCCCCACATACCCAATTAAGCCTCCATTCTAACTATAAGGAAGGTTAAACTTTACCTTCAGCTAATCTGTGGCTGACAGATACTTGTGCAAAGATAGCACCAAGGGTAGGCCGCAGATGGCTTTACAACTTCCTGTGTTCTACAGGAATGGTGGTGGTGGGATGCTTGATAGGGGAGGACTAAAAAATATGTCCATCAGGGAGGGGAACATCACACACTGGGGCCTGTTGGGGGTGAGGGGATAGGGGAGGGATAGCATTAAGAGAAATACCTAATGTATGTGATGGGTTGATGGGTGCAGCCAATAACCATGGCAAGTATATACCTATGTAACAAACCTGCATGTTCTACACGTGTACCCCAGAACTTAAAGTATAATAATAATGTGTCCATGCACAAAACCTAGCATTTGAACCTACCTGCAAAACCCATGCCTCTTCTTCCTCCTCACAGTAAGTATTGTATGCACTGTATATAGAGTGTGTCTGTGTGTATGGGGCATGTGTGTGTATTTGTGTATATATGTATCAGGATAGAGGGAAGATGGTCTCCTACAAGGGCAACATTGTATTTGCCTTAGCACTCTCTGGGCCAAGTTGGACAACACCTCTATACTCTGGAGACTGCAGCCTTTAATCACTCCTTGACCAGATTGCTAATATTCCAAATTATATGTTCTATGGGAGTGTGCATGTATTAGTAAAGCCTCCAGAGACATTGCCTTGCCTGATAAATAGATAACGCTGCTTAGTGGATATCTTCTTATCTTCATATTAGTGATATGCCCAAAGCTCAGATTAACTCCCTACCACTTTGAAGATTGCCTCAATAGGCTTTTCTGAAAAATCAGAGCATTATAATCACTGGTTACCCTTTAGCCACCCATTTTGAAATTTGGATAGAAAAATGATCCCATTTTCTTGCCCTGTTTTTTTTTCCCCCTTGTGGCTCTATTATCACCAAGAGACACCCAGATTTATCCGCCTTAATAGTATATTTCATTGTTTTCCATAGGACTAAAAATAATAGACTTTTAAAGAGAAATAGAATTGAATTTTTCTCCTTCTTTAGATAACTTAGTAGGAATTCCAAAATTATTACTTGGGAGATTTTCCTCACTGTGAATAGATTATTGTCCATGCTACATTTTAATTTCTCTTGCCTATATCTTTTTTTTAAAAAAAAACAATATATTACTATTTAAACATTGTTCGCTCTCTTTAAATCTGAAGAAAACAAGTGGACTAGCTTCTGCTAATTAAAAGTGTGTGCTGGAGGGCATGAGATACCTGTGGGTCACTCTTTTGGTTGTTAATTTTGTGGTTGAGTAAGCTGTGCCCTGTAGCACTTTGTGTCTGATTCACTATCACTTTGGACATTTAAATGTTAATTATCTTGGTTTTCTAAATTATTGTATCTGACTTTTCCATGCCCAGTGCCCTGGATATTACAAGCCATCACTAAGCTGGTGTTTGTGAAGATATCACAGCTTCTATCTCTTGCCTGATGGTAGAATGCATACTTCATGCTGAATTATGAAGACCCAATTAAGAGTGTATTTCAATCTGCTGGCTTATTATAAAAAGAGGATATAGAATAAAGAGATGGGGGGATTTGGAGCCTTTATGTGACCAGGCAGGGAAATTGGGGTCAGAAGTGGGCATGGAGAGGCCGTAATGGAGTCCAATAAAGGTTAGCATGTTAGATTCTATCTAAGATGGCTGGGCATGTAAGGGCATGAAATTAGCTGGAAAGCTAGCTGGCACAGCAAACTGTTCACACAAAATTACCTTCTTAATAATGAATCTTAGCGGACTTTCCCTGTGTGTGTGTGTGTGCCTGCACACACGCACGTGCATATGTGTTTCATGATTTATTAAATAGATTAACTACACTGATTTTTACTTTGAGATTTCCAGGCAATCACACAATACTTGAATTTTTCAATCCTGTTGCTACATTATATGTTAACAAAAGCCAATAGCAAACATTTAAAAAGTTTTCCTAGATTAGGGCCCTTTCAAGAATCAGTAATCTCATTGTCACGGTTCAAAAAGCTATCAATTCTATGAGGACCACTAATGGCTGCAGAAAGAATGCATGTAAACACCACCAGAAAAAAATCAATGTTCTCTCTAAGTCATCGATAATTCTTGATGGCAATTGGAATTATGAAAAACATTACATGTACCTCATGTCTTAAGCATTTGGAAAGGATCCACATCAGGTAGCTGGAATCCTCGTGTCCAGGACAACGCAGCTATCATTTAGGCCTTGTTGATCTGTTAACTGGTACTTGGATAATACCTTATGGTTCCTAAGATAGAGTGACTAACATGTGACTCATTTGGCAGCCACAGCAACCCTGTGAAGTGAACACTGAAGTAAAACTAGCCTCCTTGTTGTAGATGAAGTGCCAGTGAAGAGGTGGCATATTGGCCAAGCCAATCACAGGAGAGTTGGGAATGACGTGTAGCTCTTTTGACTCCTGTTCTTCGCCCTTGGTGGTGATGGGTGCCTCCACCAATATAACTGTGAATGCAATGTTTACTTATTCACCAATTCTTAATAGGCTATAATTAAGCAGTTTCCTGAGAAATCAGGATATTAGTAAATAATCCAGAGGTTCAACTGCATAGTACATCTCATCTAGGTTTACAGAGTTACTACAAATGTATTCACTCAAGGATACTTTTTTCATGCTCTTCAATTTTCTCAGGGGTTGCTGGGGTATCTCTATTATCTCAAATATGGTATTTGGCATTTATTCCCATACTTCCCCATTTTAAAGGGAGATGATAACAGAGCTGTGCCTACTGAGGTCCCTCAGCTCTTAGCCTTAGCACTGCATAGCGATGAACACATTTTTTATCCTCTAACATCGTAATTTTTTTAGGTAGCTGTCTCTGCCTTTGGTTAAGGCTTATTTTAAAATACAAATTTATGTTAAAATTTAAAAAATGTTTACAGATTTTGTTTTTAGTTTGAGGCTTAACCTCAAAGAAACAGAATTAATAGAAGAAGGAAATGATCCTGGGGAATCCTCAATGCAGTAATGAATTCAACATTCTTCAATCAAATTTAAAATTTAATTATAGGTAATTGTTCCTTTTTTAATGAAGTATTTTAACATAATGCTCCATTATTATATAATTAGATAGTTTATTAATCACATTCCAACTTATTTTTCTCCATGTTTTCTTTAAATATTTATATACTCTGACCATTTTTACAGCCACTTTGCTCACTGTAATCAGAAGTGTAAGTCTGGGTGTAATCAGAAGTGTAAGTCAGGGTAGACAGAAGATCTTGGTGAAGACAATTCAGTGTTGTTTCTCCAAGTGTGCCTCCTATGCTCCTTGATTTAGCAGAAAATTGTTTTCAATGTATCTTTCACATTTTCAAATCTATAAAAGGCATTCAACATTTTATCTGCCATTTTCTGACCGCTTAATATGCCCCACTCAGGCACTTTGCTAGGCCTGGATTCAGTGGAAGATGACTAGGCATATTCTTTGATCTAAAGGAGCTCATAATTTAATGATGAAAAATGGATGAAAGATGCTCATGGCTCCTTCTCTTAAAGAGCTCATAGTGCAAAATAAGAAGTCAAGTGCAAGACCTGTCACAGATGTGAGACACTATTAGATTTTGTGCACCAGTGATGGTGGAGGGGCATGGGGTAGGTGAGTCTGGCTGCATTCGATCTTTTTCTGGTGATCTTGACTTGGTCATATTTTACATGTTGAATTAAATTTGCACCACACATGGGTCCTTGCAAGTCTACATTAAATAGCTCACCTAGCTCATATTCTTACTTCTCACTTGATATAGCAGGAGATGATATTCTTTTCCATGTTTGCACATAACCAAATAATTATGTTCAAACTGTGTTTATTTAGCCCAGGGACAGATATCTAACCTAGCTCTGCAGTCTCACATATATTCCACTGTATATTCTTGGGCAAGTATTCAACCTTGCCATGTCTGTTTCCTTACTTATAAAATGGAATATGTATTATATACAAAATTTTTAAAGTTAGTAAATATAAATCACTCAGAATCATTCTTAGCACCCGGTAAAAATACAAAGTGATAGATATTACTTCTATAATTCTATTCTACTTTGATTTTTCTGTTTTTATTAGCTAGAGATGCAGTGAAAACTGACTTTACCAATGCCTTCTTTCTTGTCCAAAACTGCTGTCTGAATATCCATGAATGGTTTCCATGAGAGTGGTTGAAGTTTGTGTATATTATAAACTTTTTTTCTATTTTTAGAAAGAAAAGGAAACCCATTTGCAATGACTGTTGTCTTACAGTACCTTCTCTATTATTTTGATGTTCTAATGGTTACTTTCAATGGGTATTGCACTAATGGACATTATCAAGGCTAGAGCAGCAGTTTTAAAAGACTTTAATAAAGCAGAAAAGAAAAATGAAAAAGAAGAGCTAGAAAACAGGAAAGTAATCTTCCTTTACCACTGATTTTACTGATTCCTTCACATTATTATCTGTTTCAACCTACTTACCTGTGGTGACCCTGGATTCTGTACAACTGATTTGTTGATACAGGAGAGAGTCATGCAAACTACAGAAATCCACCCAAAACCTAGAGAAGGAGAGTATCTGTTTTCAGAGGAGCTGTCTGCTTTGGGAGGAAGTTCCAGAAGCAAGCCTCAGGAATTACAACATTAATTGCGAAATTGAATGATTAAAATTGTAGTAACAAATAGCCTTCCTTGGAACTGTCCCAGAATCTATTTTTTTCCTCTTCTGTCATTAACACCACCACCAACAAAAAACATCATGTGTGAAAGGGGTACTATAATAAAACCCTAGCAGTGTCTACTGCGTGCTTCGTGCAAGGTATCCATGATGGTCTTAACTCACCACAGAAGAACTTGGGGGAGTGTGGTCAATGCCAGGGGTTCATGGAGAAAAATGAAGTTGTCCGCAGGTTTACCACCTTTTTGCACCACTGGGAATTACTCTTTGCATAAGAAAATACTGCCCATTGGAAATGGGAGGTGAAATTACATATTGGACAAATGGGGCAGAAATTGACCCAGAGGTTTTTATTTCTCTGTGTTGCTCCTTGTCTCTAAATACACTGAAAATTCTTGACATTCATACAGTATTTTCTCTTTGCTCCAAGCACCCAGTTCACCGGTGATGCACAGGAAAGAATTGTTGATGTTCATTGGGCTTGTGTGGGAACTAAGGTGATAGATCTTATATTTAATGAATGATGAGTCTGTGGCAAATGCCTTGGAAAGTGCTACGTATACATCACCTATTTAATCCTCAGAACCGTTTTCTGGGGTCAAAATTATTGGTCCCAATTTACAGCTGGGAATGCCGAGGCTCTGGTGTGCTAAATAAATTGGCCATAATCAAAATTATGTAAGCCAGTTTGTTACTTCTTCCCTAGTTAATCACTACTACTAGAACATGAACTCTTGATGAAATTATCTATCTGAAAATTAACTTCAGGAATATAGGTTATTTTCAATATCTTTCCTTTGTGTTTGTCACCTGTTAGTAGGAATTCTCTTTACTTGATTTTGGAACAGATGGGTCTTAAGCTGAATATCTTTTGCATACAATTATTCGCAAAGGTAGCAGGATTTTTTTGAGAGGTTTTAATAAAAGATGAAAGGTTAAAATTTGACTTGAGAGTCAAAAGCCTAAGAAAATATCCAGAGACAAAAACATACAAACAGTAATCTGGATATATTCTTCCAGCAGATAGCTTAACCAAAAATGAATTCACCATGCAGTCTAGGTATGGGAAATGCTCAATGATGTTAAATTAACTCCACTGCTAACAACAGATATTCAAGATATTCAAGTACATCCACTGACGCCTTTTTCTTTTTTGTTGTAGTTTAAGTTATAGGGTACATGTGTACAACGTGCAGGCTTGTTACATAGGTATACATGTGCCATGTTGGTTGGCTGCACCCATCAACTCATCATTTACATTAGGTATTTCTCCCAATGCTATCCTAGCACCCCACCCCCCAACAGGCCCTGGTGTGTGATGTTCCCCGCCCTGTGTCCAAGTGTTCTAATTGCTCAATTCCCAGCTATGAGTGAGAACATGCAGTGTTTGGTTTTCTGGGGCCAATATTCAACATTCTTAAAGAAAAGAATTTTCAATCCAGAATTTCATATCCAGCCAAACTAAGCTTCATAAGTGAAGGAGAAATAACATCCTTTACAGACAAGCAAATGCTGAGAGATTTTTGTCACCACCAGGCCTGCCTTGCAAGAGCTCATGAAGGAAGTACTAAACATGGAAAGGAACAACTGATACCAGCCACTATAAAAACATGCCAAATGGTAAAGATCATCGACGCTATGAAGAAATTGCATCAACTAACATGCAAAACAACCAGCTAGCATCATAATGACAGGATCAAATTCACACATAACAACATTAACCTTCAATGTAAATGGGCTAAATGCTCCAATTAAAAGAGACACATATACTGATGCTCCTTCAAATGGCATCATGACCCAAGGGACTTCTTGGTAGATGGGGAAAAATGTGAGTGAGTGGTCATTAAAAATATTATTTATAATTCAGGCAGGTGATTGAATGCATACCTTGAATTGACTGAATACAATAAATAGAAGCTACAGAAAATAGATACCTCCTCTTTATGGGCAATTATAATCTAACCAAACACTCCTAAGACTCAACACCTAAGACTCAGAAGTAAAATAATCTCTCTGAACCTCAGTTTCAAAACCTGTAAAATAGGAAAGCAAACACTCCTCTCCCTCTTATCAAAAGGAGAAAGTGTGTGTGGCAGTCCCAGGTTCTAGTTTGTCTAGCTTTCATCTTCACTTTTGCAGCCTCAGAGCATCCAGTCCTCTTCTTTCCCCCTCTGGACTTCATTCCCTGTCCCCTGGTCGAGTTGCTATATGCAAGGCAATGCTGATTGTTTAAGATGTTCACTCTGTCAAACAACCTATTTCCTCTTTGTACTCTATGAAAGAGCAAAGTAAGTCTTTTTAAATCCAAAGCACCGATGATATTTAAAAAGCAGCATTCACAAATGGCCCACCCAGGGAGTCTCTTAGCAAGGTGCTGGAGCCTCAGATGCAGGGGAGGCTCAGTGGACCAGGACTGTTTAGGCAAACCCTTCAGGAGTCTGGGGATTTGTGAAGCTCTACCTGGTATTTAATAAGGAAGTCTAAATGTCTGTCGGGTAGTCCTGTCCTGGCTGTATTGGTGCATACCAGGGGGGACAGTTCTATCATACCAGTCAGTTGATGAGAAGGAGAAAGTTAGTGATGGCAAAGGCCATTCTCCCTGCATGAGATGGATTCAAATGCACAGAAAATACCAGGTCAAAAGTTCAAAGTGGTGCTTGTTCATTCTTGTGGCAGAAGTAGGATCACAAGGGAGAAGTTATACTTTGCAAGAACTGAAAAGAGAGAGGATTTTGAAGACATATGAACCAGCTTCAGTCAAAAGGCAGCTGCACTACACTAGACTCCTAAGACTACAAAAAGTTTCAGGCTGACAGTGTATCTTCATTCTGATGGGGAAAAATAAAAGTGTTTCCTCTAGTTCTGGCAGCTCTGCAAGGAAAAAGAGGTATTAGCAGAAGTCTGAGCCTTCAGGGGTCTGGCCCACATCCCAGCCATATCCTGAGATAATGGCAGGACTTCCAAAAATTCTTGTGGCAGGGATCTGCATTTCCTGTCCTAAATGGTTAGGCCATCTGGAATGTCTATTATGGAAGCATTAAACTTATGGAACTGTCCTCGCAGGCTCTCAAAACTACTTCAAGTATTCTACAGAATAAAAATAAGTTGAATAGAAACAAACTGTGCAGATTACCAACTCTTCTAGTGGAAGAGGCACAAATGTACCAGAGTCATATGGAAAATACCAAAATATAAAAACTAAGAATTTAAAAAATACATTTCACAGAGCGATTTCAAAAGAGAAATTTAGGATATAAATTTGAATCTAAAGTCAGGGCATTTTTGCCAAGGACTTCTGGAATTTTTATAGCTACCTCCATTATGTACATTAATTACAGTTTCCATAGAAGCAAGACAAAGAGAGGCAGGTGGATTGTGCAGTAACTCCCACCTCCCAAAATGCAGTCAATGTGCTTTGATGGGGAGGCAGGAGTATCATCTATCCATACACAAGACAGAACTGCTCTTCTTTAGATGTAGTTGTAATTTTGGAATACACATGTAAAGAAACTGATAAGCAAAAATATATAATAAAAAAGCTAGTCATAGTGAAAACATGCTCACACCTAAAATATTAGTTTTCTATTACTGCAGAATGTGTTACCACAAACTCAGTGACTTTAAACAATAATCATTTATTATCTCCCAGTTATGTAAGTCACTGAGTTTGTGACTGTTCAGGCTGACTTGATTGATTGGGTTCTCCACTTTGGCTATCACATGGCCAAAAACAAGGTGTCTGCCAGGCTGTGCTCTAACCTGCCTCTGGTGAAGAATCCACTTCCAAGCTTGCTCTGGTTGTGATCCTTTATAATTAACAAGTAAACGTAAGTGAGTGTTTCCCTGAGTTTCGTGAGCCATTCTTGCAAATGATCAAACCCAAAGAGGAGGTAATGAAAACTCCTGATTTATAGCTGGTAGATCAAAAGCACAGGTGACAATTTGAGACTTGCAATTGGCATCTGAGGTGAGAAGGGTCACGTGGGATTGAGTCCTTAACATGTGGGGTCTGCACTAACTACAGCTTGTGTCGAAATTTAACTGAAGGTTAGAACACCCAGTTGCTGTCTGCTGGAGAATTGATGTGTGGGAAACAAAACAAAGAAAAATGCACATCTGGTTTCAGAAGTGCTCTGGGTTGTGTCGAGTGAGAGAATATTAGGAAAAGAAGCAGTTTGTTTTTACTACTGTATACACTGGAGCAGCCAACTGAGAGAGGGAGTGGGGTAAAACTGTTAGGACATTGAATCCTACATCATCTGTCAATGAAAGATCTCCGTGGTAGGCTACCTAGCCCCTAAGTAGACTGCACCTTTGCACTTCCAATAGATTAAATATTGGTCAGATGTTCCAAGGAATCAAAGACAAGGACCAGATCTGGATTCTCAGAAAATATTATCCCCCCTCTCAATGGCCTTACTGACACCTCAGCTAGGTCATTGATGGCAATGTTAGTATTTTAACACCCTCATGGAATATACCCTGTCTATACACTGGTTAAGCACCTGAGTACACTAGGATAGAATGTAAAGAAAATAAATGAGCTATGGGGCTCTAAGGAAAAATTAGAATATGTACATGACTATAAAGATGATGTCTTTGTTTACCATATATTGTAAGTTACATTACATCATAAGATAATTTTTAAACAATAATCTCCCCTGTCCTTATGCTTAAAAGGTATAAACTAAATCACTGGTCTTCTTGATACTTCAGCATAAGGCCCTCTACATAGGGTTAAAAAGCTGTTCAGAATATATTGCACGAATGCTTTTCAATGAGTAAATAGATCAATGAAGTTGTTCTGAACATACTAAGATTTATTTAACAGACTAAGATATTTTGGTTGAGATTTTTTTTTTCAGGGGAGCCCTCTTGTGGGTGATAGGCATATTACCAAAACATAGATTGTCATTCACTTGGTTGGGGATGGGCTGAAAAGAAGGCTTCATATTTTAATAATAATAATAAAGTTGAATACGTATCCACTTTGTGCCTCCACATAGTTCTTCCTTTTTAACTTCTCTAATTCAAGTATAGAACTCTAGACTCCAAAGCTTACAGAGGACATAGAAGGTCATCTAGTACAGCGGTTCCGAAACTGGCTAGTCGTCATTGTCATCCAGGGAGCATTTTAAAAGTGCATATTCTTGGGCAATACTCTGAGATATTTGGGGTGGATAAGTGTATTAGTCATACGCCTATAAAGATACTACCTGAGACTGGGTAATTTATAAAGGAAGGAGGTTTAATTGACTCACAGTTCTGCATGGCTGGGAAAGCCTCAGGAAACTTACAATCATGGTGGAAAGGGAAGTAGGCACATCTTACATGGTGGCAGGAGAGAGAGGAGAAAGCAAAGGGGAAAGCATCCCTTATAAAACCAGCAGACCTTGTGATAACTCCCTCACAGTAATGAGAACAGTATGGGGGAACCACTCCCATGATCCAATCACCTCCCTCCCTTGACAGGTGGTGATTACAATTCGTGACGAGATTTGGGTGGGGACACAAAGCCAAACCATATCAGTAAGTCTAAAGCAGAGTCAGCAATCTCTATTGTGTTAAACCTCCCCAAGTGATTCTGAATATGAATCGGACTCACCACTGTGGTTTTCCAAATTCCCTTTAGATTATATTTGCTGCAACCCAAGGGATATTAATATTTTAAGGTTATTCATTCAATCTCTAACTCAACTGTGAACTTGACAGGGACAGGGCCCTGTTGCCTTTCTATTCCTCTAGCACCTACTGCAGTGACGAGTAAAGAGTGGGTACTCAATAAATGCATATCAGATTGATTTAGGTAATTCTAATATACTAATCTATATTGTTAATAGTATGCAAATTATAGTCTCAATGGATTTACATTCTGGAAAACTTAAACAAGGAGATTACAGTGTAAAATTTCACAATAGTCAATCAATACAAATGACCTTAAACAATCCAGGAGCATTCAAACAAGTACCGTATATATCGTAAGGCTTACACTGAAGAGTGGAATAAAGTTGATATTTATCTTCCCCCACTTGCATTTAGAAAGAGTGTGCTGTTATATTTAAGTTACAGTTAATAAAGTTTTTCAGCCTTTCTCACCATTCAATGTAATGTACTTGGTATGAGAGCAGTAATGGAAAAAAACAATCTGCAAGAAATTGTGTAAGAGGGATACTCTCATTTATATGCACAATTTTGAATTCTAAGAAAATAAGAAGCAAGTTACCATGCATTTACCTTTACAAATGCTAGGCCGAGGCAAGATTGGATGGATATAAGCAATCGGATCTGACGATAATATATTCCATTTGCAATTGTTAGAGATTTATGCAAGATAGCAGGTAACACCTTTCTTTTGAATTTCAAATGCTGTGTAACCTTTTGAAGATAACAAGGGATATTCATCTGAAATAATGGTGGGAAATTTATAACGGAGACCACATAATTAGTTGTTATATTTTGCAAGTACCACACACTCTGATAGGAACATGGCTAGAAAAAAAAAAATACCTCAGTAAGAAGTCAGTTTCTTTTTTTTTCCCCTTTTCTTTCTTTCAGTTGAACAGCTTTGTACATAGGATACTTAGAAGAATATAAATAAAGTGTAAGACAGCATCCTGAAAGGCTTATGAGCTCTATTGGATTTTCAGGTTTATTTCTAATGTGTATCCTTATCAAAACAGCAAATTATGTGAGTCTAGGTTAAATTATTTACCACAACACAGATCCTTCAGTCCAGAACCTAGCAATTCAATGTAGGAAGGAAAAAAATAGATTAAGTTTTCTTAAGGTAGTCCTTTTTACACGTTATTTTCCAGCAGAATTCAATACTCCAACTTCAGTTCTGAGTAAAAATACATCTAAATTTCCCGGCATGATGCCTTACAGCATATTTGGATGCACACCAACAATAGTCATAAGAAGCTCAACATAACTGAGCATCAAATTTAGTATTACCTACTTGCTTTCTCCTAAGGGGTTGGGGGAACACATGGTAGATATTATTCACATTTGTTTTCAAACACTTTCAATTGTGGGTATGATGGCCAGCATTCCTGGTTTGACTTGCTGAAGTCAGGGTCTACTGAAGACCTTATTCTTAAAATACTGTGGTTGTGCATTTTGACCTGTCTGGTCATTTCCCGAGGGACTGACACAGAGGCTGACTTTTGTTTTGCACTCTCTTACATCAACTTGCATCCTGGGCTAGAGTGGTATTTTGGGTGGCAAAAAGACTTACTTAAAGACATACATACTTTGTGCTCACCTGGGGAAAGAGATGATGAATGGGATGAGAGGCAGACAGAACCCAGGATTCCAGGAAGAACTAATTCAAGGAAGAAGATTACTGGGGGGAAATAATGACTTAAAAGGGCCATTCCATATACTGGAAAGGCAAAGTGCAATGTGTACAACTAGGACCAGATTCATGCCCAGAAAACACTTGAAAGTACTAGAGGCTTCTACCTTTGATAGGTCTATGGGCTTCACATATGCAGGAGATGAAGATTAGGACAAGGTCATACACGGTCTGGATTAGCAATGGAGTCCCTAGCCCAGAGCCAAGTCCCTAACTCAGAGCAAAGAGGCAAAGACTAGCCTATTTTTATTTGTTTACTTTGTGTTTATTTGTTTATTTGACAGAGATCTAAGGAAATCTCTGTCAGGTCACTGACTGACCACTGAAAGAACAGAGACATTACTGACCACACACAACAAGGAATATAGTCCTTGCTAAAATAGCTTGAACATATCACTAAACAAATGGACCATTTCATCCATCAAACATCAAGAACAAACCCTGGAGAAAAGAGAATCTGATTTCTAAACTTATAATGCTAAAATATTCAAAATGCCTAGTTTTCAACAAACTACAAAGCACACGTTTACCTCTGTAACAAACCTGCACATCCTGTACATGTACTCCAGAACTAAAAATAAAGTACAGGGCAGACAAAGAATCAGAAAAACGTGGCCTATTCATGGGGCGGGGGGCTAGGGGGGGGAAATCAATAGAACCTATCCTTGAGAAAGCCCAGACATTGGTCTTACTAGACGAACACCTTAAATTAGCTATCTTAGTAAATCCAAAGAGCTAAGAGAAGCCATGGACAGAGTATTTAAAGAAAACCAGGAAAATGGTGTAGGAGCAAAATGAGATATCAATAAATAGAAATTACAAAAACTAAAAATAAAACAATTAAAATTCTGGAGCTGAAAAGCACAACTGAAGAGAAAAATTTCCAGTCTCAGGATCAGGAAGTTTTATCTCTTTTCTTTTGTATAAAGAAAAGTGAAGTGAGCCTAAGGGACCTGTGGGACAGCATCAAGTACATAAACATATGCATTATGGGAGTCCCAGAGAAGAAGAGAAAGAGAATAAGAGACAGAAACAATATTTAAAGAAATAATGGTCCCAAATCTGACATGCTTGAGGAAATATGTGAATCTACACATACAAGAAGCTTCACAAACTTCAAAAAAGATAACTCTAAGAGAACCACACCGAGACACACTATAATCAAACTGAAACTACAAAGAGAGGATCTTGAAAACAGCAAGAAAGAAATGATTCGTCATGCACAAATGATTCTCAATAAGATTAGCAGCTGGTTTCTCTTTGGGAACCAACTACTGTAGGAAAAAGTGAATGGAATGATATAAAGTTCTGAAAGAAAATTTTTAAAAGGATGTCAACCAAGAATTTTATATTCAGTAGTATTGTTTTTCAATGTGTATCTGATAAGAGACTTGCATCTGGAATATGTAAAGAACGCTTACAACTCAACAACAAAAAGACAACCAACCTGATTAAAAATCAGCACAGGACTTGAATAGACATTTCTCCAGAAAAGTTATGCAAATAGCACATAATCAATGTTCCAAATCATTAGTCATTAGAAAAGTGTAAATCAGAACCACAATCAGGTACCACTTCATACTCACAGGAGTAGCTATAATATTTTTAAATGGAAAATAAGTAGTGTTAATGAGAATGTGAAGAAATTAGAACCTTCCTATACTGTTGGTAGAAATGAAAAATTATTTACCCAGTATAAAAAACCATTTGGCAATTCCTCAAAAGTTAAAATATGGAATTACTCTATTGCCCCACAATTCTACATCTAAGTATATACCCATGTAATTGAAAACTGTTACTCAAATAAATACATGTACACTCATATTCATAGCCACACCATTCACAGCAACCAAAAGGAGAAACAACCGAAATGTCCATCAACAGATGCATAAATATATAGTATACACAAACAGTGAAATATTATCCAGCAATGAACAGGAATGAAATATTGAAAAATGCTACAATATGGATGAACCAAAAAACCCCTGTGCTAAGTAAAAGAAACCAGGTATCTTGTATGACTCCATTATATAGACTATCCAGAACAGATAAATCTACAGAGATAAACCACAGATTGGAGGATTCTATGGGCTGGGGGCAAGGAGAAATGGGGAACAACTATTTAATTGGCATAGAGTTTCCTTTCAGGATGATGAAAACGTCTTTAAAAAGTGGATAAATATAGTGGGATCACAATTTTTTGAGTGTACTAATTGCCATCAAACAGCTCACTTTAAAGTGGTTAATTTGATGCTGTATGAACATTGTCTCATTAAAAAAAATCTCACAGGGAAAACATTGCAAGGTAAAACACATGTCATTACATGTCTACCACCTTCTCCAGAAACTTTAAAGGTTGGAGTTCAAAGGAGAGGAGTATCATTCTAGCCTATTAGCTTGGGACAGCTTTTACCGACCACGGACACTAAAGCTAGGAGTTGGGATAACTCAATAGGTGTTCTAGAAGGCTGCCCTGATAATTCCCTTCATCTAGGCTGATAATTTAAAGCCTACATTTCCAGGTATTAATTCCCTGAGAGGTTGAAATGGCCCATTGTAGAATCAGTTATTAAATTACTCTTCACAAATATAAAGAAAATTCTCCAATGTGTAGCAACAGCTGTTACTAAGTGATACACAATTAAGTACTGTGTTCATCTTTGCCGTTTTAACTCTGGTCTGGTAGTCCAAAGGGAGAACCATTGTACTAATACTTTAAAAAAAAAAATGTTTTACAGGGTATCACTATGTTGCCCCAGTCTTGAGTGCAGTGGCTTTTCCTAGACACCATCCCACTACTGATCAGCATGGGAGTTTAGACCTGTTTCATTTCTGACGTGGGCCAGTTCACGCTTCCTTATGCAATCCAGCAGTCCCCTGCTTCCAGGAGGTCAGCATATTGATGCCAAACTTAGTGAGGGCACATGATGAGCATAGCGCACTACAATCCTGGACCCCTGGACCCAAGGGATCCACCCCTCCTTAGCCTCCTGAGTAGCTGGAACTACAAGCACATACCACCATGTCTGGCTCTACCTTTTCCTACAGGGCTCTTCATCTCTCCCTTGTGCTCCTTAGGTGACTCGTTCAGTTCCGTGTGCTGAACTGAGACAGTAGTTTTTATAGGCATTTTTTGTTTGCACTAGACTCACCACACAATTTCAGAGGCCAACTCTGACTCTTCATCTCTTCGTCTATCACCTGTCTCCCACTTACATTCAGCCAGAGAAAACACTTTGCTAAACATCATGCCATTTTCTTCTCTTTCCATGCATCCAGTGACTTCTTATCCATCCCTTATTTTAAGCTTCTTCTCTGATTGATAAACATTAAATAAGGCATGCCCGCCTCCATCCAAAATAAAACAAATAACTTGCCTTCTAAGACCAATAATTATAGTAAGAAGAAGAATGTGTTAATAAAATAACCACAAAGTAATGTAACTAATAGTACTTATGGCAATTCAGTACATAAAATGATTACACGGTTCACAATAGCTTACGAAGGCTTCAGGGAGAAAATGGGATGTGTGTCAGAACTTAGTTAAATAGATTTTGATAACAGGAAGGAGGAGGGCTTGGAGGGGGAGCATTTGTATACTCTGTGTCTGTGGAAAATATTGCCCTTTCAAGCAAGAGAGGGCCCAATCTACATGACTCTTTTTAAAGGCACTGATTTCTGGGCTGCTCAATACTGGAATATACATTGTAATTACAGTTTTCTGTTGGGCACACTTGGTCTTATGTCTCTCCTTAAATTAGAACCTAAATACCAACATTAAGATGGCAAAGTTTTAGTTGAAAATGGGTAAGCACACACTACTGAATGTGATGTGAATCATACACAGTTTGCCAAATACACAACTTGAGAGTATACAGGCATTTTCAAAGTCAAGTGACATCCAGAAATAATTGCATTATGAATCTTGTATTAACTATATGAAGTAGTTTATACTTGGATTTTTACTCCTGTTTCCTAGTCCTGATTCTGTAATTCTCCTTTTATCACTGCTCCGCTCTGAAGATCACTTATTTTTATAAAAGATCTTTTTTGTTTTGTTACAGAGTATTTTGTTACCAAACCCAGGATTTAAAGTACAGAGAATTTTAGTTTTCATAAGAGAACTCATTGGTACTGTTTCAATTGTTTGGGCCACTTCTGGCATTATCACTTCTGTGTATGGAAGAAAAAAATTAGTGAGGGCCTCGCTTGTCCGGTGCAAGCATTCTGCTAATGCCCTCTGCAAATTGCTTGTGCATAGGTTTATACAAAATGCTTTATGTTGCAATAGTACAAAAGGTATCGAAAGGTGGCACAAAATAATATGTCTAGACTGAGTACCCAAGGGAAAATTTATTTTTCTCTTTGTAATAATTAGGCTCTTGAAGTTTGCAAGGACAAAATACTCTTGAGTTACACTAGTGAAGAGGGTTATTTTATAGATACAACGGAATAGTTTATGTCAGGAGAATGTATATCCTCAGTAAAAAAAAAAAAAAAAAAAGAGGTATCAACTAAGAAATAGTATGATATTGAGTGTTCTGTCGTGAGTCACCTAATATTCAGACCTTCAAAGAAAGGATTTTTGGGGATCCATTTGTCATTTTTCAGTATTGATCACCTTATTTGATTAGAATTTTTCACCTGAAGTTTTTTTTTGTAATAATTCAACAACCTATTATGTGTCAAACACTGTCCTCATTTCTGAGTTTACTTTGTTTTTTGCACTACACTCTACCTTCTTTTAGCTTACATCATAGTAATCTTTCATTTAAAAGAAATTTAGCCTTTTTGTAGCCAGCCCAAACACAACTGACTTTGGTTCAGGCAATAATAGCTCGGATAAGGCAACTGCTTTCACTTGACCCAAGTAGCAGTACTACTGCAATGTTATACAGACAAGGCCTCCTAGAGATTCTTTATTGGAAGGGGTTTTAACTTTATGAGCTCTATGAACATAGCTGCAGGACACATTGCACCTTGGAACGATTTCCTCTGTGGTCTATCTTTCCTTCAGCCTTAAATGACAATCTAAGTGGGGTTGGGAGTGCATACAGCCCTTTTCTTAAAAATAATTGTGTCGTTTCTTTTGTGCCTTATTCTGACTTTTGTATTGGTCACAAACATCAGGTAACCTAAAAATACACAGTAAAGGTACAAAATAAGCAGATTTAGTAATGGCAATCATGATTAATATTATTTTGCTGAAGAGAAAGGAAGACACATTTTTAAAAAAATTAGAAAGTAAACTTGTATGCATTTAATTTCACCTTAATAACAGTTCTGTGTGATGGCTTCTGGAGGCATTACTGCTCCCATTTTGCAGATGAATAAACAAGGTCACATATTTTGAAAGTGGAAGACTAGAATTTAAACTTCAATTGTCTGGCTAGAAGCCTAGCTTTATTTCCATGTTACATTCTGTCTCTCCTGAAACTGCCAATTTGATTCAGCAAATATTTATTAAATGCATGACTGAGTTTTATTTTCCCCATGCTAGCTACTTGATTGACTAGTGGTTGGAATTGATTGACATTAGTGGCAAATTCTACCAGGCAGCCTTCACAATGGAGAGGGCATTTTTATGCATAATTGTAAGTGATGCTCTTTAAGCAACAACAGGCTTGCCAACCTTGCTCAAAACCCAGGGATAAGCACCCCTTTATAAAATCACACTCTAAATTATTTGAATAAATGACTTAATCATTACAGATATAATTTCTCTTTTCTTTTTAAATTTTATGGATACATAATAGTTGTATGGGCTATATATTTTGATACAAGCATACAATGTGTCATGACCAAGTCTGAATAATTGAGATATCCATCACCTCAAACATTTATCATTACTTTGTTTTGGAAAAATTTCAATGCTTGAAACAATCGGAGGTAACAGAGATTAAAATATCCGGGAGGCTGGAGATAGCACTAATATAGTATGTCTCTGAAACCTCTAATCTTCACTTCTTCCCTTTCCATTAAGATCCTGAATTCTGTTGTATTCACTATTTGCCCCAGTGAAATTTCTTATTATCTATATCATACATTTTAATTCACTCATTATTCTTTTAAATCACACTGCATTTAAATGATTTTTGAATATGCAATATATCTTACACGCAGCATGACTTGTGACAGAGTGCTTTTCTACACCTCAAAGGCAATACCCTTGTTTTTTAGCACAGTACTAGCACTCACTACATTTTAATAATAAAATTAAAACATCTCCAAGCAATAGAAATGCCCATTTTTGAAGTAATGTAAAAAGGCCAAAATCTTAGTTCTCAATTCCCTTCTTTGCCACTGGAGTCTATTAATTTGGCTGATTAGATTCTAAACATGCGCACCCATGTTTCTAAGGAAAAAAAACATGGAAAGAATTTGTAACCCTTTTAAAGAAAACATTCTACTTATTGATTCACTAAAATACTCCTTTTCCCAGAACACTTTCCCATGTTTGTTCTAAAGGAGAAACGCGGTACAAAGTCTTCAGGCAGAAATTAGAGAAAAATATGCTTCCACTGGGATCCATTGACTATACATTTGAATAATTCTGAAATGGGAAGAAAAGTGTTCATTATTATCCTAATGCTCAAGTGTTATGTTTCTTTCCGTCGGGGTTATAATAAGAGCTGTATCTTACGGGTCATGAAACAGTAGCCTGGGTCTCAGAAACAGGCTTTCACAGGCTCGAGGCTGCATGTCCTTGAGGTAGAATTAGAGAGATTTTACACTTGACATAAAGAGAAAAATCTGGGAAAGCCAATGGGTGTGGGTATTAAATGGGCAATATCCATCGAGCATTTTCTACGTCAGGCACAATCCCAATTGCTGAATATCCACTATATTATACAACCTACAAAAACGCTTGTGAGTTAGTTATTGTGCTCCTATTTTACAACTGAAGAAAATGTATCTTGATAGTTTCAGTTACTGGGACATGAATATGGTAGCTCATTATAAGCTGTGTTCTACAAACTGTCTTAACACAAACTTTCCAGTCTGTCTGACCCACTGACCAAGGTTTATTCATCCCTTAGTTCACTTTCCTATTTGCATCTCTTCTCAGAAGTGCTGTAACTCATCTGCATACTTGAAGTATTTAATCTCTTACTGTAATGGAACTGACTCAGAAACACAATGTACCTAACTTTTGTAATTTTTAATTTTGATATAATTTCAAACTTACAGAAAAGTTGCAATTTGTTACCATCAGGGAAAACTGGGTGAAGAATATGCAAGATCTGGCTGTATTATTTCTTAAAATTGCATATGCATCTGCAACGCTTTCAAAATTAAAAGATTTTTAGAGTGATACATATATCCTCTGTATGTACATCTAACCCACAATCTACATTCAAATATTATCAATTTCACATATATTCTATGTATGGCTTTAAAATGTGTATATTTAATATGTATATATTATACACATCTATGTATGACATTTAAAACTTTTAATATATACATATATTTAATATATGTAATAACTTTTAAAAATACATATATAATATATACATGATATATACATATAAACTTAATATGTGCATGTATATGTATTCTGATAAAAAATTGTATAAGGAGCTCATTTATAGCTTTTCATCAGATTGATCAGTCTTTTATATTCTGACCCACTGGTTTTATTCTCTATCCTTGTCTCCCATATGTATATTATTTCTAATCTGATTGACAGTAAGTTCAAAACACCATGTCTATTTACTTCTAAATACTTCAGTATCTGCAAACAATAAAAAGATATTCTTAAATAACCATGGTACAGTTATCAAACTCAGAAAACTAAGAATTGATGCAATACTCTTATCTAACTCACAGTCTACATTAAAATATCAATTTCACTATTGATCTTTATTGATCTTCTTAATTATGTTTCTCTAGTCACAGCCTAATCCAGGATTATACATGACTTTTACTTAGTTTTCTTTAATCTGGGACAGTTACGTAGCTTTTTTTTTTTTGACCTGGGCTATTTGACAAACACATGTCAATTATTTAGTAGAATTGCTCTTGGTTTTGGTCTGATATTTACTTGCAATGAGATTTGGATTATACATTTTGACAGAAGTACAACATAAGTGAATTTGTGTCTATCTAAATATGACACAGTAGTAGGTACGTGATGTTCATTCATCCCTATATTGGTGATATTAGTTTTAATCACTTGGTTAATTGGTGTCCTTCACTATAAGATCACTATTTTCCCTGTGTAATTAATGTAATGTATGAAGAGATATTAATTTGTGGTTGAGATGATGTAAATACATCTGTCTCTCATCAAACTCATACGCTAATTTTAGCATCAATTACTAATTTTCTAATTCCATCCTTTCTTCTATAACTATTAGATTGACAGCACTCCACTGTAAGAAAACATTTTTCCTTCTTCATTTATTATTCAGTTATTTATTCATATTTTTATGGACTCAGGAATTGTTGTTTTATTCATTAGATTATAACCCATTACTAGCATTATTTTGAGGGCCTAATTGTCTCAGATTTAATCAATGCAAGTCCCTACGAGCTGGCTCCTGTTTCCTCTTAACATGCCCAGGATTCTTCAAGTGTCTGTCACTTTCTGGTTCAAGAAGTTAATGTGCACTGTCTTTTAATGGGCTCTGTCAGACTTCCTCTAGTTACCCTGGAAATACCATCTCTCTATTGCCCTCTTGTCTCAGTTTGTTACTTAATGGACACTTTGGAAAAGCACCCACCCCCTGAACTAGTCTCTC
The DNA here is from genome assembly GCF_009828535.3 of Hylobates moloch. Lineage (NCBI taxonomy): Eukaryota > Metazoa > Chordata > Mammalia > Primates > Hylobatidae > Hylobates > Hylobates moloch. The sequence continues at coordinate 21,545,090 of NW_026652288.1, read as the reverse complement.
TCTCAGTATTTGAATTTAAATATATTCCCAGGTGATTAAATCATGTGAAACGGCAGGCTAGTTACCGAATCAAATCTTCTCTGTTCTGTGTGCACTCTAAAAATGGGAATGTCAGCATTTGGACAGTTCCTCAAATGTCTAACATGTCCCTTGCTTCCATAGCCTCCCCTGGTGACAGATGTGGTGCTGTTTGGCTGAGAAATGAGTTATGAAATGAGAAATGAGTGGAGTAGAGCCTGCACACCTCCAGCAACATACAGAAAGAAACTTGAGCAGCTTCAGATGACAACATCGTAAAGCCAAAGTGTTAAGAAGGTCCCAAGGGCTCCCACACAACCAGTCACTGATTTAAGGGCAGTAAGAAAAGTGTATCCTGATATCTGACATTTGTCTCTTAATCACTATGACTTTAGGAAAGTCATTCAACATCTCTGATTTTCAGGTTTTTTTATTTTTTATTTTAAGATTATGATTATGATTATTATTATTTGTTGAGACAGAGTCTCACTCAGTATCCCAAGCCGGAGTTCAGTGGCGTGATCTTGGTTCACTGCAACCTCTGCCTCCCGGGCTCAAGTGATTCTCATGCCTCAGCCTACTGAGTAGCTGGGACTGCAGGCACGCACCACCACGCCCAGCTAATTTTTTGTATTTTAGTGGACACGGGGTTTCACCATGTTGCCCAGGTTGGTCTCAAACTCCTGAGATCAGGTGATCCACCCGCCTCAGCCTCCCAAAGTGCTGAGATTACAGGAGTGAGCCAACACGCCCAGCTTTCAGTTTTTTCATCTGCAAAAAAATGGAAATATGACACTGCCCTGTCAAATTTAAAGAGGTTTTAATGGGAATGTGATTCTAAAGATAAATAGTATCTTGCTAAAACACATGTTCAATTATTTGAGTTTCTGTTAATATTCGTTTTGCTGAGTTAAATGTACAACATGCACATTGTGTAGGCTTGTCTAGAAAAATGTGCAACAAAATGGCATAGCTATCAAATGTATTTAACTTGCAAAAATGTATCAATTTCTTTATATGACAGAGGAGATCGCCACAATGATATATAGAATAAAACTATGTCAGCATCTCTTCCAGCACCCAGAACCCAGTGTTTTAAGACTGCAGCCAGAAGAGGAACTCGGCACTACTGTGCTTCATGATTATTGTTCTGCCTCCTGGCTGTTTATCTACAACTGTTTTCATCATGAGAAGAGTTGACTGGAATTGGATTCTCACAGGCCAATATAAAGGAAGCTTATTGAATAGAATTCAGTACCTGATGCCTCAGACATTGATGCTATCCACCTTGTCCAGGATACATCATACACATGGTGGCCAGGATGGAAGGGGTGGTTTTACTCGGTCATTGTAGCAGGGGCCATATAACCTATGCAGTAACAACTTTTTGGATGTACTTTTCTCACAAGGAAACAGAGCACAAATGGAGCATTATGGTGTGTGAAAAACATCAGGGTGTCACTCTATGTTGGTTCATCAGCATAGAAAAATGTTTCCCAGAAGACAAACAGATAGAATCCACTATCCTGCCAAGCTCCTTGGCTCTGATTTGTGCCTTATTTTAATTATCTCCTCTCTCACAACTCTCTTCTTGAAACTGAAATAACTTTACTGCTGGATATTGCACCATCAGGTTAGTTGATTATGAATTGTTGATAACACAGCAATGGGAGGACCAATAACAAATGCATTTACCATGCCTACTAAATATTTCCTGTTGGATGTAACCAGCTATCTCAATGCATGCCATATAGCAGGTGCCCAATAGATACAAGATTATTTTATCTCTTTAATACATCTGGTTTGACATATGTGCCTTAACTAAGATGATGTTTTCTAGAATCTGAAAAAAAGTCAAGTCAGCAGAAATAATTTGATTCTGATACAGTATGGGTTTCCTGAATTGATCTAGTGATGTGAATTAAGCAAGTCAGAATTCTGAAAATTATTTTCTACAGCCAACTACTTACTGCAAAATGTTGTTGACAATCTCATTAAATGAAACAAAGATTCCCTAAAGGTGCATTGAAGGATTCCTGCTATCTGACCTCAATTGTGAGCAGCAGAAGTAAAACATAGCTGTAATTCATTTGCTACATATTCCAAGCTAATGAGAATAATGACCAAAAGGAAGTATTGAAGTCAAGCAGCATGCCAATGGCAAAGTTCCAGGGCAACATGTATCCCCATCACTAGATTAGTCTCGAACCATAAAGAGCCATATATAAACTCTGGAAGCTAATAAGCTATCCACCTTTTACCTCAAACATCATTAATCCCTCGGTTTTATCCACTTTTAAGAACAGCATTTGAAATAGAATGCCTGCAGTAAGAAAGCACATGTTTGTCTATATAAGGTAGAAAATAATATGTTGATGCAAATTTTTATTAAATTATTAATGTTAATAACATGTGAATGATACAAAGTAATAACATTCATATTTTTGCAATGTCAAGCAAAGTTTTTTCCATAAATGAACCTGCTACTCAAGGATATAATCTTCACCTTTATGATCTTCTTTCATTAGTAAAAATAAATATATGTATAAAGTGTTAACATTGTTATACATAGTTACATGTGAGGGAATGTGACATATCATATAATGAATGATTTGTCAACATTAGATTTAAATCTCTCTACTAATGGTGATATGGTGAGCTAAATCTTTTTCATGATATGTAGGTCAGTGCCCATAATGTTTAAAGTCAAAGCAATGTATCAAAGTATAATTGAAGAAACTAAGTTTAGTCGTTTATTACCAATACATTGAAGACTTATAAAAAATAACATCTTTGTGAAAGCAGAATAACATCACTTTTGCTTTATTCCGTTTCTGTTTAAGATTTCTAAGCTTACAGCTAATTCATTGCAGCTGATTTTTGTGCAAATTATATCTATTTTTAGATATTTCCATCAAGCTGCAATGAGACTTTATATTGGGGAAGTGATGATTTAAACAGTATACATATATATATATACACACACACACATATATATACATGTATATATGTGTACATATATGTATACATACATATGTATGTATACATATATAAAATTTCCAAATATAACCTAAATTTGCTAATTTTTATGCAAGTGCTAACAGTAACTAATGTGTTTTATCTGTGTTTACCATTCTGCCATTTAAATGAAGAAGGCATATTTTTGCTCTCCATAAGAAAATGGGCATGAGGCCGGGCGCGGTGGCTCAAGCCTGTAATCCCAGCACTTTGGGAGGCCGAGGCGGGCGGATCACGAGGTCAGGAGATCGAGACCATCTTGGCTAACACGGTGAAACCCCGTCTCTACTAAAAAATACAAAAAATTAGCCGGGCGTGTTGGCGGGCGCCTGTACTCCCAGCTACTCGGGACGCTGAGGCAGGAGAATGGCGTGAACCCAGGAGGCGGAGCTTGCAGTGAGCCAAGAGCGCGCCACTGCACTCCAGCCTGGGTGACAGAGCGAGACTCCGTCTCAAAAAAAAAAAAAAAAAAAAAAAAAGAAAATGGGCATGAATGTAGTTTTTCTGTCCTTACCCAAGGCTTTTTAGTTGGAAAGGGTAAATGTCTTCAGGCATTCTCTTAATTAAAAAAAAAAAAAATCTGCTTTCCACAAATGCCAAAAAGCCGTATCAGTGGCAAGGTAGTCTTGATGATCCTTGGAAAAGCTGAGATTTAATTCTTGGCAATGGGAGGAAGGTCATGCTAGAGTTACCCTTTTCATGTAGAAATACAAACAACAAGGGTAGAGCAACCAATGCAGTTTCCAGTAAGCACTGCAATATTCAAACATTGAAGGCTCAACACTATCAAACTGAAGTACTCGTGTTCCCATAACCAAATATTGTCATTAAGCTTTAAGGCTTAACATTGAGATAACATACATGGAACATATGCATTCCTGAGAATGGATTATAGTGCATAGATAAGAAAAATACATTCTACTTAAGTGCCAAGATGATAATGAACATTTGGGACTTAGAATAGCTTTGAATCAGAGAGCTAAAGATGTATTGTCTCCCAATGGTGCCTTTGCTTCTGTCTTGCTTTTCCACACTAGTGCGTTATTCACACAGAAGCCAGATAAACCATTTTAAGACAAGAGTCAGTGCATGTCATTACCTTTGCTTTGGAATTTTTTTATGAGTGATTTCTTCTGCATGGGACACTCTTCCCAAGTCACTCATGGAGTCTACCCTCTCATGCCATTCTAGTCTCTGCTCTGATGTCACCTCCTTTAAAAGGCTGTCCCAGAACACCTTAAGAGCAAATATACCTCTCTGTTTACTCTGATTTATTTTTCTTAGCACTTTTCAGTTCCAGATACTTTTTAGTATTTGTTTGCTTATTTGCATGAAAATAAGCACTTTGTCCATCTTGGTCACTGTATTCCCGAACCCAGAACAGGAGCTAGCACATCCTGGATAATTAATAAAAATTTGTTGAATAAATGAATAAATAGACGGTCACAATAGACTGATCTGAAAACATAAAACTCGCTAATGGCCCAAGTCAATCTAAAGTTGAAACAGTTCATGAATGCTTGGGTTTGAGAGACAATTAGAAAATACTTCCAATTTGTTAGACCGGTTCATGCTACTAATGAAATAAAAATCTCTGCAAACTTTTCTTTTCCCTAGTCATCCTTTTCAGTGTATTTTTTAAAAGAAAACAAAGAGCATAAATATGTGAAGACCAGAACTATCTCATGAAAAATAACTAACTTTTCAAGGGTTTTTTTCCCCTGTTGTTGCTGTTTATTGTTTGCTTTTCTGTTTTCATGGTTTCCTTCCCATTCCTGAGTCAGAATGCGTTTATAACAGAAGTACATTTGTGAACATTGAGTTTCTTTTCCTAAGGATTACTTGCATTTTGAACGTGATCTCTTACTGCAGAAAAGAAAGATTTTCTTCCTTGTCAAAGAATTCCTTGTCATAATTAGACAGCAATCTTCTTGTATATTTCATTCCTCCCTGTATATCCCCTTGTTGGAGCACACTGCCTCACATAGAATCCTTGCTCAAGAAATACGAGCTTTTGATGTTGTTGAATGAATTATTCAAGACTTAGGTGCAAGGCATATATGCTAGCAGTTTCTGGGATGAGAAGAGGAGAAGGAGGGAGAACCTGGAAAAACACCTTGCCACCGACACAATGTAGGGCCATGAAAACTCATGAGGTCAAAAAATTTTGACTCCAGAAGTACAAGGGGAGGGGAGTTTCAGGGTTCAAGGGAATTCTTAAAGTAAGGTACTTTCTAGGCATCAACATAAATGCCTGCAAAATTGGAGGTTTCAGTATTGAGATTCGGCCTCATTGGAAAAGATATTCTTTGAAGGAAGCCAGAAGAAACAGCTTCATATAAAGAATATAAACTATACAGAATGAGGGAAGACAAAGAACAAGAAACTTTATTCATGAGTATCAGGTCCAAAGATAAGGCTATTCCATGTTTGGAAGAAATGAGAGTTTCAGATTAGGCTTGGCCATGGCAGTGAGATAATGGATGATGGAAAGATGATGGGTTTCCTAGAAAGTGGCACTAGAGATCTGAAGAAGGGAGAGGCCAGACTGTTTTAAAGGCCTGTGCATGGCAGACTTAGCCACAGTTCGGTAGTTAGTACCTGTTTGACCCACAAGTTGGGAAGAACATATATAAAACATGGACTGCGTGAGTCTCAGAACCCTAGGCGCTCCATCTGTGGCCATGGAAAGTATTCTATTAACAAGCAGAAGACTGGGGATATCTGGAGAAGAGTCTAGATCTGAAAAAGAAGGCCTAGACAAGCAGATCTGGAAACATAGGTTGGGAGTTAAGAAAGTTTATATTAAAAACAAATAGCTGGGCATCGTGGCTCACACCTGTAATCCCAGAAATTTGGGAGGCCGAGGTGGGTGCATCACTTGAGGTCAGGAATTCGAGACCAGCCTGACCAACATGATGAAACACCAGCTCGACTACAAATACAAAAATCAGCCAGGTGTGGTAGTGCATGCCTGTAATCCCAGCTGCTTGGGAGGCTGAGGCATGAGCATTACCTGAACCCTGGAGGCAGAGGTTACAATGAGCCGAAATCGTGCCACAGCACTCCAGCCCATGCAACAGAGCAAGATCCTGTCTCAGTAATAAATATCCCAATAAAACTATAGAGCAGAGCTGCCCAATATACCTTTCCCAATGAAGCAAATATTCTATATCTGTATTCACCACATGTGACTGGTGTAATAGCCACATGTGGTTAGTGGCTACCACATGGAACAGCACGGCTATGGTGACTTTAGGTCCATGAGCTGATTAGACAGACCACATCTGGGGTATGAATGGGGCAAAGCATTGCAGGATTGGTTAGGAGTATGCTTTAATTTTCAACAATACATATGTGTTTACCCATATTAGTCTTATTTTATGTCTAGGTTAATCTGGGAACTTGGAAGGAGCTAAGCCTTTAGGGACACCATTGCATAAGTGTTTTGGAGATATGGGGGGGAGTCAGAAGGGGGAAATGGTAACCAACAACACACTAGACTATGAGCTCTCTGAAATCAGAAACTTTGGTTTGGTTTCATTTTTGTTTTTCACTGCTATATTTGCAGCATCTAGAAGCTAGGCACTTAATCGATCTTTATTTAAATAATGAACGAAAAGGCATTGTGTCTGATATCCAGCATCAATGAATTGGTGGAGATGGAGTGTTGGAATCTGTGATGACTTTTGTTGGCCCTACAAAAACTTGGACCACCAACGGGGGCATCAGTTTCCTCTTTGCATAAACTTAATTCTGGTTACTCTGGTAATTTATTATTACTGAGGAAAAATAACAATAATTGTTATTGCCATTTGCAGCATGGGGAAGATTTGACAATCTTGACAAGATTGATAAAGGAGGGCTTGCTTTCAAAGGAATAATATGCTTCCTTACCTACTTTACAGAGGTGTAGTGAGAATTTATAAATATTTGGTCCTTAAATGCTCATAAAATTCCTTGTTAAATGCCGCCAGACTCTGTCACAGAAGATGATTCTTTGAATGTTCAGTGGATGTCAGCAAAGAGGCAGATACTCACTGTGGAAAGGTCATTTGTACTTTTTGTGTGTTTTTTTAATGTTCATTTCCTTTTTTCTGACTATAAAAAAAGTGGATGTTAATTAAAAAGAGAAACATTTTAAAGCAGAAAAGTTTCATGGGAAAATAAACAGAAACTTCAAATCAATTCCATACAATTTATATATGGATATGTATCTATAATCTGTATCTTCGTATCTCCAGGTCTCTACAGACTCATACACACATTCACATGAATTTTTAACATTTTGTTCTATTTTCTATGAGTATTTTTGAGTGTTTTGTGTGCATTAAACAAAACAAAAATGTTTAACAGTTTTGTATCCCACTCTTTTGCCTGTTATCATGATGGTGGATAATCTTCTAAAACACGATAATTAGTTAGTGCACATCAATTCCTTATAGGAATATTCTATATTTTCCAAATATCTATTCTTGGAAATTTGGGTTGTTTTTATTTTTCGCACTCTGATAAATTTTGATGCAATAATCATCATTTTACACTGGTATTTGTCCGTCTCTCTTCTTTCTCAAATTTTAGATAAATTTCTAAAAAGTGAAACTGTTGGAGCAAAGGGTAAATTTCTATTAAGGTTTTTGGTAAATTTTGCAAACCGTTATAGAGTAAGGTTACCCCATTCACACTGTCATTAAAAACGTATAAAACTGTTATAAAAGTCATTCCTTCTAGTATTGAATTATATTTTAAAAATCTATTGCAATGTGATGAGTGAAAACTCGATATTGCTTTAATTTGCATTACTGATTACTTGTAATGCTGATCTTTTCAACACATTTTCTGGCCTCTGTAAATTGTTCATATTGAATGCTCACTTCTATATTGAGGCATTTTTGCAAAATTCTTAAGAACTTTTTACAAGGTGAAAATATACACTACAAAAATGTCTTCGTTTACTCTTTGCTTCATACATTTATTTTTGTTTTTAATCAATACATTATGAATCATATATCTAATACAGTGATCTTTGTATGTTTTCCATTGGTTTATTTTTTGTCTTTAAATTTTCTTGTACAAAAAAATTATTTGTCACTGTAAAATACTGAAAAACAAGAATAAAGCAGAAATCCACCTGGACCTTCATTTAATTCTTCTTCCCATACCCACCTCCAAAAAATATATTTTTGTTGGCTCTTAAGGTATCATTGCAGATATGATCTACATATTTAAAAATTTGCATTTACAATGCATATTTCTTTTTACATTTTAAAATAATTTTAATCATATATCTACTTTGCAACTTATATTTTACCAAACTTATGTCTTGGATATCTTTTGGCTGACTTATATTTTGAAAACCTATGGTCTATACACATACACACACACACGCAAGTATTTTTGGTAGATTTTTTGGAGGCTATCTTTAATTGCACAGGAAAAAATCTAATGTTATTACTAGCTTATATACATAACAATTTTTTTCAACATTTTATCCTGAATAATTAACTGATTCCCCACTGGTGTGTGCTGCTGTCTTTTCATACTTAGATTTGAATAAGCTCTGTATTGTAGTTTAAGGCTAACTAACATATTCAGTCAACATGTGTTTTAATTGTTGAACCAATTCAACCATCTTTTAGTTGTAGTTTTGTAATTACATATCCATAAAAACTTCGGTAATTTTTTTTATCACTCGTTGTTGCTTTCTGTTTTAAAATTATCCGTGTTTTCGTCCAACTACACTTTCAAACCGCTTTTTCAAGCCTCCCTTGTCCCTGTCAGAACAAATGAAACAATCTAATTTAAATCTTGATTGAGATTATCTTAAATCTCTATATTGATTTAGGAAGACATTCATTCTACAATGTTTGATATTCCCATCTGTAAATATGGCATATATCTCATGTTTTATATGCCTAGTAATTTTTTCTTTAATTTCCATAAGTTATCCACATTTCTTATCAAGTTGTTTCGTGTATTCTATGTCTTGTTGCATTATGAATAGCATATTTTTCATTCCATTGTCCAATTTTTTATTGCTGGTATATTGAAAAGGTTTCGATTTACTTCATAATAATTTGAATCATATTTCAGGTAATTATCTTGTGTTTCCACAGAAACAAGTCATATATATTGATACTTGTCTTCTCATTACCAATAGCTGAAGATTTTATGTGTTTAAGTCTCTTTATCTTGATCAGTGTTTAAAACGACATGAGATAGTAATAGGGATATTAGGCAATTTTCTTATAAGCATCATTGAAGTTTAAATGCCTTCAGTATTTTCCAGTAACCATGATATTATCCTTAATAACTGAGAATTAACATCATGTAAGTTTAAAATAGATGTCATGTCGAAAATTACATCTATCCATGCTCTTTTTAAAAATAATTTATTTCCTAATATCAATAATGAAATAATCCTACTTGGCTGTTATAAATTATTCTACTAACGTACTGTTTGTAAATAATTTATGTAGAATTTTTGCAACTGCATTCATAAGTTTTATTGGTCTATAAGGTATATTAATTACAGTTTGCTTTTTCAGTGATTTTAGCTTCCTAATTTGTTAATCTTTCTGTATTTTGCAAGTAGTCAAATATTTTACATGAAATTAGGGTTACTTTATAAAATAATAATCTAAAAAAATTCTTAGCAAAGCTGTCTGACCCTAATAAGTCTTTAATTATTTTTCATTCTTTCTAATAGATATTAGACATTTTTGTTTTCTAACATTTCCTGAATCACTTTTTTATCATTTAAGAAATTCCTGTAAAACTAACATTTTCATCAAGGTTCTTGTATTCATTAGCCTAGATTTTTATATAATAGTTTTTACTACTTTTTAATGATCACTGTATCTGTTGAAATATAGCTTTTCATTCTAATGGTATATATCGATGGGTTTGCTACATTTTTCTTAATGAAAACAGCAAGCTATGTGTCTAATTCATTATACTCTTTATTATTTCACAGAATCATCTCTTCAACTTATTTTTCAAATGTCCTTTCTGCATATATCAAGTCAACTAATTTTGGTATTTTTTCTTACCCTGATGCCCCTTAGGCTTGTTGTGTTATTTCATGGAAGTGAACCTCTTAGATTAGTGACATTTATGTTTGTTAATGAATAATAAAAGCATTTAGGGCTGTACATTTGCCTCTGAGCATAGCTTTGGAAATATTGTACAAATTTTGATAAAAAGAATTTTTATGATAGCTGCATGGTAACTGAAGAGTTTCTCCCTCATTTATCCAAGAGTTATTCATAATAAACACTGCATTTTTTTCTGCATTTGTTTTCTTCATTAAACTTTTATTTATACTTTCCAGTAATAGGCCTCAGTGGCATTGAGGCCAGAGAGACTTTTATGTTCATTTTCATATTTTTGTAACATTGTAGTGTTTTATCTCTGGTCTAAAAAGTGATTGTAAAAGTGACTATTTCGAGGGAAATTTATAGCACTAAATGCCCACAAGAGAAAGCAGGAAAGATCCAAAATTGACACCCTAACATCACAATTAAAAGAACTAGAAAAGCAAGAGCAAACACATTCAAAAGCTAGCAGAAGGCTAGAAATAACTAAAATCAGAGCAGAACTGAAGGAAATAGAGACACAAAAAACCCTTCAAAAAATTAATGAATCCAGGAGCTGGTTTTTTGAAAAGATCAACAAAATTGATGGACCGCTAGCAAGACTAATAAAGAAGAAAAGAGAGAAGAATCAAATAGATGCAATAAAAAACGAAAAAGGGGATATCACCACCGATCCCACAGAAATACAATCTACCATCAGAGAATACTACAAACACCTCTATGCAAATAAGCTAGAAAATCTAGAAGAAATGGATAAATTCCTCGACAAATACACCCTCCCAAGACTAAACCAGGAAGAAGTTGAATCTCTGAATAGACCAATAACAGCTTCTGAAATTGTGGCAATAATCAATAGCTTACCAACCAAAAAGAGTCCAGGACCTGATGGATTCACAGCTGAATTCTACCAGAGGTACAAGGAGGAACTGGTACCATTCCTTCTGAAAGTATTCCAATCAATAGAAAAAGAGGGAATCCTCCCTAACACATTTTATGAAGCCAGCATCATCCTGATACCAAAACCTGGCAGAGACATAACCAAAAAAGAGAATTTCAGACCAATATCCTTGATGAACATTGATGCAAAAATCCTCAATAAAATACTGGCAAACCGAATCCAGCAGCACATCAAAAAGCTTATCCACCATGATCAAGTGGGCTTCATCCCTGGGATGCAAGGCTGGTTCAACATACGCAAATCAATAAATGTAATCCAGCATATAAACAGAACCAAAGACAAAAACCACATGATTATCTCAATAGATGCAGAAAAGGCCTTTGACAAAATTCAACATCTCTTCATGCTAAAAACTCTCAATAAATTAGGTATTGATGGGACGTATCTCAAAATAATAAGAGCTATCTATGACAAACCCACAGCCAATATCATACTGAATGGGCAAAAACTGGAAGCATTCCCTCTGAAAACTGGCACAAGACAGGGATGCCCTCTCTCACCGCTCCTTTTCAACATAGTGCTGGAAGTTCTGGCCAGAGCAATCAGGCAGGAGAAGGAAATAAAGGGTATTCAATTAGGAAAAGAGGAAGTCAAATTGTCCCTGTTTGCAGATGACATGATTGTATATCTAGAAAACCCCATTGTCTCAGCCCGAAATCTCCTTAAGCTGATTAGCAACTTCAGCAAAGTCTCAGGATACAAAATTAATGTACAAAAATCACAAGCATTCTTGTACACCAATAACAGACAAACAGAGAGCCAAATCATGAGCGAACTCCCATTCACAATTGCTTCAAAGAGAATAAAATACCTAGGAATCCAACTTACAAGGGATGTGAAGGACCTCTTCAAGGAGAACTACAAACCACTGCTCAATGAAATAAAAGAGGATACAAACAAATGGAAGAACATTCCATGCTCATGGGTTGGAAGAATCAATATCGTGAAAATGGCCATCCTGCCCAAGGTAATTTATAGATTCAATGCCATCCCCATCAAGCTACCAATGACTTTCTTCACAGAATTGGAAAAAACTACTTTAAAGTTCATATGGAACCAAAAAAGAGCCCGCATCGCCAAGTCAATCCTAAGCCAAAAGAACAAAGCTGGAGGCATCACGCTACCTGACTTCAAACTATACTACAAGGCTACAGTAACCAAAACAGCATGGTACTGGTACCACAACAGAGACATAGATCAATGGAACAGAACAGAGCCCTCAGAAATGATGCCGCATAGCTACAACTATCTGATCTTTGACAAACCTGACAAAAACAAGAAATGGGGAAAGGATTCCCTATTTAATAAATGGTGCTGGGAAAACTGGCTAGCCATATGTAGAAAGCTGAAACTGGATCCCTTCCTTACACCTTATACAAAAATTAATTCAAGATGGATTAAAGACTTATATGTTAGACCTAAAACCATTAAAATCCTACAAGAAAACCTAGGCAATACCATTCAGGACATAGGCGTGGGCAAGGACTTCATGTCTAAAACACCAAAAGCAATGGCAACAAAAGCCAAAATCGACAAATGGGATCTCATTAAACTAAAGAGCTTCTGCACAGCAAAAGAAACTATCATCAGAGTGAACAGGCAACCTACAGAATGGGAGAAAATTTTTGCAACCTACTCATCTGACAAAGGGCTAATATCCAGAATCTACAATGAACTCAAACAAATTTACAAGAAAAAAACAAACAACCCCATCAAAAAGTGGGCAGAGGACATGAACAGACACTTCTCAAAAGAAGACATTTATGCAGCCGAAAAACACATGAAGAAATGCTCATCATCACTGGCCATCAGAGAAATGCAAATCAAAACCACAGTGAGATACCATCTTACACCAGTTAGAATGGCCATCATTAAAAAATCAGGAAACAACAGGTGCTGGAGAGGATGTGGAGAAATAGGAACACTTTTACACTGTTGGTGGGACTGTAAACTAGTTCAACCATTGTGGAAGTCAGTGTGGCGATTCCTCAGGGATCTAGAACTAGAAATACCATTTGACCCAGCCATCCCATTACTGGGTATATACCCAAAGGACTATAAATCATGCTGCTATAAAGACACATGCACACGTATGTTTATTGCGGCACTATTCGCAATAGCAAAGAGTTGGAACCAACCCAAATGTCCAACAACGATAGACTGGATTAAGAAAATGTGGCACATATACACCATGGAATACTATGCAGCCATAAAAAATGATGAGTTCGTGTCCTTTGTAGGGACATGGATGAAACTGGAAAACATCATTCTCAGTAAACTATCGCAAGGACAGAAAACCAAACACCGCATGTTCTCACTCATAGGTGGGAATTGAACAATGAGAACTCATGGACACAGGAAGGGGAACATCACACTCCGGGGACTGTTGTGGGGTGGGGGGAGGGGGGAGGGACAGCATTAGGAGATACACCTAATGCTAAAGGACGAGTTAATGGGTGCAGGAAATCAACATGGCACATGGATACATATGTAACAAACATGCACATTGTCACATTGTGCACATGTACCCTAAAACCCTAAAGTATAATAAAAAAGAAAAAAAAAAAAAAAAAAAAAAGTGACTATTTCATCAGTCCATAAAAAGATATACTCTGTGATTATAGGGCATATATTTCTGTATAACGACTTTAACTGTACTTTCATAACAATTGTGTTCTGTCTATAAAACTCCAATTTTAAAATATTTTATTCTTTTCTAGTATATGAATTTATTTCTTTTAATACTACTTATTCATTCAAATGCTGAGTGTTTCTATCAGCTTAGCCTTGTATTCATAATAGGCTTTGTTTTATTTATTCGAGAAAAAATATTTCATGCATAATGATTTTTCACTATGGGGTTATTATTATTTTTCAGTGAAAAACTTCTCTGTTTATCCAGTGTAGTCAGAAGGTTAAAAAATATTGATGAATTTGGTCTTATTTCTGTCACATTGTTTTTTGACTCTGTTTAAAAATTTGTACATTTGTTCTGTTCCATTTTTCCTCTTGCTACATATACTAAGTTGTTAATTTTTAAAAAGCATACTAATGATATTGAAAGAATAAAAGTGTCTTAAGTAGAACTAATAATGACAGTTTGATTTGCAAAAACTAACTCCCAATATTTCCAAGATTATAAAAGTTATGAATAAAATATTGATTTTTGTCTTCATTTCAGGTAAGTCACTTTATGCTTTGCTATTTCATTCTGAAGTTTTAGATGTAGATCTCCATTCATAAGAGATGTGGTTATCATTTGAATTTCAAGAATAAGTTTAATATTTAAATTTTGTTACCAAAATTTAAATAATTATAAAGATGTCTATCTCTCTTTAGTGCTCAAGACTAGGCTTTTCATATCATGCCTTTCTAAATTAAGTTAGTATTTCTCAATTTTTTTCTTTGCTGGCTGAGATTATTAATATTTTTTTAGTTGAAACCATGGGATTATATTACCTCTCTTTGGGCTTCTAGAAATAGCTATTTTATTGGGTACATATTTATTTTGTTGAAGCTTTTCTCCTTCAATTTATATTCACATTGCCCTAGGAATCTTTGTTTGTTTGTCTGTGTGGTATGTTTGTTTTGACATTTTACCTTGGGCAGGAGAAATCTGAAACCACCTTGCTTTTTGTTCATTTAAAATCTATCCCCTTTTTTATAGCTGAATTTTTAAGCACTTTTTCTTGCAAACAAGAACATCCTAACATCCTTTTTTTTTTAAACCCATAGGCCCCATTGGTCTTTCAGTTCAAGTAATCTTTTATCCGTTATATGCCTCATTATTTCTTTATTTTCTTCTCTGTGTATACCTATTTTTCATAGGTTGAATCTCATCTCCTCTATTTTATATGTAATGTTGGCTTGCTAGCCATTTTGATATTTTTTGTTTTTCCTTTGAATGAATGGAGAGCCTTTTATCCTCCTCCTCTGCATGATTCAATTTCCTGAAGGGTCAATTCTAAAGATTAATACCTCTGATTTTTACTAGTAACCTGTCTTCAGAGCAGAGTTTCTCAATCCCAGCATTATTGACATTGGGGCCAGAAAATTATTTGTTGTGAAGGGCCATCCTGTGCATTGTGTAAAATTTAGCCACATCCCTAGCCTGTACCTCCTGGAGGCCAGTAGTATCCTTGCAGCTGTGACTATCAAAAATATCCCCAGACATTGTCCAACATTTGGGGTGAAGGAGAAGGAATTGCAAAATATGCCCCGTTGCAGACTGTTTATTAAGACTTTGACAGTATTTTTATATCTTACCTTCTCTTTATATGAATCTTCATCTGAAACTTTGCTTTCTCTGACTCCATGTTCTTGTTTCATTGATGCTTTAATTACATGCTTGTTTGTATATTTGCTTCTAAGCATAGCTTTGGAAATATTGTACAAATTTTGATAAAAAGAATTTTTATGGCAGCCGCATAGTAACTGAAGAGTTTCTCCATCATTCATCCAAGAGTTATTCATAATAAACACTGCATTTTGTTCGTTGCCTACCAATATTTCCATAGTGGGCTTTTCTTAGGATTTCTCATCCATTCATATCCATTTCTTTCCATGGAAATGGGTAAGGAGACACGTTCAATCTGTAATTCATTTATACTATACAAAAGAGAGCAACTACAGCATTCAATACTTTAAGCTTTTCTAAGAACAGCTTTCACTCTGCATTGTTGTTAAAGAGAAGAGGATAAGGACACGCCCAGCAGCGCAGTGCCCCACTTTTCAGATCACAGGCTACTTTCCCACCCCTTCGGTTCAATGGCAGAGTAGATCGTCTCTACCTCCTCTCTTTCCCTTTCTTCTCTCCCTTCCTCTCCTTCTGCCTTTCCCTGTCTCTTTTCTTGTCTTTCATCTTTCCTGTCTCCCTATGCATGTGTGAGATGGTAGCACAAAACTTTATAGTAATATTTGATAGCTGAGGAGTAAGCAGAGCTATGGAATGCCGTCGGCTAATTCTGCCACATGTACTGCCTCATTTAAACATCACAACTCTTTGACATGAGCTCTATCATTTTGTCCATTTTACAGATAGAAGATGTATACTAAGAAAGATTAAGTTAAGCGATTTAGCTGATATTATAAATGGTGGAGCTAGTATTTAACTCAGGTTCCTCTGACCCCCAGATACCAGGCCACTGGCCACCGTATTATTCTGCACAATGATTTCCTTAGCCCAGGAAATAGTCACCATCAGATGGAAGTCAGGTAAGGGCGAGGGGTTGTGGTTACTTAGCTTTCTACTTAAATGGCCTTCTCTGTCCTCCAACAAGGGCTAAACCACACAATGAATCAAAGGCTTTTGCTAACTTTTTCCTCAATGAATGCATGTTTTTGTTTGGGCAGCAGCCCATACACAAAGCATGATTTTTTTTCAAGCCTAACATAGTCTTATTATTAGTGAATATCCTTCCAATATTTTTACCTGAGTTCTCTTTTGCTCCTAAATTCTAGGGGTTTATAAGGTTTTCATAAATTATGTAATTTTGTTGGTAATTTTATGGGAACATGGAAGAGGTTCTATCAGTCACTGATAACATATATTTAAAATTTTAATAAAAATATTGCATTTAAATTTCTTGACAATCTTGAATACTAATAAATATATTACTAGTCCATGAAAACAGTACATGTTTTTCATGTATGTATTGCATTAAAATTAAATTTTTATTAAATTAAACATGCCATATTTTAATAAAATAATGAATGGTTTTTAAAAGGGGCCTAAAACCATATGCAAGTGCTTTTTGTGAATCCAGTTGAAGAATTCTGGTGTCTAAGGCTAACACATTGTCACAGGACAGCCCTTGTATCCTACTTTGGCTCAAAAGTTATAAATATACATGGGAAACTGAATAAAGATTTTCAACTTCTCATCCTCTGACTGAGTGACATTTTTATTTAAAAATGTCTCTTTTCTTATTTTTAACAAGATATTCAACTTGTAAAAATAATTCTCCAACTTTGTATTCATGCAATAGACTTACATTTTTCCAGAGAACAAAATCTTTCACAGAATTGCATAAAGAAAGCTCCCTGAGCTCTAGTGGGATGAAGGATCAGTAAGATCCCAATCCTGGAATACTAGCTTTTTATTCTCTGGTATGGGGTTAACACTAGGGCATATCTCTGCACCTGAGCTACTAATAGGAAAACACATCAGAAAGTCCATCGGGTACTAGTCTGTCTATGCCCAGAAATTGTGTTAAATCCCATTTAGTCTTCTGAGTAGCCATTGCCCATTCCCTCTTCTTCATGGCTAATGAAACCTTGTTGTTTTTTTTTTTTTTTTTTTTTTTTTTTCTGGGATAGGAACATGCCCAGCCCAGCCTATGGATTATAATTAATCCGAATCAGTCTTCAATGGCCATATAGTATATTTTTGTCTGACATCTATGGAGATGTCACTGGAATGAGTAATTTCTCATTTCTGAGAGAAATGTTTCTTCTTTGATTCTAAGAGGAGAGGGCAGACTTTAGAGATATAATGCCTAACCCTTACTTCCTCTCCTCCCTTCTCACAGTCAGGCACTGGTGCAGCTGTCTCCAGTGTGTGAGACAAATACACGAAGGTGAGAACCATCCACTGAGGATGACAGAGGAGAAAATAGTAGGAGCCTTGGTTTCTACCCCCAGCACCCAAGCAAATACTAAAACCTCACAACTCAAACCTCTAAGTATGTGAGAATAACAAATAACTGTGTACAAGCCCTGTCACTCAGATTTGTAATACTTGCAGCAAAACAAGTTCTTAATTGGTATGGTTCCAAAGATTTCTTCTCTATTTCTATCTTACTTTTGAACTTTAGAAATGACTTCTACATACAATAATGGATTATTAATAAAGAAAGAAATTTGAAGAGAGTTGTAGCTATTTTGTAGGATAAAATATCCATGGAAACTTCAGCTGTTCTATGAGGAAAGCTTCCCCTCCCTTCCTCTCACAGTCAACGATCTCAAGAATAGACACTTAATTCTCATTATTCATGGTAGCTATTTTCTATGCAGTGCCCCATGAAAAAAATGAACTAGTGAATACTGAAACAGTGCTTCTGGGAGTTTATTTTTATATTTTTATATTATACATTTATAGTTTTATATATTTTATATATTTATATAATATCCTCCCAGATTTAACTCCAAATGCAATACATCCTGGGAGAGATTCTATTTTCTGTATCTTACAAAAGAGAAACAAAGTTCAGGATGTTGAAATGACTTGCCTGAAGCTGTACCACTAACAGATGCCAGAATTGGATTCAAATCCCCTTCAACTGGCTCTGAGCTGGAGCTTCTTGCACTACATTGCACTGCCCCCAACTTCCCCCTCCCCAGGTCATCTCTCTGTCAAGGCTGAAACAAGAAGGCAGAGTGTTGTCTTGATTCACCTCAGCTGGGAACATGGTGGGTGAGTGAAAATTAAATTTTTCACTGCTTTGAGCATGTCTGTGAATGACTGCAATCTGCAAGTATTGATTCTAGAGTTACAAATAAATGTTAATGAGTAGGCAAATTGCAAATAGAGAATTCCCAAATAATGAGAATCCACTGTAATTGTATTTTTGTTGTTTTCTCAGTGAAACGCATCTGGTGGTACCCGTCTTGAATATCCCTGCTAACAGCTTTGCTATCAAAGGGTAAGCTGACTTCCAACCTCTGCTTCTCTGCATGGATGATTTCTTGCATTTTCTTTCAACCTATGTGCCTCGATGCATGCACACAAATGCTTATACACATACACACAGATGTAACCATATAGTACCCATACTATATTGTGTTCTCCAATGCGTAACTGTGCCATTTAATTCCTCATTGGTTCAGTACACAAAGCAATGAGTGTATGGAAGAGTCAATATCATCTCTACTCAAATGTAGTAAAAATGAAGCCTCCTGGTGCTTGCCCAGAGCTGAGGGGTTCTGCAAATAGGGAGTCACTGTAAATTGGCCAAGGTTATTTTGGGGGATGACAAAAATGTTCTGATTTGGATTGTAATCATGGTTGCACCACTCTGTAAATGTACTAAAAATTATTGAATTGTGCACATTAAATGGGTGGATTTTATGCTATGTAAATTATACCTCAATAAATGTGTTAATAAAAAAAAAACCATGATGCATCTGCTACGTACGCACAGGCCTGCAGAACAATGGGAGGACATATCTTCACTGGTCAGGAATTTACACTCGCTGAGGGTTTTCCATGTACAGTTGCCACATTCTTGTGCAGCTTTATTATTCACTTGTCACAAGAAAGCTGCAAAACTCTATGTGCTGGCATGAGTTGGAAATGTCTATTAGCCTGTCAGCAAATGAAAAGGGTGAAGGGTTTTCATCTCTGCAGATGAATTGGAACAGGTGCAGCATGTCTCTAAGATCACTAATTAAAACTACTCAGGACTTATATTTATTTTACATGAAAAAGAGTTTTACATGTGTTTGAAAACTGTATGGAAATATAGCTTTTAAAAGTTTGACTATCCAGTCAAGATTTATTTCTGCTTTATATCAGTTCATGAATGAAACCCTTGCTAGGGCATGTTTCACACTTTCATACACCGGCTTATTTTATAGTATTTCACATACCCGTATAGCAAATGTAAGCTATATTTGTTACCAAGAGGATTTGAGTTAGTTTGGGCATGTGCATATACTTTCAATTTGTGCCACTTCCATTTGACTCCATGGAACGATACTGATATTGTTTTTTATATAATATTTGGAGAATTTGAGGTTCTTGCCCTCCCAAATTTTGTGCATTTGTTTGTAGTTCAGGGAAAAGGAAATAAGGTGCATGGAAAGAAAAGGAACAATTAGATGGGTCTATGCTATACATTCTTGAAAAGAGTCTGGATCTAAGCATAAGAAAACCTGTATTTGAAGAACTTATGAAATTTTAAACAAGCCACTAAGCCTATCCGTTCCTTAGATACTTAATCTGTTAAGGCCTAGCTCAAACGTCACTTCTTTCACAAAGCTTCTAGAGATCTCTTTAGCTGGAATCAACATTTCCTTCTTCTATCCTCCCATAAAACTGTGCACCCCTAATACATTTTATAGCACATTGGAGGAGGCATGCAGGGGTTGGCAAGTTGAAAGACAGTGTAGTATTATGCTGAAGATTTGGATCCTGAAGTCAGAGAGTATCTGGGATGAAATCCCAGTCTTACCACTTACTAGCTGTATAACCTTGGACAAGACTCCTTAAATTTCTTGTCTACAAAATTAGAATAATAATGCTGTTTGCCTCACTTAGTTCTGTTATGAAGGTTAAGTGGAAGAAGTCAAGTAAAACACTTCAAATACTGACTAGGACAGGTTACTTGCACCAGAAAGGATGGTTGTTGGTATTATATACCAGGAAGGCAGTGCAACATAGTAAAAGGAATTTGAAAAAGAAAAACTGGGTTGAGTTCTAATTCTACCAGTTGCTGGCCCTGTGATCTGGGAAAACCAGTTAACGATTTGACCATTAAGTCTTTCATCTATAACGTTGTCTAGCTCAAACAGAGGTGCTAAGAGCCAAATGCTATTGAGGGTATGAACACATTTTATATGTGAGAAAGCATTGTGTAAGTCTTAGATATTATTTGGGAAAAACTAAGTATATAAAGAAAATATATAATTTGTAGCCCATTAGACCCGTACTTAAGTTCTGGAATTATCATTTGCTAACTTTGTGGCCTTAATAAATTACTTGTCTCTGTGTGTCAGTTTTGTCACATTAATGAAAAGATAAAACTGCTACTGTAAACCTAAAATAAAACAATATTTAAGTACAGAATTCACTATCAAGTACATAGCAGGTCTCAAACTTCTGGGCTCAAGCGATCTGCTGACCTCAGCCTCCCAAAGTGCTCGGACAACCTGGGCAATACCATTGTGGATGTAGGAATGAGCAAATATTTCACAGTGAAAACGCCAAAGCAATCACGATAGAAACAAAATTTGACAAATGGGATCTAATTAAACTAAAGAGCTTCTGCACAGCAAAAGAAACTATCAACAGAGTAAACAGACAACCCACAGAATGGGAGATTTTTGCAAACTATGCATCTATAACCAGCTATCTATAAAGAACTTAAATTTACAAAAAAAATTAAAAAGTGTGCAAAGGACATGAAAAGACACTTTTCAAAAGAAGACATACATGCAGCAAACAAGCATATAAAGAAAGCTCAACATCACTGATCATTAGAGGGATGCAAATCAAAACCACAATGAGATACCATCTCAGACCAGTCAGAATAGCTATTATTAAAATGTCAAAAAATAACAGATGTTGGTGAGATTGAAGAGAAAAAGGAATGCTTAAACACTGTTGGAGGGAGTGTAAGTTAGTTCAACTATTAAACAGAGTGGTGATCCAAAGTGTGGGATTCAACCCAGAAATCCCATTTCTGGGTATATACCCAAAGCAATATAAATCATCCTATCATAAAGACACATGCATGTGTATGTTCACTGCAGCACTATTCACAATCACAAAGACATGGAATCAACCCAAATACTCATCAATGGTAGAGTGGATAAAGAAAATGTACACATACACCATGGAATACTATGCGGCAATAAAAAAAAACTGAGAGTATGTCCTTTTCAGGAGCATGGATGAAGCCGGAAGCCATTATCTTTAGCAAACTAACACAGGAACAGAAAACCAAATATTGCATGTTCTCACCTGTAAGTGGGAGCCAAAAGGTGAGAACACATCATCACATAGAGGGAAAAAACAGACACTGGGGCCCGCCTCAGGGTAGAAAGTGAGAGGAGGGAGTAGATCAGGAAAAATAACTAATGAGTGCTAGGCTTAGCAGGTGGGTCACAAAATAATCTCTATAACAAACCCCTGTGATACACGTTTACCTATGTAACAAACCTGCACGTGTACCCCTGAACTTAAAAAGAAAAAATAAAAGGTAAAATGTTTAACCAAAAAAAAGTACATGGCAGAAATCAAATCATGTAATTTCACTCCTTATCACAGTTTATTTTGTTATATATGCATATGTCTGTCATTGATTTCCTGGAGTCAAAAGTAGACAGTGCTCTGCTTTGCACATTCCAAAACCCCGGGAATGAATTCACACAATACAGAAAGATTTCAGCCCCAGTTGTGTGTTGCTAGATAAGTGCGGGGGCTGCAGCTCACCTTCCAGGCTTTAGACGGAAAACTGATAGGAAACCTATCCCAGAACCTTTGTCATATCTGAGGTTTTATTCAGGACTGAAAGGAATTGCCAAATACAAAAGTACTCTGACAATTTCCAAGCCCTTTAATATAAAGATATGTGATTGCACAATGGCTGTTGCTATGCCAGGACAGAGAGCCCTCTGCCTGTTATCAGGCTTGCCCTGCACTTTTCTTTAGACTGGCCACCAGCTGGAGTGACACGTAGCATCATAAACAGAATTCCCTGGCACCGTGTGGGTTGTGGCAGGAACCAGCAGTAGGCCTCCTCTGACGGCACCCCATCTTGAAGAAAGAAGGGCATATGCATCCCAGCTAGCTTGCTCCAATGTAACCACTAGCCCACCAGCTTCTAGGGAGTTGGGAGCTTATGGTTATCGCCTACTCTTTCCTTTTTCTCCTCAGCCCCAGTGGTTGAGAAGTGATGAGGGTAGAGGGCAAGCCTTGCCTGAAATGGTTTCTATCTGGCTAGATAGATTCTTTCCTGGTGCCTGTCTGCTCTTAGCAGGCTTAGGAAGCAGGGCAGGATGTGGAAAGAAAGATCACAAGACTTGAAACTTGATTTTGGATGGAGTAATAAGAAAAATATGTGAATATTATCAATCAAAAAACAGTTTCTCTAAATAATTGTCATGACAACAGGCAGCAGCTGCGAGGTCTTGACTGACAGCGGCGCAGTCCTGCACCCAACACCAAGTAACCACTGGTGGCCTCCAAAAGGTAGCTCGGCAAAACCAAAGATCACTTCTGCCTGCCTTTCTGACATCTGTCACGGGGTTACTTGTTCTTGTAAAGCCTTTTCCTTGCCAGATCTGCCAGTTACCCGCAGTCACAGCTCCCAACACTCAGCCAAAATAGAAAGCAAATGGAAGAATCATTAACATGGCAGAAACTATGTAATGCCAATGGCTTCTTGTGACAGTACCTTGATCCCAGCCAAGTGGACCACTGGCTGATATTAGCATAACTAAACAGTGAAATGTGAGAATCAAATGGACAGAGCTGAGGAGAGGGAAGTGAAAGTGAGCCTGGGAGGGAGGGCGACGGGCTAATTCCACACAGCAAGTTCTCCAGGGAGAACAGGGCCTTGACTCTGGGCCCGCTGTTTGTCAAGTCAAAAAGTAAGAAAAGAAAAAAAAAAAAGAAAAGAAAGAAACAAGGAAAATAAGAAAAACTGCTACACTTAGTAACATGCAAGAATCATGCAATCAATTCAAACTCAACTAGTAAACCCACATCTTTCTGGAGAAAGAGACTTGGGCCATTTTCAAAGTCTTGCTTATGTGTGGCCACAGGAAGCAATATTATAAATATCCCCTTATGTACCTTTTTTTGAGCAGCTGGCCAGGCCCAGGGAGTATCAAGCATTAAATATTAATTTCTCCACCTTCTGGCTCTTTCCTACTCTGTGTCTTCTCCTTTCTTTCACTCTCAAGGCAGAAAGAAACTGGAGTCTGAGTTTCACTGTGAAAAGACAAAAGAGTTTCTGCAGCTTGCAGCTTATTCCATCCAGGCAAGCAGCATCGACTTCAGGTGCTTGGGGAAGCCATCTGTAGCTCTTGAGGCAATGAAACAGGGCTGAGAATGAGGTGCTTTCTGGACGCTCTGCTTCCAGCTGGAAAGACCACTGAGGAAGCCGCTCTTAAAGCACTTTCTGCAAAATTGCCTCCATGCATTCCATCTGGTGTTCTCCAGTGATGGAGAGCTGCCTGGATTGTCCCAGAAACTGAGGCAAGGGCTGCCAGGGTTCCCTCCAGAGAGGCACAGAAATGAAGAAGAAGTGGGGACTTCTGTATTCCAGGTGAATCACAGAATGCTGGCCTCATACCTGTCATGCACAGGCGGCCTGAGCCTGGGGCCGGAGCTCAGTGTAACAGGGGAAGGGAAGCTGAAACACAGAGCTTCTGAAATATACAAACCATAGACTAAATTCTGCTTGATGAAATAAAACACACACGTGCACACAGCAACTTTTAGCTAAAAACCTGGATGTATAAGGGCCAAGATGAAATAGAAATATCAAAGGTGTATGAAAAAGGAAGAAAGTATAATACTTTGGAGAATGTGAAAAACAAATGCAGAGAGCTGAGAAGAGAGAAAGGAAAGTGAGCCAGGGAGGGAGAGGTGCTCTTCCTGCACAGCAAGTTATCCGGGGAACAGGGCCTTCATCTATCTGCCCACTGTTTATCAAGACACGTGGGGAATGAAGGCACAGTGTGCTCTTTATGCGTTTTTTTCATCATTTTTTCCAGTGTGTGCCGATTGAACCAAAGCCTCTGTGTGGCACGCTGACAATGCCCTTTACCCTCCTTTTATCTGGCCTGTTCTCTAGACTTGTCATTATTTTTCAGGCCCCACATGTTGGATTCCTTTCATCTTTTCTCAGAAATGATTACCTTCAGACCTGTTAAGTGAAAAGCTATGACATGGCACATAACATCTGAGCCCTTTCAAATGGACCTCCTTGAAAGATTCATTTTAATACTAGAAGGGGACCTTCTTAGTTAATCTTTGTTGTATATTATTATCACAAGATGAATAGGGAGGTACCTCATACCTCTAGGGATACCTACCTGTGAGGCCCCAGGGAAAAGAAGAAGGGAGAAAGGGATTCAGTGAATGTGAAATTACCATATACTCTGGTTTATGCATTTTTAGAGAGTAAAAAAATCTATGTTTCTAGTAAATTATTTATACATAATCTAGTTTTAATAATTTGAGGTTTCTTACAAAAAAATGACCTTGTTCAGTAATAGGCACAGCTAATTAGACTAACATTGGTGGAGAAAGGGATATATATATATATCTCCTTCATTCTGTTTCACTAAAGTATGAAATATTCTAGTATGGACAATATTGCACTGACCTCAATAATTTTTTTTTCTGAAATGTGCATCTCTCGTTTGACTCAAAGTGTTCATAGTCTAAAGAATCAGAGTGTCTTCTTCTTTCTTGAAGTGGTTCTTCAAGGTAAGTCCTCTTCCTTCTCATAATTGAAGTGTAGGATTGGGTGATGCTCCATCTCGTCACTACAAGTCACTACAAGGCTTTTAGCAAAGCTCTGAAAACCTAATCCTGGAATGTGGAACCCCTGAGCAAAGATGCAGCAACAGCCATTCAAGCCAAAATTTAATAATGACTATCATTTGTTGATGTTTACTAAGGGCCAAGAATATGTAATCTCACCAACAATCTCTAAGAGACCAGTATCATTTTACTTGTTTTACAGATGAGTAAGTGAGTTAAGGAGAGGAGAAGCAATTTTATCATGTATCATGCATGTACAAATTTGCTGAAAGTACACTTTGGTCACAGGCTCATCACAAAATCTGTTCTTGGAACCCTTACACTACCCAGATTTCAGGCTTTCAGGGATATTCTTGAGTTAGCCATAGATCTGTCCAGCAGTTATTATGCTAAACTTGGGTTGCTCCGTGAATCACTGTTGACAGTCATGGTCCATTCTATCACCTTCAGGATTTCACACAAGATAGAATCTATTTTGGAAAGAACTTTAAAGCAAGGTCAAGGGCATTATCAAATTTGAGACCATATTCTAAGAATGTCTATGCTGATCATCAAGGAAAACAGGGCCCTACTCACAGAGTTCATTTATCAACTTGAGCCTATCTATAAGTAGATTGTAGTTTTCTTCTGGAGAGGCATGAACCCTGGAGTCAGAATATCTGTGTCCAAACCCTGCTGTGCCACTTATCAACTGTGTGACCTTATCCAAGTTACTTAATAATAGCTCCATGCCTGAGTTTCCTTTTCTATGAAAAGACAATGACTATAGTGCCCATCTTGGATATTTCTGGTGAGGATTGAATGTGCTCTTGTAGAAAGGTGTTTAGGAAGTATGCAACCCAGAGTAAGCACTTAATAAGCTGAAGTTATCACTGTTTTTAGTTGAAATTAATCCATTTGTCACCTCCTTTGGACATCACATTCATCATGTTCTTTTTCTTGTAAACACGTATTTTAGGGAAGGCTAGTGAGTCCAGTGATACTTGAGGTGACTTCAAAGAGGACCCCTTCCAGGGGTCATAAAATGCAAACTTTTACCACCCTACAAAGTAAAACTCCACCTTTGTTCTTCTCCTTCAAGCACTGCTGTGCCTTCTGGCTCATAACTCAGAGCATCTGAATGAGGGAAACTTTCTCTCTGGCTCAATCTCTCTTTTTCTTTCACTCTCTCAAACAAACACACATAATTTCTTAAGAGATTTTTTTCCACATCACAGTCTTTTTTATGTATCCCAATTTTAAATTTAAAAGACTACCTATGCTGAGAATTGTTCAGTGATGTTGATTTATGAGACTTATGCAAAAAAGGACAGTCTTACCGATGCACATATCTATTTGGCAAGGCAGCAGTGATTTATAAAATGACAAGCTGGTGACACTCATATAAAGACAGCTTTCACGTAGCAAGTGTAAAGGCAAAAAGAAAATCTGCTACCAGTTGAATGACAAACTCCTTTGCTATTTTAAGAAGAGTATAAATGCCATCCTAGCTTCCATTTCATGTCCACCTAGTGGAGGGTGTGCCATCTTAGAAGGGGTGCACAAGGTGACCTTTTTTTTCCAGTTCTTGATCTCTGAAGCTCAAGGTTGGTCTGTCTTTCTCTAGTCACTGTTTATTGGTATGTCATCCATGAACTTTTCTAAGCTTCATTAACGCTCGATACATTTTGTACATTTTTCCATTCAGATGACCTGCTGGAAAAATATGGCATATGATATCAAGCCTCTTTTACTTATCCTAGCAGAATGTATTTGACATTTGACTATGTGTTATAGGAAAACTAAACTGGAGAAATTAGACTACGCTTATTAGATTTTTAAGACTATTATCCAGTCCCTTAGGCTCAATCATTATTGGTTTGGTTTGATATTGAAACTCTTAATATCTTCCCTCAATTCAGCTATCATTCCACAGTAGTCTTTCTTTCTTGAGACTTAGTGTAGCACGCCACAGACAAGAGTCCCACTAGGCCTCTAGGCCCTCCCCGATAATGCCCGAACCATCAGACATGATGGCTACAGCAGAAAATTGATCATTGTCTGTAGTGAATTATCATGGCCTTTTTTCTGACTACAGAAAAATACACATATTGAATGGAAATGCACTGCACAATTGTTTCCATTTGTCACATCAGCTAAAAGTGCATTCTTGCATTCTTCCCACATGTATTTGTCAGGATAGGCTTGGTTATAGCTGCAATACCAGTGGCTTATGTTAGCACAAGTTATTTTTTGCTCACGCTGCATGCTTGTAATGGGTTAGTTGGGGTTCTGTTCCATGTCATCTTCACTTCTAGGAGCATGTTAATGGACCAATCTCTGTCTTGACTCTTGCTAGTCTTATGTCAGAAGAAAAGGGGATCATGGTAAACTAGGAAAATACCTACTCAGAAGAGACATCACTCTTCTCACATATTTTTAGCCAAAGCAAGACACATGGAAAATATAATTTTCCTCTAAGGAGGGGCACCAGTGGGAGGAAAAATAACATCTTTTCTATGACAGAGGACTTTTGAAAAATAATCCCGCATACAATACTGAAAACTCAAAGAAGCAGAATATGGTCACTGTAACATCATAAAACTGTCCCACAGGGTAAGATGTGTCTGTGTGAGGGGTTGATTGGGAAAAAAACTATTTTGCAATGAACAGAAACATTGGAAATTTCTAGAAAGAAGGAAAAAAGCAGTAGTACCTATTTACCCATCTGCATTATGTCTCCAGGTCACGAATTTTGGCAGAACATGAAAGAGATAAGGACGAGGTCATATCGTTAGATCCTCTGAGAATCTTCCTAGAATAGTTTTATGAAGGTGACAGATAACGGTAAAATCAGAGAAACTGGGGTCTGATTGAAATCAACTCTTCCCCATCCTGAGGATCAGAAAAAATGGGACAATGTCCCTCTTGAGAAGGAAACTGTCTTACCTGGTGAGTGGAAGATATGTCTGTGGCGGGACTAATAGGAAAGTATGTATTGCAGTCATCAGAAGCACTGGACATTTCTACATAGAATGCAAATTTTCCTTTTTCTCAAAAAAGAAAGCACCAACTGAGAGTAAGTGAACATAAATTATAGAAGGAGAAGAACAAAGAGCACTAAAAAATGGGAAAATGAAGAAAGCTGAGGAGCTGAAGGTAAGGAAAGAAAATGGAATTCTAATCAGGATGAGACAGGCAGGCAGACCAAAGCCTGGAGAAGAACTGGCAGATTGTAAGGAACCAAGAAGGAGAATATATTTTTACTGATAAAGCTTAGCAGTGTTAAAAGGGGCTTATGAGAAGTGGTGAGATAAGTAACATTAATTTCTCATTTCAACAAACATTTTGAAATGTGTCTATGGCAGGCACTGTGCCAGGTTGTGGAAATCGAAATTTGAATGATACACAGGCCTTGATCTCCAGTGGCTTATATTCTGGTAGGAGTGATAGTTAATATAGAGGACATTCAATAATATGGGATTAAGCACAAAGAGAACTAAATTCAGGGTGCTAATAGGACGAGCATGACACCTAAGACAAACAGAGGGAGAGAAGTCCTGGAGGAGGATCAAGAAAGATTTTCTGAAATGATAATTCTTGAGTTTCATGTTAAAGGATAACTGGGATCTAAGTATCTAAGGGAAAGTTGGGAACATTGCACCTGACAGGGCAAAGAGCAGATGCTAGTGTATAGAAACTACAGAGCCATAAAATAGAAGGTCATAATTAGGGTGCTCACCCCAGACTTGTGTGGCCAAAGATGAGGGAAATGGGAAAGGAGATGCAGTAACAGGAAAGAATTCGAGTGTGAATCATAGACCAGGCTCCTGGTGTCAACTGCACCACTGTTCCACCAGATACTGAGCCAAGACTTAACTTCTCTGGGCCTCTGTTTTCTTTCTATTAAAAATGCTGGTGCTGAATTAATGATATCTAAGACTTATTTCACACCGGAAATTATAAGTGGTATAAATAAAGAGTTATTAGTGAAGAGCTAGAGCTCTGGAAGCACTTTTAAAATTAGCTGCTACAGCAAAGGGATTAAGAAGAGAGATGCTATGTCCTGAAGAAGAAAGATGTTCAAAGGT
Organism: Hylobates moloch; assembly: GCF_009828535.3. Lineage (NCBI taxonomy): Eukaryota > Metazoa > Chordata > Mammalia > Primates > Hylobatidae > Hylobates > Hylobates moloch. Next base: position 21,515,708 of record NW_026652288.1, on the reverse strand, counting down.
ATCTCAGGTCATGTTTTACCGACTTCCCAGACTCAGCATCCCTTTTAGTCCCTTCCTGAAAGGACTATGATTGGGAGCTCACTACCACTTAAGAAAGCCATTTTCAATGACAGGTCATTTTAATGTTTGGAAAATGCTCCCCTGGACTATGGTTAAAGCTCATGGATGATGAGTCAAAGTCACTGCAGCATCCTGAAACTGCTCCACAGGGGAGTGAGAGATTTGACTGCATGAGAGACTATTGGAGAAAGCAGAAGCAAAGGACATTTCCATGCCAGAAGAAGAAAGATGAAATTGAGAGTGAATGACCATGAATCAGAGAGAGAGGAGAGGAGATCACATTAAAAAATTGAAAGAGAAGCTAAGTTGAGAATTTGAGGTTGAGGAAAGAAGAGGGAAAGCCATCGGGGTAAGGGTAGCAGACAGAATGCAACCTAGAGAAGAACTGGCAGTTGGTAAGGGACCAAGGTGAAGGAGAATGTATTTTTCACCCATAAAGTTCAGTAGTGCTTTTAGAATTGCAAATATGCATTTAAATTTAATAATACAATTATGGTATATTAAATGTCAAATGACTGTTACAGAAAAGCACTTAAAATTAATACATATGCATGAGATAAATCCTGTCTGGTTGTCAAGGTCTGAATTCAAAGTTATATAAGCCAGGCTTTGCACTGAATTTTGTTACATCTTAAAGTTGCAAAGATCTTTGAATTTCATTGGTATTTAGCAAAGAAGCATGAGCAAAGCTAGTTAGAACTGAGAGAAAAGGTGAGATTTTCAGGCAGTTAGCAGCAAAACCCAAATGCTATTCAAATCCAAAGTAAAACTGAAAGCAATAGTTGTCTTCATTGCTGCTGTCATCATTGTCATCATTGCCATCATCATCATCATCATCATCACTATGGATGAAATGGCTGTTCAGTTACTTGAGTGTAGCTCTGTATTAACAGGGAGTCCTTGTTTCTTTCTTTCATTTCTACTTTACTTTCTCCTACCTTTTAGTGGGATAAATATTGTTAAATTTCTCTTTCTAATTATTTTAACCATATGTATGCAGTTTTAATCATAAATATATGCAATAAACGTAAACATATACACAAGAAAGAGCAAAAGTTTCCTGTCACCACTAATATCCCTCCACCAATTACACTTCTCGAAGGTAACCACGTGCTGTTCCAAACTTTTTCCTTCAAGGCAGTATTTTCTGAAATCTATTAGGCTACTTCTAGAGGGACAATCATTTTGGTAAGCAGCAAACAATGGACATACACAACAAGTATGCTTCACGTAAGTGTGTTATTTGCAGGAATTAGCTCTGAGAGATGGCTGCCATCTCTCTATGCTTGGAGACAAATATCTTGAGTCTCTGCACCCTAAATGTTGAGGTCAAACTTATGATTAAACATGGTAGGTCGAACACATGCATTTACCTTACCTCTGTCCTGAAATGCCAATACAGTGACAGTAAATGGATTTTCAACAACCCACAAAGATAGTGACAAAAAAGCAGCAACATGGTTTTATAAATTGGAAAGCAGATACATAGGAATAACTGACACCCAGATGGGAGATACTTCAAATCTGAACCAGAGGCAGGCTGATTTATATGAAAGAACCCCAGAAAAACTAATAGTTAAGGTGCCAAATAGTTATAAAAGTCATGATGAATTTATCACATTAAGTAGCCAAACTGTTTGAAAGTGGTGAAGGGTTTATTGTTGTGGTAGCAGGTTGAGCTAAAATAGTAATACAAGACTTAGAATTTCCCCTAAATTTGACCTGCCACATCACTCTGGTGTGAAGTTTGTAGTATCCAAACTTCACCGTTATACTGTGAGGTTCAATCAACATCTTAGTGATTTACACATAAATAAGAATGGAAAGCAAAGATCATGAAGTATTTGAAAAAACTTGGCCGAGTGGTGGCTCACACCTCTAATCCCAACATTTTGGGAGGCCAAGGCAGGTGGATCACTTGAGGTCAGGAGTTCGAGACCAGCCTGGCCAACATGGTGAAACCCCATCTCTACTAAAATACAAAAATTAGCCAGGTTTGGTGTTGCGCGCCTGTAATCTCAGCTACTAGGGAGGCTGAGGCAGGCGAATCGCTTGCACCCGGGAGGTGGAGGTTGCAGTGAGCTGAGATAACGCCACTGCACTCCAGCCTGGGCGACAGAGTGAGACATGAGACATCATCTCAAAAACAAAAACATACAAAAAAAAAAATATATATGGAAGGAATTATCTAGGGACTTCCTATCATCTGGCCTAATGTTTTCCTGTAGAAAGGTATCCAAAAAGCAAGAAACGTAGCTCCTCATATCTTTTCTTTTTAACACTCCATGACAATCGGAGTAATTGCAGAGTGATATCCATTGATCCTCATTTATAGTTTGAGAGTATGTAATACATCAATAATCATCAGTTACTGACAAATTCCTCTTTTCCACCATCAATCTGTACTTGGACAAAACAGCAATCCTGGGAAAGCACAGCCACTTGTAGACCCAAAAGTGTGGACTGTAGAGGGAGCAGACAATATTAGTGAATCTTCTTGGCTGGAGATAAAAATAGTTTCTGGTTGGTTTTATCAGCATTATAACTATCACTTTGATCTCCATTTATCTGCCCCATGTATCTTATTTCTCAATTATTTCTAAATTTCTAGCAAATGAAAAAAAAAGATCTATATTGTCTTTCTAAATCCCCAAAATTTCTAAAGTAAAAGACAAAAAAAAAGGAACTCAGAGAAAATTGAAAATATTAAGAGAACAAAAAATACAATATAAAATGATGACAGCAACCAGCAAACAACTATGTATAATAACCTGGGGGAGTAAGAGGAAAAGATGGCATGCATATAAGGAGGTTTAGCATTCATGAAAAATTAAATATTGTTGGAAATCAAAAATATATAAACAGAAATTTAAACAACAGTAATTTTAAAGGATAATGCTAAAATATATAATAAAAAGACAGTGTCAAGTAATTAAGAAGACAGACAAAAAGTAGAGAGTCAATAGAGAAAGAACAAACAGAAAATATGGAGGGGCAATTATTAAGGAAATAAATCAAGAAAAATTTTCAGATCTAGGGAGCTTTAAGTTCTAGATCAAAAGTGCTTTTCAATATGTACTGCAGTGGATTTAAAAAAAAAAAAAAAGTAAAAGGGTAAAAGCACTCTAGTATGCTCCAGCACTGGCAGGCCATATGTAATCCTGATCACCTCACTGCTACACAACTGGATCCTGGATTCTGCAGAATCCCCTGCTCATTTTGGCTTCTGTTTTCAGATTGACCTGCCACACTATCCAATGTGCAGCTGTTGAAGAGGACCATTGCAAGCCCAGTTGCCATCTTTCTCCTTCCTTGTTCCCAGATGCTGAAAGCTATGATTTTGTTCTTGCAAAACATATATTTCTGGTTCACAGGGAGTTATATTGTTACCTAGTTTGTTGTAAATTGTGTTAATGAGGTTTTGGTTTTACTGTCCTACTTCTTCATCTTTATGGGGGAATTTAAAGAGATTCAAAAATTGTGTTATGGTCTTTATTGTCCCAGAATCTTATTTTTGTAAATTGTTTAAATGTTTAAAAACTATACATGTGTAGCACTCATTTATTAGCTCACAGTTCTGTAAATCAGAAGCCTAGCATGAATGACTGTGTTCTCTGCTTAAAGTATCACAAAGTTGAAATCAAGGTATGAGATTGCCTGAGTTCTTACATGGAAGATTTTGGGGAAAATCATTTTCTGAGCCCAATATTTATTTGGCATAACTCAGCCTCTTATGGTTGTGGAACTGAGGTCCCAGTTTTCTTGTTGGTTGCCCACTGAGGGCTGCTATCAATTGCTAGATGTCATCTATATTGCTTGACACATGATTGCCTTCATCTTCAAGCCAGTGAGGGAACATTTAATCCTTCTGCTTTAAATCTCTGATTACCTGTTCTACTACCAGTTAGAAAAAAATACTTTATGCTTTCAAATGGTTCGTGTGATTAAATCATGCCCACGTGGATAATCTTCCTATCCAAGGTAAACTGAATATTATAACATAATCTAATCATGGAAGGTAAAGCCCATCATATTCAAAGTCCCAGGCATGAATACCAGGGGAGTAAATAGGAATTCTTAGAGGTCATCCTAAAATTCTTCCTACAATACTTGCAATTCTGAACTGGGAATCAATGAAAAATAAAACATAGCAGATATCTATTAAAATACCAGCTCCATTTCTCATGAAGCTGACCAGAGAATATAGTCTTTGTCCAGTGGCTAAATGGGCTCACAGATCTTCTCTCACTGAATCAGACCACTTTCATTTCCCCATGCTTAACATGGTATACGTCAGGCATCCCTGGTAAAGGAAGAACTTTACTTGATAAACTACCTCATGAAAGAAGAGTAAACTAGAATTCACTTTCTCTCCAGCCAAACAGATCTGAAAGCAAGAGACCGGAAACAAATCAAAACAAAACAAAATGGGAGAGTTGAGAGTGAACCAGACTCATTTTTTTTTTTCAAAACTTATCAACTAGATAACACACTTCTCCTGACACAAGGAGAAATGTATAAGAGGCAAAGAGAGATTGTTTAATCCATGACAAATACCCTCAAGTGAAAATACAATAGTAAGAAAATGCAATTCCCTACCTTTCTGCCAATGCCTATCATTTTTTTTTCTGATTGGTGTTCTTATATTCTCACCTCAAATCTTCTCCTTTGAGGCGTCAACATAATAAATTCCTGAATAATTTAAGTGAATTCAGAATACAATCATTGATGTGCAACATTTTTTACACATTTTTATAGATATTTCTGGGTATACATAGTTAAATAAAGCAGTGGTTTTGTCCTTTAATATGACAATAAATAAACAAAAAAAACCCTTGATAACCCACTAGTGGGATTGATAAGCACATAAATAACAAGAATACAAAGAAAAATAATGTACATGCAATGATGAAGGCGTTAACAAAGAGCTTTCAGAATTCAGAGGAGAGAGTGGTAACATTCAATTCAGGAGGGGAATTTGTGGGAATGTAGGAAATATGGGAAGTGGACTTAGTCAGAAGTGGGCATGATAGTCATGAGAAATCAGAACAAAGGGACTGGGAGGCAAAGGTCCCTCATCTAGTCTTAGAGGACTGGAAGGTGGGGGTGGAAAGGCAGCCAGAATGATCCGTATCATGCTTCTTCTAACCCCTGGTCTGCTTATCTCTACCCTTCAAAGGGACAATGGTCTACAGCTCAACTATAGAGTTTAGAATTTCTCTTTTATAACTATGTATTTTAAAAATTGAGGAGGCTTTTCAAACAGAAGTGGAGGGAATGTATTATAACTCATGATTATAATAGTCCTTCTCTTTTGTTTACAAAGGACCACACAGACTTCACAATGTGAAGATCACAAAAGCTACAGTACATTCTGCAGGTGCTTCAAGCTCACTGTGTCACAAACTGAGAACATTATTCTACTTTTCCACTCAAATCCATTCATCCTCCTATGTTCCTCTATGTCAATAAGATCAAATGAAATCAGTCCTAAAAACTAGAAATCTGAGAGCCATTCTTCATTCTACATTACCAATCAGTGAAAGAGTCCTTATTTAATAAAACTCTGGAAACTTTGTTGAAACTAACTCCACACTTTTATCCCCACACTCTTTTAATTAAGACTCTAATATATTTAATTAGTATTACTAAAATTTATTTCCCAAGTGACATTCTTTACTTTAAGTCTTGCCAACTTTCTTATCAATTCTTCCTTCAACCTGATGGTAGAAGGAACTGTCTAAAATATCAAATAACACTGTCAATAATATCATGCTCAATGATAAATAATTCAGGTTACACACATCTACTGAAAGTTTTCTATGTGCCAAACAACACTGCACTATTAGTTGGAAGGGTCCTGGCTATTGTTAATTTAGTGGAAAAGTGAGATATATAAAAAGTATTTGTAGTATAGGATACTAAGTGCTTAGAAAAACTAAAAAGAGTTATAGAAACATGTCAAATCATGTCTAAATTAGTCATGCAAAGATATTCAGATTGTATTATTTAGGTAAGAGTTTGTTAAAAAAGACTGTAATGTGTGTAATAGATTTAAGTTCATTGCAGCTGTATAGTAGAGATGGACTACATGCATAGTAATCTATTTCTTTTTCATGGGCACAAGAATAAGCATTTCCCAGTCCATGGTTTGGATATTTCACCTCTCCAAATTTCATATTAAAATTTGATCCCCAGTGTTGGAGGTGGGGCCTAATGAGGGGTGTTTGGTTCATGGGGGCTGATCCATCATAAATGGCTTGGTGGCTTTCTTGCTATAATGAGTGAGTGTTCCCTTTATTAGTTCCTGTGAGAGCAGGTTGTTTCAAGGAACCTAGAACCTGCCCCCCTCAACTCTTTTTGTCTCTCTCTTCATGTGATCTATGAACATGCTGCCTCCCCTTTCCCTACCATCATGAGTACAAGTAGCCTGAAGCCTTCACCAGAAGGAGATGATGGCACCATGCTTGTACAGCCTGTAGAACCTTAAGCCAAATAAACGTCATTTCTTTATAAATTACCTAGTCTGAGATATTTCTTTATAACAACACAAATGAACTCAGACAACCAGCCTCTCTTGTAGTTAGTTTAAGATGATGTTATTGTGTTTTGGACAATGGGAAATATGTCAAAGAAGTATATGCCAGTACTACTCAAAATGTGGTCTGTGTAATACTATCTTTCCATCTTTCTTGCTGGTCCAAAATGATGTAAGTGTGGAAATTGAGAGTAGGTGTCACTAGGCAGGACCCTCCAGCTTGGGCCCATAATGCAGTGATCCCACCCTCGACTGATTGCTCCAATTGTTATCAGCTATGCTTTTCTCTGGGGAGGAGCCACAGAAGACACATAAAGGGTCCTCTGCTATTGCCACTGCTGCCAAGGTCACTGCCCCTCCTGCCTCCAAGCTGAGGAGGAAAAGATAAAGCCTCAACTCACCTCACAACTGCAGTATGCAGGCCAGGAATGTCAAGCCGAGATCCCGAGCCAGAATTCAAGTGGAAGAGAAGCCCATGCCCTCAGGGCACTGAGAGAGAAAGCATGGCTACAAACATGAGAAAATATAGAGAAGCCACATGGCTGAGCAGGAGCCCACCTACTGGCAATTACACCTAAGTGTCATCTAGTAGATCACAGCCCAAACTTCAATATCAAAAGCCTTTGCTAATATACTCATCCCATGAAACCAAAAACCTTTGCTAATATACCCATCCCATGAAACCAAGGACAAGAATTCAGCTCCAAATAAAGGCCTAGCACAAAGCCTCTGCTCTCCAAAAATATCCAGAAATGAAGTCAACTGACTATGCTCAAATTAAACCACAGTTAAAGGAACATCAGCTCACAGAGATAAGAAAGAACCAGCACAAGAACTCTGGCAATTCAAAAATCCACAATGTTTTCTTTCTTCCACATAACTACACTAGTTCCCCAGCAATGGTTCTTAACCAGGCTGAAATAGTTGGAATGACAGACATAGAATTTAGAATATGGATAAGGATAAATATGATTGAGATTCAGAAACAGGTCAAAACCCAATCCAAATAATCTAAGGAGTACAATACAATGATAAAGGAGCTAAAGAATGAAATGGCCATACTAAGAAAGAACCAAACTGATCTAATAAAGCTGAAAAGCACACTATAAGTATTTCATAATGTACTTCCAAGTATTAACAGCAGAATTGACCAAGCGGAGGAAAGAATCTCAGAGCTCGAAGACTGGTTCTCCAAACTAAATGAAGTTAGATGAAAATAATTTTTTACAATGAACAAATTCTCAAAGAAATATGAGACCATGTAAAGAGATTGAATCTAAGACTCATTGGAATCCCTAAAAGAAAGGGAGAGAAAACAACCAACTTGGAAAATATATTTGAGGATATCATCCATGAAAATGTCTCCACCCTTGATAGAGAAGAGGTTGACTTTCAAAATCCAGGAAATGTAGACAGCTCCTACAAGATACTACACAAGATAACCATCCCCAAGATACACAGTCATCAGATTCTCCAAGGTTGGCATGAAAGAAAAAAATCTTAAAGGCAGCTAGAAAGAAGGGTCAGATCATCTACAAAGAGAACTTCATCAGGGTAACAGCAGATGTTTCAGCAGAAACACTACAAGACAGAAAAGATTGGAAGGCCTATATTCAACATTCTTAGAGAAAAGAAATTCCAAACAAGAATTGCATATCCAGCCAAACTAAGCTTTATAGGGAAAGAATTTTTTTTCAGACAAGCAAATGCTAAGAAAATTTGTTACCACCAGACTTGCCTTAGGAAAGGTCCTTAGGGGAGTGCTAAATATGGAAACAAAAGGCCATTACTAGCCACCACAAAAACTAAATTCAGTAATAGGCAATCGACACCATAAAGCAACTACACAATCAAATCTGCATAATAATGAGCTACCAACATGACAGGATCAAATCTGCATATATCAATATTAACATTTAATGTAAATGGCTGAAATGCCTCAGTAAAAAGGCATAGAGTGGTAAGCTGTATAAAGAAGCAAGACCCAACTGTATGCTGTCTCCAAGAGACCCATCTCACATGCAGTGACACCCATAGGCTCAAAGTAAAGTGATGGAGAAAATCTACCAATCAAATGGAAAACAAAAATAGTGCAGGGATTGCTATTCTAATTTCAGACAAAACAGAATTTAAATGAACAATGATAAAAAAGGACAAAAATGGTCATTATATAGTGGTAAAGGGTTTAATTCAACAAGAAGACTTAACTATTCTAAAAATATATACACTCAACACAGGATCAATCAGTTTCATCAAACAAGTTCTTAGAGACCTGAAAAGAGACTTAGATAAGCATGTAATAATAGTGGGAGATTTTAACACCACACTGACATTGTAGACAGATTATCGAGGAAGAAAACTAACAAAGACATTTGGGACCAGAACTCAATACTTAACCAAATAGACCTAATATATATCTACAGAACTTTCCATCCAACAGCAACAGAATACACATTCTTCTAATCTTCACATGGCACATACTTTAAAATCAACCAATCAGCCATAAAACAATTCTTAGTACATTAAAAAAAGAAATGAAATCACACTAACCCCATGCTTAGACCACAACACAATAAAAACAGAAATAGTAAGATTGTTCAAAACCATACAATTACATAAAAATTAAACAACTTGCTCCTGAATGATTTCTGGGTAAACAATGAAATTAAGGTAGAATATCAGGGGCCGGGCGCGGTGGACATTTCAGAGGCTGAGGCAGAAGATGGGTGAACCGGAGGCAGTCGCAGGCAGATCCGCCCTGCGCTCCGCCTGGGGGAAAAAAAAAAAAAAAGAATATCAGGAAATTATTTGAAACTAATAAAAATAAAAATACAACATACAGAATGTTTGGGACATGGCTAAAGCAGTGTTAAGAGACAATTTCATAGTGCTAAACACCCATATCAAATTCTAGCACTTTGGGAGGCCGAGGCAGGTAGATCACCTGAGGTCAGGAGTTCAAGACCAGCCTCAGCAACATGGTGAAACTTCATCTCAACTACAAATACAAAAATTACCTGGGCATGGTGGCATGTGCCTGTAAACCCAGCTCCTTGGAGGGCTAAGGCACAAGAATTACTTAAACCTGAGAGATAGAGGTAGTAAGCTGAGATCATGCCATTGCACTCCAGCCTGGGTTACAGAGTGAGAGTCTGTCTCAGAAAATAAAAAGAAGAAAGATCTCAAATTAACAACCTAACATCAAATCTTGAGTAGCTAGAAACAAAAAATAGCAAAGCAACCTCAAAGTTAGCAGAAAACATAACCCAAATCAGAGCTGAACTGAATGAAATTCAGATGTCAAAAAAATACAGAATATCAATGAAATCAGAGGTTTGTTCTTTGAAGGAATTAGTAAGACAGATGGATCACTAGCTAGACTAACAAAAAAAAGAGAGATCCAAATAAACATAATCAGAAATGACAAGGGAGACATCACCACAGATACCACAGAAATACAAAAAAAAAAAAAAGAAGAGAGTTACATTATGAGTACCTCTCTGCACACAAACTAGAAAACCTAGAAGAAATGGATACATTCTCATAAACAAACAACCTTCCAAGACTGAACCAGAAAGAAACCAAATCCCTAAACAGACCAATAAAAAGTTCTGAAACTGAATCAGTACCAAAAGCCTACTGACCAGAAATGGCCCAGATCTGGATGAATTTACAGCTGAATTCTGCAAAACATATAAAGAACAACTGGTACCATTTCTACTGAAACTATTACAAAATATTGAAGAGGAGAGATTCCTCCCTAAGTCATTTTATGAGCCCAGCATCATCCTGATGCCCACAACTGGCAACGACACAACAAAAAAAGAAAATGTCAGGCCAATACCTTTGATGAACATAGATGCAAAAATTTTCAACAAAATAATAGCAAACCATATTCAGCAGCACATCAACCACTGTGGAAGAAAGTGTGGTGATTCGTCAAGGATCTAGAACTAGAAATACCATTTGACCCAGCAATCCCATTACTGAGTATATACTCAAAGGATTATAAATCATTCTACTATAAAGACACATGCACATGTATGTTTACTGCAGCACTATTAACAATAGCAAAGACTTGAAACCAACCCAAATGCCCATCGATGATAGACTGGATAAAGAAAATGTTGCACATATACACCACGGAATACTGTGCATCCATAAAAAAAAAGATGAGTTCATGTCCTTTGCAGGGACATGGATGAAGTTGGAAACCATCATTCTCAGTAAACTAACACAGGAGCAGAAAACCAAACACCACATGGTCTCACTCATAAGTGGGAGCTGAACAATGAGAACATGTGAGCACAGGGAGGGGAACATCACACACTGGGGCCCGTCATGGGGAGGGGGCTAAGGGAGGAATAGCATTAGAGAAATATCTAATGTAGACGACAGGCTGATGGGTGCAGCAAACCACCATGGCATGTATATACCTACGTCACAAACCTGCACATTCTGCACATGTATCCCAGAACTTAAAGTATTAAAAAAAAAAAAAAAGCTCATCCACCACAATTAAGTAGTTGTCACCCCTGGCCTACAAGACTGGTTCAATATATGTAAATTAAGAAATGTGATTAATCACATAAACAACTAAAACCAAAAACCACAGAACATCTCAATTGATGCAGAAAAGGCTTTCAATAAAATTCAACATTCCTTCATGTTAAAAACCTCAACAAACTAGGTATTTAAGGAACTTACTTCAAAATAATAAGAGCCATTTATGATAAACCCACAACCAACATCATACTGCATGTGCAAAAGCTGGAAGTATTCCCCTTTGAGACCTGAAATAAGACAAACATGCCTACTCTCACCACTCCTATTCAACATAGTGTTGGAAGTCTTAGCCAGAGCCATCAAGCAAGAGAAAGAAATAAAGGACATCCCCAGAAAGAAAAAAAGAAAGTCAAATTATCTTTTTTTGTACAAAACTTCAGAAAAGTTTCTGGATACAAAATCAATGTACAAAAATCAATAGCATTTCTATACATAAATAATGCCCAAGCTGACTGACAAATAAAGAATGCAATCCTTTTGAAAATAGCCACAAAAGGATAAAATACCTATGAATACAGCTCATTAGGGAAGTAAAAGATCTCTACAATGAGAATTATAAAACACTGCTGAAAGAAATCAGAGACAACACAAACAAATGGAAAAACGTTTCATGCTTATGCATAGGCAGAATAAATATTGTTTAAAAGGCCAAATTGCCCAAAGCAATTTATAGATTTGATACTATTCCTGTCAAACTCCCAATGACATTTTTCACAGAATTAGAAAAACTATTTTGAAAACTATATGGCACCAAAAAAGAGCATGAATAGTTAATGCAATTCTAAACAAAATAACAAAGCTGGAGGCATCATATTATCCAACTTCAAACTATACTACAAGTCTACAGTAACCAAAACAGCATGGCACTGGTACAAAAACAGGGACTAATGGAACAGAATAGAGAGCACACCTACAGCCATCTATTCTTTGACAAAGCTGACCAAAACAAGCAATGGAGAAAGGACTTTATATTCAGTAAATTGCACTGAGATAACTGGATAACCACGTGCAGAAGATTGAAGCGGGATCCTCCTTATTCTAACATATACAAAAATCAAGTCAAGATGGATTAAAGACTTAAATGTAAAACGTAGAATTATAAAAACCCTTCAAGAAAACCTATAAAATACCATTCTAGACCTAGGCCCTGGCAAAGATTTTATAATGAAGATGCTAAAAGCAATTGAAACAAAAACAAAAATAGACAAATGAAACCAAATTAAACTAAGGAGCTTCTGTACAGCAAAAGAAGCTATCAACAATATAAACAGACAACCCACAAAATGGGAAAAAATTTTTGCAAACCATGAATTTAATAAAGGTCACCTATCCAGAATCTGTAAGAAACTTAAATGAATTAACAAGCAAAAACCAAACAAGTCCATTAAAAAGTGAACAAAGGACATGAACAGACACTTTTCAAAAGACATATATGTGCCAATAAGCATATGAAAAAATGTTCAACATCATTAATCATTAGAGAAATGCAAGTCAAAACCACAAGGTGGTAACATTTCACACCAGTCAGAATGGCTATTATTAAAATGTCAATAAATAGCAAGTACTGGCAAGGCTGCAGATAAAAGAGAACACTTACACACTGCTGATAGAAATGTAAATTAATTCAGCCACTGTGGAAAGGAGTTTGGCAATTTCTCAAAAAACATAAAACAGAACTACCATTTGACCCAGCAATCCCATTATTAAGTATATACTCAAAGGAATATAAATTGTTCTCCTATGAAGACGCATGCGTACATACGTTCATTGCAGCACTATTCACCATAGCAAAGAAATGTAATAAACCTAAATGCCCATCAGTGGTGGACTGAGTAAAGAAAAATGTTTACGTATACACCATGGAATACTATGCAGTAATAATAATGAAGAAAATCATGTCCTTTGCAGCCACATAGATGGAGGTGGAGGCCATCATTCTAAGCAAACCAATGCAGGAACAGAAAACCAAACCCCACATGTTCTTACTTATAAGTTGGAGAAAAACATTCAGTACACACAGACACAAAGAAGGAATCAATAGACACCCGGGCCTATTTCAAGATGGAGGGTTGGAGAAGGCTGAGGACTGAAAAGCTACTTATTGAGTATCATGGTTATTAACTGGGTGATGAAATAATATGTACACTAAACCCCCATATTTTGCAACTTATCTATAGAATCAACCTGCACATGTACCCCTGAAACTGAAATTTAAAAAACAATTGTGAGTAGGAATTTAAAAACTTTTATCACGATTTAATAAAGCAATTTTATATCTATTAAATCTAAAATATAAAAATATAAAAGTGGATTTATATTGTGTGTATCTTTAATTTCCTTCTATTATTTTTAGTAAATCATTAAGAATCAGAGGTTTATGCTTCATCCACACTTGCTCCTAAAATGCCTCATGAAACTCCCCCGTGTTCTTGCTCCTTCACCATATCTGAGCAGTTGATAAATACCCAGTAGTGGGATTGCTGAATCATATGGTAGTTCTATTTTTAATTATTCGAGAGATATTCATACTGATTTCCATAGTGGCTGGAGTAATTCAAAATCCCACATGAGCAGTTGAAGGATGCTAAGAGAGTGAAATCAGATAACGGAAAGAATTTGGATTGTCAAGTTCACCAATTATAGAGAACCCCAGGAAAGGCCATAGAACCACAGTGAACTTTTCCTGAATAAGGATTCAACTTTTATTGTGTTAGGATGCTACAATTTGGGGTAATTTGCCAGTGTAACCAAGAGTGAGTATACTGACAGAGAGCCAAATATGTTACTCACTCCTAATCTGAGCATACCTTTTTAATCTTATCTCTGGTAATAAAGTCCATGCATTTTTACACCTGTATTGCTTTACTAATGTTTCCTTAATCGACACCTAAAAAAATAATTAGCCAATTACACTTGGAATATTGTGTCTCTTCATTCTTCTTGTTATCTTTTTATGAATGTATCATTCTGAATCTAAATGTAATAATGCATTAGTCTGTTCTCACACTGCTATACAGAACTGTGTGAGACTGGGTAATTTATGAAGGAAAGAGGTTTAATTGACTTATAATTCCTCATGTGTGGGGAGGCCTCAGGAAACTTACAATCATGGTGGAAGGTGAAAGGGAAGCAGGCACTTTCTTCACAAGGCAGCAGGAGAGAGGGGGAGAGAGTGCAGGGGAAACTGACACTTTTAAGCTGTCAAATCTCATGAGAACTCCCTTAGTGTCATGAGAACAGCATGGGGGAAACCACCTCCAGGGTCCCATCACTCTCACCAGGTTTCTTACTTGACACATGGGGATTACAATTTGAGATTAGATTTGTTTGGGAACGCAGAGGCAAACCATAAAAAATACCATCCAAAAGTCCTAATTTATTTTAATAACTTGGCCAAAAAGAGAAAATTAATATTTCTGGATACTAAAATATATCACAAATTGATAATTAAAATATATATATTTTAAGATCCTGAAAAAAAAGAAAAATAAAAACAATAGGTTCCTTAATAACATGTGAGTACACATCTGAATTTAATACATGGTAAAAATAAAGGTATTTTAAATCAGTGAGTAAAAACATTCTTAAGACATTATGTTGGGATAATTTGCCATTTGAGTGAGGAGAGAAATCTGGATTATTATTACAATTTTGTATAAGTATATAAACATGAGATTTAAACATAAAAGTTCCAGGAGTAAATACAGGTGCCTTACTTTTTAAATCTTAGCATTGAGAAGAACTTTCTAAGCATAATCCCAACCAAAGTAGAGAAATAATAATTCATAAGACCTCACATACATCATGAATCACAAAAACTAAATGAACTAAAATTCCAGAATGGAGAGAACTGTCTTAAAGTGATTGTGACTGACATTTATTTTTTTTCTTCAGAGCATTTGACAGTTTGAGGCGTCTGCTAAGTATTGAGCCAAAGAGAGAGACTCTACTATGAAAGAGTAACTAGAAAAGTTTTTAGTAGCTCTACACAGGGATAGGAACCATGCTGAAAACCCAAGAGGCTTTAATCCATGGCTAGTTTTCTTCACAAAATATTTACTGAATGCCAGGGCTACATAAAGCCTGGGGAGAGAAGACTGATAGATTTTTAAAAACGGAATGGAAGTATCCACATCTTATTATTTAGAAAAAAAAATCTTCCAAAAGAAGCAGTCTACCCCGGAAACACTGCTATTCTGCTCAAGATACTTACCAAATTTTGAAGACATTTTGGGGTAGGAGGCCAAAGATGTGAGCTGTAAACCCCTGAAGATGAGGAATGAATCTCTTCAGTTTTCATGGCCAAGGAGATAAACATTCACAAGACTTTCAATAAACAATTTGTGGAGAATAATTTCATAGAAACAGAAATCAACCAGAAATATTCTGAATCTTTTAAACTAAAATCAAACCAATACAGTGCAAACCTTGGCTGAACTGAGCACTCAGATTGACCCTCACTCTCTCTTCATAACAACAGAAAAATGAAGCAATCTCTGATTAAACATATCATCATGAAGGGCCTCTACAGTTACTTCACATGTAATGTGTGGCATATTATAAAAAATTACTTAATTACTAGACATGTGAAGAGACAGCCTTGCTAGGAACAGTGTTATTGGTTGACAGTTTTTTTGAGTTTTTTTTGTTGTTGTTTTGTTTTGGCATTTTGAGTATCTTCCCACTGTCCTATCATGCAAGATTTCTTCTGAGAATTCTGCTGATAGTGTTAAGGAGGGAGGGGGTGTTTCATGTGACAAGTTGCTTTTCTCTCGAGGGTTTCAAAATTCTCTTTTTGCATTTGAATTTCTGTAATTTGTTTCTAATGTTTCTCAGTGAAAATCTATTTATATTTAATCATTGTGGGATTCTTCAGCCTTTATGGATCTGTATGGTCATTTTTCTTTCCCAGTTTGGGAGGTTGTCATGTATTACATTTTAAAATAAACTGCCTTCCCTTTGTCTTTCTCCACTCTTTCTGATATTCCCATAATGTATATGTTGGTAGGCTTGGTGGTGTCCCTTAGGTTCACAATCATTCTTTTCTCTTTTTTTTATTCTTTTTTGTTTGTTTTTAAAGTTTTTCTTCCCCTGGCAAGATAATTTCAAATACCTTGCTTTGAGATGACTGACTCTTTTGCTTAAGTCTGCTATTGAAACTCTCTATTGAATTTCTCACTTCAGTCATTGTATTCTTCGTTTAAGAATTTTCCATTTT
Organism: Hylobates moloch; assembly: GCF_009828535.3. Classification (NCBI taxonomy): domain Eukaryota; kingdom Metazoa; phylum Chordata; class Mammalia; order Primates; family Hylobatidae; genus Hylobates; species Hylobates moloch. The sequence continues at coordinate 21,499,326 of NW_026652288.1, read as the reverse complement.
TTATGGGTTTTATCTTTTTGTTGAACTTCTAATTTTGTTAATGGTCTTTTAAATGTATTTAATGTATTCATTTATATTGGTATATAAGCTTTGTGCATCTTTTTGGGGTATATGTGGTATTTTGTTATATTCACAGACTGTAATATTCAAGTTAGAGTATTTAGGATATCTGTCACTTCAAATATTTATAATTTCTATGTGTTGAGAACATTTCAAGTCCTCTACCTATTTTGAAACGTACAATACATTGTTAACTATAGTCACCCTACTCTGTTACTGAATGTTATACTTTATTCCTTCTATCTAACCGTATGTTTGTACTAATTAACCAATTTGTCTTCTTCTTCTCACCCAGACACCCTTTCCAGTCTCTGGTATCCATCCATTAACTTTCTACCTCCATGAGATCAATGTTTTTAGCTCCCATATATAAGTGAGAACATGCTATGTTTGTCTTTCTGTGACTGGATTATTTCACTTAACATAATGCCTTCCAGTTTTATCCATGTTGTTGCAAATTACATTATTTCTCTTTTTGTGGCCACATAGTATTATATTGTGTATATATTTTTGTGTATTATTGTTATGTATTTTTTAATTTCTTTATGCACTGATGGAAACTTGGGTTGATTTTATATCTTTACTATTGTTAATAGTGTTTCAGTAAACATGGGGGTGCAGGTATCCCTTCGATTTACTGATCTCTTTTTCTTTGGATAAATACCCAATAGTGGGATTGCTGAATCATATGGTAGTTCTATTTTTAATTATTCGAGAGATATTCATACTGATTTCCATAGTGGCTGGAGTAATTCAAAATCCCACCATAGTGTATAACAGCTCCCTTTTCTCTGTATCCTTATTAGTATCTATTATTGTTTGTCTTTTTAAGTTATAGATATTCTAACTGAGGTGAGATGATGTCTCATTGAGATTTTGATCTACATTCCCCGGATGATTACTGATGTTGAAAATATTTGCATATACCTGTTGGCCAACTATCTTTTTTTGAGAAATGTCTGTTCATGACCTTTGCTCACATTTAAATGTAATTTTCTTCCAGTTGAGTTGTTTATTGTATATTCTGAATATTAGCCCCTTGTTGAATACTTTGCTAAAGTTTTCTCCAATCCAACATGTGGTCTCCTCAATCTGTCAACTGTTTCATTTGCTCTACAGAGACATTTTAGTTTATTATAGTCCCATTTGTCTATTTTCATTTTTGTTGCATGTGCTTTCGAGGTCTTAACCATAAAATCTTTGCCTAGACTGATGTCCTAAAGTGTCTTTCATGTTTTCTTCTAGTATTTTTATAGTTTTGGGTCTAATGTTTAAGTCTTTAATCCATCTTGAATATTTGTATATGGTGAGAGATAGGGGCCCACTTGTATTCTTCTGCACATGAATATCTAATTTTTCCAGCATCATTTACTAGAGAGGGTGTCCTTTTCCCAATGCACATTCTTGGCGCCTTCATGAAAAATTAGTTGTCTGTAAATTAGTGGATTCATTTCTTGTTTCTGTTTTCGCCCATTGGCCTACGTGTCTGTTTTTATAACAATGTGATGCTGTTTTTGTTACGATAGTATTTTAATATATTTTGAAACCAGGTAGTGTGATGCCTCCAGCTTTGTTCTTTTTTATCAGAATGGTATGGCTATTGAGGTTTTTTGTTGTTGTTGTTAATTTCTCATTTATATATGGAACTGTTTTTTTCTGATTTGTTACTTTTCTATATTCTCTTATTTTTTCTATATTCTTTTGCATCTCACTGAACTTTTTCAGTATAATAATTTAAATTATTTTCCAGGATTTTGTAAATTTATTTTTCATTGGGATCTATTGCTGGATAATTATTTTGTTCTTTTAGAAGTATTATATTTCCTTGAATTTTCATCTTTCTTGTGTCTTTACATTGATATCTGTGCATCTGGTTTAACAGGCACTTATTCCAATTATTTTGAATTTGCTTTTGTAAAACAGGACTTTTTTTTCTGAAGATGTATCTATGGTGTTTTTTTTGAGTAAGGTACTTTGGCTTTGATTCTGGATGCATGCAGTAGTGTAGACTTTTATGATTCTTTTCAGCTGTAAACAGCATCAGTAGTATCTGTAATTTCCTCAGTAACTTAGGGTGAAGTTGTTAGTGGAGACTTTGTTACAGCTTTTCTGGGAATAAGGATGCTAGGTGGGCCCATCTGTGGGCCTCAGTGGTGGCAGAGATGTGCTGAGCATACCTGTTCTTGAGCCCCAGGGTGGCATAGACTGGCACTGGTGTCAGTGGGTTCATGCAGAGCAATTTTGGGGCTTCCAAGCAGCTTGCTCAGGTGCCAGTAGTAGCAGCTGTGGGTCAGGAGCGTAGGCAGAATCTCAGGCCCCTGGGTAGCAGACATGTCATTCATCATGGCAGTAACAGTGGCAGGACAACTCTATGACTCCCAAGTGATCCACACTGTTGTTGGTGGTTGTAATGGACTGGGTGGGCCAGTCCCCAGTCCCACAGGTGAGCCAATAGTAGTAGACTAAGCTGGGTTGTCCCCAGGCCTCCAGCCAACTTGCTCAGGGACTCGGGGGATGACACTGGGCTGGGCAAACCAGTCCTTAGCTCCAACTACCAGCCCCTGATGCCCCCACCCTGCCCCGCAGCATCACAAGCAACAGCTGGCTATTGTAAGCAGGATGGGGTAATATTTAACACCTTGGTAGAATGCTAGAGTTGGGGCAGCATAGGGTGGGATTGCTTTCAGTGGCCTTAGGCATATGCAGATGTCTGGAGAGCATGCACTTCATTTGTGCTTTGGCCCCAGCAGTGGAAGCCTGTAGCAACTGTTGCTGTAGGAAGCAGGGTTTGTTCTCAGTGCACATGAAAATACATGACACCTTTTCTGTTGGGGGTAGCAGGATTGGTAATTCAGCCTTGACAGCAGCAGTCAACTGCATCAGTGGCTGAGGGCAGAAATGTCAACGGGGCTCCAGAAATATGGGGATATGGTGGCCACTGGGCACTCAAGCAGGATTTAGTCTGATGGGGACTGGGCTTTTAATATTATGCCTTGCTGTAGCTGCTTAAGACTCAGAGGCTACGTTGACCCAGTGTGAGCTTCCCTCTCTGGAGTCATGCCTTTGTGTGGTCTCTTGGCAGCTCCCTATGTTAGTCTCAGAGCCTATGAAGGTCTATGGGCTCTCCCATGGCTAGGATTGGTGGAGTCTGCTGTGGGAAGGTAGATCACCAGGGTTTGCTCATTTACCCTTTACCTGCATGGGACCCAGGCTCCCACCTGATCTCAACTAAGCAGGCTGCCTCACTTCTCTCTTCTTTTTTACTTAAGCTGTTTCCTGTCTTTTCTCTGTTAAATTACAGTGTTCTCTCTTACATAGTCTATTTGAAGTGTAATTATCTACTTGCTATTTTGGTCTTTCTGGAGGAGGCAAGTAACACATGCTTCAAGTCAGCCATCTTAATGCCCCCTCCAGATTTTCAGTCATTTTTTAAAAAATAACTTTACTTAGTTGTCTATTTTTTTTCTCTTATAGCTCATTGAGCTTTTTGAACATTATTTTGAATTACTTCTCAAGTAATTTGTAGATCCCCATTTCTTCAAGATCAGTTACTGGTGCTTTATTTTGTTCCTTTGATGGTGTTATTTTCCTTGATTATTCACAGTCCTTGTGGCTTTGCGTTGGGATCTGCACATTTAGAGAAGAAGGCACTTCTTCCAGTCTTTATAGTTTGGCTATAGCAGGAAAAGCCCTATACCAGTCAGTCCACCCAGAGATCCCGAGCAAGTCATTTGGCAAGATCTGAAGGCAGGCTTGCTATGTGAGTCACTGAGTGGGCAACATCAGTTCCTGAGCCAGTGGCTGTGTGGGTCTTGTGCCCACAGAAATAAAAAAGTGACTACTTTATATTAGTGACTACTATAAAAAATTATATACCAACAAACTGTGTAATCTAGAAGTAATGGATAAATTCCTAAAATCATACAACCTACCAAGATCGAACTATGAAGACATAGAAAATTTGAACAGAATAATCAGAATTAAAGATATTGAATCAGTTTCAGAAACCTCCCAACAAAGGAATTTCCAGGACCTGATTACTTTCCTGGTAAATTCTACTGAATATGTAAAGAATTAATGCCAATCCCTCTCAAAATCTTACACATTTTTTTAAAGGTACACTTTCAAACTCATTTAATGAAGGCAGCCTTAATCTCATAGCAAAGCCAAATGAGGACACTACAAGCGGAAAAAAAATTATTGACCAATATGCCTGATAAACATAGATGCAAAAATCCTCAACAAGATACTAGTGAACCAAACTCAACAACATATCCAAAAATATATCATTCACCATGATTATGTGTTCCTAGGATTGCAAGGATGGTTTAACATACACACATTAATATATGTGATACACCACATTAAAGTAATGAAAGACAAAAACAATATAATTGTTTCAATAAATGTATGAAGTGAAAAAGAAACAAATAAATGGAAAGATGCCCTGTGTTCATGGATTAAAGGATTAATACTGCTATAACACCCATACTATCCCAAGTGATCTACAGATTGAATGAAATCCCTGCCAAAATTTCAATGACTTTTTATACAGAAATAGAAAAATATCCTAAAATTTATTTGGAACCATAATAGACCCTGAATAGTCAAATCATGAGCAAACTAAACAAGGTTGGAAGCATCATACTACCTGATTTTAAATATACTACAAAGCAATAATAATCAAATTAGCATGTTACTGGACTAAGAACAGCCATATCGACCAAGGAAAAGAATAAAGAGCCCAGAAATAAATTTACATATGTATGGTCACATTTGTTCTTGACAAAGCTGTCAAGAACACATAACAGGCCGGGCGCGGTGGCTCACGCTTGTAATCCCAGCACTTTGGGAGGCCGAGGCGGGTGGATCATGAGGTCAGGAGATCGAGACCATGGTGAAACCCTGTCTCTACTAAAAATACAAAAAATTAGCCGGGCGTGGTGGCGGGCGCCTGTAGTCCCAGCTACTCGGAGAGGCTGAGGCAGGAGAATGGCGTGAACCTGGGAGGCGGAGCTTGCAGTGAGCGGAGATTGCGCCACCGCACTCCAGCCTGGGTTAAAGAGCGAGACTCCGTCTCAAAAAAAAAACAAAAAAAAAAAACAAAAAACACATAACAGGGAAAGGGCAGTCTCTTTAATAAATGATGTTGGGAAATCTGGATATCCACAGGCAGAAGAATGCATAAGGCCTTCTTCTCACACTGTACACATAAATGAACTCAAAATGAATTAAAAACTTAAACATAACATCTGAAACTGTAAAACTAGAGAAAAAAAGAAAAACATTGTTGATATTGTTCTTGGCAGTACTTTTTTAAAAATAGGTCTTCAAAAGCACAAGCCACAAACACAAAGTTAGTAAATAGGATTACATCAAACTACAAAGCTTCTGCACAGCCATGGAAAACAATCAACAGAGGGAAGAGACAACCTGTAAAATGTGAGAAAATAGTTGTGAACTATATATCTGAAAGGATTTAATATTCAATACATATAATAAACTCAATAGCAAAACCAATCAAATAATTCAATTTAAAAATAAGCTAAGTATCTGTGTAAACATTTCTCAGAATGATACATACAAATGGCCAACAGGTATGTGAAAAAAAATGTTCAGCATTACTAATCATCACGTAAATGCAAACCATAATGAGATATCGCCTTATATCCGATAGAATGGCTATTATCTATAAGAAAAAGGTAAGTGTTGGAGAGGATGTGGTGGAAAGGGAACCCTTGTACCTTGCTGGTGGTAATGCAAATTATTACAGCCACTATAGAAAACAGTATGGAGGTTCCTCAAAAAATTTAAAATAGAATGACCATATGATCCAGTAGTTCCACTCCTGGGCATATGTCCAAAGAGAATAAAATTATTTTTAAATGAATATTGGATGCCCTCCAGATAAGAACAGAACTTTATAAAAATTTGAGCTATAGTGGACAGGACAGTGGAATGGAAGAGTTGCTAGATAAAGCTACCCTGAGACAGTTCATAGGGTAGCATGAGACATGGTGCAAGCATTTAAGAGAACAGGGATAAAAATAATAATTTGGAATTAAAATTGTGAAAAAAGAGACAAAAAGGTCTCATCTCCCAAAATATGGCAAATACACTGTGAGCAATAAGGATTCCTCACTTTGAAAGAATGCAAGTCAATCAGAAGGTGCAGGACAGAGTTATATTTTTGTTATAGTAGGAGGCAGAAAAGATATTTAGTAATACATTTAGGAGTATAGAAAATGTCTTTTACCTTAAAAAAAAAAATGCCAGAGAGCATGCTCTATCTGAAAGATTTGATAAGGGGAGGAGTAAAAGGAAGTAGCATTAAAGGAGAAGAGTTAAGAACATAGGAAGAGTGAACATACAGAGGGACTAAAACCTCAGATACAGATTGAACATCCCGGATCCAAAAGTCCAAAATCTAAAATCCTCAAAATCTGAAACTTTTTGAGGCTGATTTGATGCCACAAGCTACCTTGAACACATTATTTTTCACTTACATGTGAATAACTGTAAGAATATGATTATCAGTGCCAAACATAGATTGTCCATATGGGTGGGTGAGAAAGTGACAACTTTGCTTTCTAATGGTTTAATGTACATGAACTTTAATGTACAAAGCTATGAAAAATATTGTATAAAATAACCTACAGCCTATGTGTATAAGGTATATGTGTAACATAAATACGTTTTATGTTTAGACTTAGGTCGTACACCCAACACAACTCATTATGTATATGCAAATATTCCAAAATCCAAAAAACATCCAAAATCCAAAACATTTCTAGTTCCAAGCATTTCAGATGAGGGATACTCAACCTGTATTAACCAAGGATAACTGAGCTTCTGAGGCCATCTCAGTCCATGTGAGTGTACATGATTATTATCTTTGGGAGCCACATTTTTCAATGTACTTGAAAATAGTGGCACATACTGATAATGGTATACATGTGAAATGAGAGAGAAATAGGGAGAACTGTTGCCATCCTTTCATAATATAACTCCAATCTTACATAAACCTTAAAATACCTCAGTTACTTTGATCTGGAAGATGCACTGGAGATCACCTACTCCCAGCATGTATATAATGTAAGAACTCTTCTAAAACATCCTTGAAAGAAAATGGTTAAGTTTCTTCTTTAATGCCCCAAGCACTGGAGAACTGACTACTTCATGCAACTACCCTCTTCAATTTCAAACAATTCTGTTATTTTTTCTAAACTTGAGTCCACATCTGCCTCCATATAATTCCCATATATTAGTCCTGGTTCTGCCTGCTGAAGCCAAACAGAACAAGCCTGCTTCCTGTTCCACATGACAGCACATCAAATATTTATTGACAGTTCACATGTCATCAGTGTTTTCTCCAAGCCAAACTCCCTTAGGTCCCCACCGTCTCAAAATCAATGGACTATGGCAACACAGATGATATATCCTTCATTTACAAAGCCACTAACACCTGTTTCACATACTAAATGGTAGTAAAATACATAAAATCCTGGTCAGAATTTACTCCTGGGGTTTCCTGGCATATAATAAGACAGATCTGCATATGGAGAAGCAAATGATTCATCTTTAAAGTCTTACTATTGTGCTGATGAACTCATACTCCACTTCTGCTGTTAAAACAGCAAATATACTTTGTACTCTATGTATATAATGGTTTTGTCTGTTTGTATGTTTGTTATTTTTTATTTTATTTTATTTTTTTAGATGAGGTCTCACTATGTTGCCCAGACTGGTTTCGAACTCCTGAGCTCAAGCAATCCTCCCACCTCTACCTCCCAAAGTACTGGGATTACAGACATGAGCCACTCAACCCCTCCCTCGTTTTAAGTAATTATAATTACAGTTTCATAATTGGTAACTACCAGTTTAAAATTGATTTTATAAGCATTGTAGGCCAAGTGAACTGAACCGAGAAATAGCAAATGTGTCTAAAGATTATTCTGTCACAAAATTAAGTTACTTTTGTACTCCTAAATTCCATATTAGAAAACTTGGGAATAAAGAATTGCTTTAGGGACCCACACAATACCAAATTTCTCCAATTAAGTTCTGTTTGTTGTAGAAGTGGCCTCTGGACTCACCTGAAGCAGAAAAGGGAAACATTTATTCTCAATAACATCCATGTGAGTTCAACAATGTGGCTCTTACTGGTTGCTGCTGCTCCTCTTGCTTGCACTGTCAGCATTATTTATCACCATGTAATGCAACTCTTGTGCAACCAACTAGCTAACTCCAAGTACCTTCTCTGAGTAGTGTGTGCTATGTTAAATGCTAAGGTAGATTCACCAGGAACATAGGACATTGTCTCTTCTTTAAAGAGTTTCTAACATAATAGAGATGACACTAAAACTTCAGCATTATTGACCTAGAGAGATCAATCATAAAATAAATGGAGGAAGGAATACTGAATTAATCTAAGTATATACATTTAACAATAGAGCTTCATGTGAGTCCTGAATTTACTATGTATTAGTACCATGGCTACTGATCAATCACTAAACCTCTATTATCCTATAGCAGGGGAACAATAGTGAATTTTGTATTGTAGTATTAAATGGCCACTTCTTCAATCTTTTTACTTAACTTTAAAGTGTCATAGAATATCACTGATTTCTCCCTACTTCTTGAAACAGGCTTTTTTTTCTAAGTTTCCACCCCACACTCTTCTGGTTCTTCTAGTCTATTGGCTGCCGCCTCACAGTATAGTTTGTTATTTTTTCCATATATTCCAGATTTCTCAAAGTTGGACTTGGTGCTAGGACATCTTCCCTTCTCTAGTTACATTTCTTCTATAAGTAATCTTATCTGGTACCTCAGATTTAAATATTATGTCTATATCAGCAACTCCCAAAATTATATCTCCAGATCCCATCTCCTATGTTCCCAACCCCTTAACTAATTTCCTTCTTTACATATTTTACTTAATGTCTAATAAGCATCTCAAGCTAAATATGTCCAACTCAGAAAAAAATACTTTCCCTCTTTAAGATCAGTTTTCTCCTGACTTTCTCACTTTAAGAAAATACGTTGGTCTCTACAGGATTTCTAAAGCCAAAGACATAGGCATAATCCTTGACTCTAAAACATATGCTACGTCAGTTACCTCCCTCCCACTCCCACCACTACCTTCCAGTCTAAGTACTGATTCCTCTTCTTCTGCCTGGACTTGATCTTCTATCTAATTTCCTTTCTTCTGCTCTTGTTCCAGACAACCCATTTCTAACACTTCAGACAGACTAATCTTTTAAAAAATTTAATTAGAATCAGGCTACTCTCCTACCAAAAAAAAAATAATAATAATAACCAAAACCAAAACAATCTAGTTTGTATTTCATGCTAAAGAAAAAAACTGAAACAAACAGTTCCTAGGACCTGTAAGGGCCTACAGTGTATGGTCTCTGGCTACCTTCCTGATGTCACGTCCTGCAGTTTTCCCCTCACTTGCTGTGTTGCAGCCACACTGACCTCCTTGAACATGACTCATTTGGCCTTGGAACTTTTATAGTAGTGATTTCCTCTGCCTTCCACTGTGCCCTGCATCTCTTTATGGCAGATTTCTTATCAGCTAGATCCATTCTTCTGAGAAACCTTCCTTGAGTGTAAAATATGTATTGCAGCCATGAGAATGCTCTTTTCAGACTTCCAACAATAAGGAGCAGAAGTGACCCAGCTGCTGCACTTTGGTACCCATTGTTGTGCTTGCACCAAAGCCATGCTGATCCTAGTTGATGCCCAAGTTTAGCGAAGACACTAAGGTAGAACTCATTTTTAAGAGACACAGGACTTTCTGAGAACTATCTTTGGTTTAAAGACTCCTGGTTGATTCTGCCAAATCTTAGAGTGCACAGCAGTCTATGGTCCATTTACTCAACCTTCCTCTCTCTCCCCTTCACTCAGAGTCCCACTTGCATCAAGGTCTGTCAGTTCTCCCAGCCTCTTACAGATCCCCCTTATTTTCTCCTACACATCAATTTTCCACAGTAAAGCCTTTACACTGTTAAAACCTTATTCCTTTTCACTTCTTGGAGGAGCCAGACTAAATAGTATAGAGATTTGATTCTGTAACATTCACAATTTTCAAAAATGTATAGACTGATCATAACTTTTAAATTTAAGAATGACATGCAATAACTATACAAATTATGGGATACAATGTGACATTTCCATACATATATACATTGATGAAATAAGGGTAGTTAGTATATTTAAATTGATTAAACATTAATCATTTCTTTGTGATAAGAACATTCAAAAAAGTCTAACTTTATGAAATATGCAATATATTATTAATTCTAGTCATCTTTCTATGCAATAGAATGCCAGAAACCACTAACCAATCTCTCATCATTCCCTCTCCCTCTCCCTCTCCCCCTTGTCATCCTCTTGTAACTATTATTTCACTTCTACTTTTTGTGAGAACAGCTTTTAAGATTCCACTTATGGGTAAGAACATGCAGTATTTGTGTTTCTGTGCCTGGCTTATTTTACATAACATGTCTTCCAGGTTCATCCACATTGCCGCCAATTACAGAATTTTATTTTTTAGGGATGAATAGTATTTCATTGTCTATATTCGTATCACATTTTCTTTATCCATTCTTCTATTGATGAACAGTTGATTCCATATCTTTGCTATTGTGAATAATGCTGCACTCAACATTGGAGTACAGATGGCTCTTCAATGTACTAATATCATTTTCTTTGTATAAATACCCAGTTGTGGGATTGCTGGATTATATGCTAGTTTTATGCAATCTCTATCAAAATATCAATGCCATTCTTTACAAAAATAGAAAAAAAATTCTAAAATCTATATGGAACCACAAAGACCCTGAATAGCCTATGCAATTTTGAGCAAAAAGAACAAAGCTGGTAGCATCACACTACCTGACTTATTAAATGCTATAAGCATACTACAAAGATGTAGTAAACAAAACATTATGGTAGTGGAATAAAAGAAGACATAGATCCGTGGAACAGAATGCAAAGCCCAGAGAGAAACCCAAGCATCTACAATCAAGTGTCTTTCAACAAACATGTCAAGTATACACCATGGGGAAAGCACAGCCTCTCCAACAAATGGTCATGGGAGAACTGGATCTCAACATGAAGAAGAATGAAACTAGACCCTATCTCTCACCATATACAAAAATTAACTCAAAATGGACTAACAACTTGAATGTAAGATCTAAACCTATGAAAGTACTGGAAGAAAACATAGGTGAAAATTTCCATAATATTAGTCTAACCAATAATTTTCTTAATAAAACTGCAAAAGCATAGGCAATAAAAGCAAATACAGATAAATGGGATTACATCAGACTAAAAAAGCTTCTTCACAACAACAAAAATCAACAAAGCAAAGAAACAACCTACAGATTGTGAAAATATACTTGCAAACTCTACATCTATTAAAGGGTTAATATTCAAAATATACAAGGAACTCTTATAACTCAACAATAAAAAAAAAACCTGATTTAAAAATGGGCAAAATTACAATAATCTACATTTCTAGAATAAAGAATAGAAAACTATTTAGGGTGATGGATATTCTGATTACACTGATATGATCCTTATAAATTATATGAATGTAGTAAATGATCACATGTACCCCTAAAATATGATGTACAAATTAAAAATAAACTTTAAAATGAGCAAAAGATCTGAATAGACATTTCTCCAAAGAAGACATACAAATGGCCAACAGATATATGAAAAAAAAATGTTCAATATCACTAATTATCAGGGAAATGCAAATCAAGACTGCAAGAAGATAACATCTCACTCCAATCAGAATGGCTACAATTAAAAAATCATAAAACACCAAGTGTTGGCGAGGATATAGAGAGAAGAGAACCTTGACAAACTACGGGTAGTAATATAAATTAGCACAGCCATTATGGAAAACTCTATGGAGCTTCCTGCAAAAAAACTATAGGACTGATCATAATTTTTAAAGGTGTTTATATTGTTGCATCATTCAGCCCCTGTAACAACTTTATCCCCATTTTATGTGTTCAGAGCTGAGGTTCAGAAAGAATAAATGACTTATGTTAAGGATTACAACAAACAAGTTCAAAAGCAGAATCTGCCTTTTAACTCCAAACTCCTCCGCCACATTTATCATCTTCCTTCTTCTGTACCAAGGAGGGCTGCAGAGATGCCTAAGAAGACTAAAAACTCTACCAGATCTACATCCAATTTATGCTCTGAGGTTGTGTGCTTTGGTTATGACTGACCCTGGGGTTATGTATTTAGTTAGGAAGGACAGAATGCTTAGCATTTTTATTATACATGGCATTCATCTCCAACAGTAACACACTCTTTACATTATGCAATGCATTTCCTTCTGGCTTCTCATTTTAGTGAATCACTTGATTTACGAAAGGTCGATGTCTTTGTCAGCGATAGGGTGCATTCTAGCATTGTGACGTGACAAAAGCTGCACCCTGTTAGCAGTCACTGTCAGCAATGAGGCTGTGATCCTACCTTTCTAGCCCTGGCAGGGCCATTTCACTCTCATTTCAGACCAGCCTAGAAGAAAGAATTTCTCCTTCCTTAATGTTTGAAAGATGAATCCACCTGCTTCTCCAAATGCCCAGCAGAATTGCTGCTCGCTGTTTGCAAGGATCATTTTATCAAAACTTCACTGCAAAGACTTTCTATCTCTTCACTCAGCTATCATTCATGTACCGACACTACTGCTTTCCAATTCTCAAGGGGACTTAACAAACCCCAAAGGGACAGGAGAGTGCAGCCACCACCTCTCAGACCCTGAAATATTCAAACTTACAAAGTTCTCAGTAGTACCCTGCAGTGTGTACACATTCCTTTCTATGAGCTTTGGATGGGCATGCCTTTGGATTTCCTTTGGAAAAACCTAGATCTACCAACATAACACCCATATAAAATTTGCGCCATTTTCACCAATACAAGTTTTCTCATACATTTTATCTGTAGGTGTATTTTCATTTGATATTCAGTGTACAGGCATAGCAGGAAACTATTTGTTGAAAAAAAAATGAGAGAAAAAAGGATGCTTGCTGTCAAAATAATAGGAAAAGTGCCATATATTTAAAGGATGAATACATGGTATGGTTCTAAAATATTGACACTGATTTTAAAGTATACTTTACAAATATATCCTTATGGTGGAATTCTTTTTTAAAAAATATGCATCACCTAATAACTTTATTACATTTACTAAGTTTGGAGCACACACTATGATTTTTATACAAGACCTTGTTAAAAAATTTTTTTAAATTTTACTTGAAATAAAAATCAAAACAATTTATCTGAAATAATGAATCGTTTTCTGATGGAAGCTATATTTGAGAGTTTATTCATGTAGCATTCTCTTTTGCAGAAAAATAAAATTGAAACACAAAAGGAGAATTAAGTTCCCAAGGTCATATATCAGGTTAGTGACTCAGAGGAGATTAGAATCCAGATTTACTGATACTTCATTTCTTGCTGTGCTCTCATCTTGCAAAGGTCTGACTGCAATGACACAGTCTAATTGGTTCTTAACAACACAGTTCATATCCCAAATGCCATGAGAAGCTGGCTATATCTTGGAAGGGCTGCGTTTTTGTCTTTCTAGAGATGTCCAAACAGTAGTCGGACACCTCCTGTCAGGAAGTTTAGGGAGATTTCTATGTTGGTTTAAAGGAAGTAGAACTTAAATTAAGCTTTGAAGAATGGATAAGATTTATCCAAACTAAGAATAGAAAAGCATTTCAAAAATATTCCCAGAGAAGAAAGAAATGGGCACCTTCGAGGGGCAATAAGCATTCCACTATATACAGAATAGAGGTTGGCACCAAAGGCTGGAGAAATCAGAAGGAACAAATGGGGGGGGGGGGGCTCTTGGAAGTTTACTGGAAAGGAGATGCTAATTAAATGTAATGGACTAATGAGAGCAGGCCTGGATGAATGGTGAAGGCACAGGGACCACTGACAATGAAAGATACTGTGACATTTTTTAAGAATCTGAATTTCAGTCCAGATTTATATCTGACACATAATACCGATCAGGATTCTTGCACCCTTGCTATATTCAGAGGTGGAAGAACATTCCCTGTGTCTTCTAAATGAAGCCGGTAGTCACACGTGGGAAGGTGGTTTTTCTGAGAGGCAAGATGCTCTGATTGAGCAGTAACACATGGTGCAGACTCAGGAACCATAGGTGTGAAATCCAGAGTTTCTAAAATACGGTCCCAAGTGAACACAGAAGTAGTATAACATGGACCAATGCAAGAAGGAAGCTGAGAGCCATGCAAATGAGCAGAGGCAACTCTCAGGGAGGAAAAGAAACAGTGATATGTTCAGACAAAGGGAACTTGAGGAGCCTAATACCAAATAGGAAGTACAAGGAGAGGTAAAAATACATGCTAATCTCATCCTTCTTTTCTCCCTGCTTCGCCTTCCCACTTTTGTGTAAAAGGCACCAGCGAGTGTACAGGTAACACTATTAATTTAAAGCAGTTGTGGACCCAACCGAAGCATGAGGTTCAGAAGAAGATGCAGATTCACAGAGATTCAGGAGCCCACAAATGATGTTAGACTGTCCATTGCAGCGTAAAACACGTGGACAATCATCAAAACTCAGGGAAGAAACCTAAATCTTCACATCCAGCAGAAAGTAGGCCAGTAACTTAGGGATTTAAATTGATGTATGAGCCCCACAGGGCAGAAGGAAATCCAATGTACTCCAGAACCAAATTACAAGGTAGAAAAGTTCAATTTACATAAATACATGGATTAACTGATCTGAGAATTGGGTTCAATTGTCACCTTTGAGAAAATCAAATCTGTCATATTAATAACAAGAGTATTAAGATGATCCCGCTATTCAAATGCTAATCACAATAAGGGCTTTTCTACATGTTATCAAGCAAAATAAAACATTTTTCAAATATAAGGATTCTGCAAACTTTATAATACCTCCAGAGCCTTATTAAAAGTGTTCACACATTTAAATAAAATTAAATTCCAGCCTAATCACCTCAGGCAGATATCTCTCCATGTGAGGTGGATTTCCCCCAGAGTTGCATCTGAATAACCATACACAGGAGATCTCACAGTCATTTATCTCTCATGGCATTACAGATATTGAATTCAAATTATTCATTTTGCATGAATGTAGTGGTTTAATAATCTAGAGACCTTGTCCACACTCTTAGCACCTAATCACTTTGGCCGTGTAACTGTGCCAAAGAGTGTTGATATTAAAAAACAAACAAAAATCTCCTAGAATAGGAATTTATTTCTGAAGGCAAAGCTGTCATGCACTTTTACCTAGGCAGAATTATCAATGCATATTCAGAATACTACACCCCAAATTCTTCAGGTACTTTGGAAATAAATGACAACCTCATTATGCTTATAGCTCTGTACCCTTGGCACTGAGCAAAAAAGCCAGAGACATGGGCCCAGATTCTGAGCTTTTTAAAGATTTGCTTCAACCTTCTACCTTAGGGATGATTATCTTGAGGTGTTCAGCAAAGTCCTGTGGATTATTCTCATCACTGTATAAAGTATATCAGTCAGGATCGTGAACAACAGCTCTGAAACTGCCACTCTAATCTCTGTGGCTTAACACATTAGAGGCATATTCCCACTCTAGTTACAGTCCAGTGGCTTTTCATCAAGTAGAGTCCTGATTCTACCCATCTTGTGTAGCCACCACATTTAAGGGCCTTCATTCGGGCCTTCACTGAATTGTTTACATTCACTCAGTCAACTAGGAAAGAGAAGAAATTCCAGTATTATGGAACAAGAGAAAATGGAATTGAAGAGCCCATCTCTGCTACATAAAGTGACTGATTTGTGTTTAACTTTAAAAGGGTGGGATTTCCTAGGAGAAATATACCATCAATATACCATCAAAATAACAGTAGAATATGACAAGACCTCTAAAGGAAATTTTATTTATTTATTTATTTATTGAGATGGAGTCTCGCTCTGTCACCCAGGCTGGAGTGCAGTGACGCAATCTCGGCTCACTGCAAGCTCCGCCTCCCGGGTTCACGCCATTCTCCTGCCTCAGCCTCTCCGAGTAGCTGGGACTACAGGCGCCCGCCACCACGCCCGGCTAATTTTTTTTTTGTATTTTTAGTAGAGATGGGGTTTCACCGTGGTCTCGATCTCCTGACCTTGTGATCCGCCCGCCTCGGCCTCCCAAAGTGCTGGGATTACAAGCGTGAGCCACCGCGCCCGGCCTCTCCAAAGGAAATTACATTGTTTCAACAAGGAGACTTCTAAGGAAAAATGTTCCCCATCTATAAATTCCCCCAGTCATTCACTTACTTATAAATTAAGTACCTGATCTTTATCATGCCTGGGAGCTGAAGAAGAGCTTCTGCAATCCCATCTTCCACACCTAAGAACATCTAGGGTACTGGAAAGGTGTATGTGTGTGAGGGGAGAAAATAATGAGAGAAACATATGGGAGGAGTGCCAACACAGATGAATTACAAAGGTTCTGCCTCTTTTGATTTCTTCTTTGCTTCTGCTTTAGTCTCAGAAATTCTTTATCATAACATGTTAGCCCATGAACTCAACTCCTGGCATCCAAAAAAGGAGTAAGATACATGGAGTGTTTTTCCAAGAGGAAGCAAAAAATTAAAACACTTGACATCAGTTGAATAAAAAACTAAATATTTAATTGATCTGGTCTGCAGCAAAAACTTCAAAGGTTAATACCATGTAATCTAACCGTCATTTCCATGAGTATCTATCCTAAGGAATTCATTCAACAGAGGCAGGGGGTTATATAAATGGACACGTTCATCACAGCATTAGCTACAATAGTAAAAAAGAAAATAGCCAAAATGCCTAATAATAAACTTACATTTACTTGATGGGGTATAATAAAGTCATTGAAAAGATACTAACATGCTACAGGGGAATGTTTATGTTAATATTTTAATACAAGTAGACAATGAAATGTTTCTTTTACATTAACTATACATATATAATATACAAAGATGAAACCAATTGCTTTATCGACATGGTAAAATGACAGATAATTTCTTTATTCAAACTTTTTTTAAATCACTACATCAACTTCTCAGTAATTGAAACATTTATACCATCTGTATGTGGGAGGCAAAACATATAATTTATTATTCATTCTGAAAAAAATATTGCGCAAATGACATTTATTATCTAGTACCGCTGGTATTTATTATCTAGAATTTTCTATTTCAGTTACATGTTGCTCCCTCCCACTGTCTTGCTTTCCTCTTAACCAGATCCTTCCCAAAGGCTATCTTCTACTTGCTTCCTTCTAGCACCTTCCATCCAGAGTGATCAGGTTCCCTCTGACCCTCAAAGAGCTGATTCCTGGGCAGTGGAAAAAGCCCAAAGCTATGATGAGCTGGTGTTCACTACTAGCAGTCATCATTCACTATCTCTTTCCCTAAAATCCAGAAGATCCATAACCTCTGGGTCACAAGAAACTATTTCCTGCTGAGGCATACTTGAGGCAGGAATAGTTTGGGGAAACAACAATAGATATCTTCCAGAACTAATCTGAGAATTTAATGAGATGATGTATGGAAAACTTCAGGAGCCCTATCCTGGAGTACATTGCTTGAGGTCAAATTCTGACTCTTCCGCTTACTAACTGTGGCATTGGGTCATTTATTTAAAATTTAAATAAATGTAATAATTTATTCAAAATTATTTAAAATTGGGTGCCTCATTTACTTCATCATGTAAAAGAGAAAAAGAAGAGAAGGAGCTGCTGCCTCCTAAAGTTGGTATAAGGATTAAGTGAGATAATGCATGCACTTTCATATAGCATTACTTGCCATATTGTATCTACTTAAATGTGTTAGCTATTTTCTCAATAATTATTATGATATTGAACAGTTTATGACATGATTTAAATATAGCTGAAGCATCTAGTGCTCATCAAGTGTAAAATTCCTCAATGTTCTTTTTTTTTTTTTTTTTTTTTTTTTTTTTGACACAGAGTCTCATTCTGAAGCCCAGGCTGGAGTGCAGTGGCACCATCTCAGCTCACTGCAACCTCTGCCTCCCGGGGTCAAGTGATTCTCCTGCCTCAGCCTCCTGAGTGGCTGGGACTACTGGCATGCACTACCACACCAGGCTAACTTTTATATTTTTAGTAGAGATGGGGTTTTACCATCTTGGCCAGGCTGGTCTCAATGTCCTGACCTTGTGATCCACCCGCCTCAGCCTCCCAAAGTGCTGGGACTACACGCATGAGCCACCATACCCAGCACCTTCCTCAACTTTCCACTCTCTTTGCTACAAATGTGATCTCCTTTTTAGATGACAGGGTATCCTACTTATCCACTCCAGCTACATTCTTATCCTCATTCCTTCTTATCTTGAATAATATTTCATATTTTCCCTTCTCCTTTCTTTACCACCAGCCTATTTTTATTATCTTTCCAGCAGAGGTTGTAAATATATTCAAATTTCTAATATTTTTTGAAAAAGAAAATCTTCCCCAGATCATTTTAAAATCTCAAGCTGCTAGTTCTTTCTCCTTCCATTTTCAACTAAATTTCTAGTCGTTGTATCCATCTGTTCTGTTGTATCCTCAGTTCTCAATATAACCCAATAGTTTCTGATTCCACCATCCCATTGAATCTTGCTTTAACTAAAATTATCAATGGGCTTCATATTGACAAAATATTTTTATAACATATTTTTGGACTTCTCTGTGAAATTTTACACATTATAATGACTTATTTTACATTGTTTATATTTATTTTCTTCATTCTTTCATTTGTAAAGCCTATACTTCCCAAGCTTCTATTACTATAATTCCACTCTCATCTTTCTATCTGCACTTACTACCCTAGTAGCCTTTCCTTCTCAGATTCTTGCTCCATAGAACGATGAAAACTTCAGCATTCCCACGATTCTGTCACTTAAATGCTGCTTTTCTCTCTCAAGAAATGCTCATTAGAGTTCATGTCCTTTGCAGGGACATAGATGAAGCTGGAAACCATCATTCTCAGCAAACTAACACAGGAACAGAAAACCAAACACCGCATGTTCTCACTCATAAGTGGGAGCTGAACAATGAGAACACATGGACACAGGAAGGTGACCATCCCACACTGGGGCCTGTCGGGGGCTGGAGGACAAGGGGAGCGAGAGCATTAGGACAAATACCTAATGCATGTGGGGCTTAAAACCCAGATGACGGGCTGATAGGTGCAGCAAACCACCATGGCACATGTATACCTATGTAACAAACCTTCACATTCTGCACATGTATCCCAGAATTTAAAGTAAAATTAAAAAAAAGAAAGAAAGAAATGCTCATTAGTCATCCTCATAATACTCTTGGTTTTACCTACAATGTTTCTAGTGATAATTTCCAAATCTATATCTATATCCTTGACCAATATCCTGAGCATCAGACTAACAGCACAGAGCCTGGCATATATGGACACAAATATTTGTAGAAAAATAAATAAGCAAGGCCTGTTAGTTACAGCATTTCAATGCCCCAGATCTGCCTCAAAGGTTTAAACTAATCTGAGAAGTTTCAGATGAGGGGCAGAAACCTCTATCTTCCTACTCTCACTCTCTGAATGGCCGTACTATACAGCCATTTACCCAAACCAGGAATTTGAGAGTTATTGAGACTCTGCCTGTCTTTTTTTCTGGATCATCTTCCAGTGCATCAGCAAATATTGTTTATTTTACCTCTTTGTATTTCCCAAATTCATTCCCCTTTCCCCCATTACTATTTTACCTCTACTGCCCTAGTTTAGGTTTCATCCCTTCTTGCCTGACATAGCACAGTAAACAGCCACGTACTTAATCGTATTTGTGTCTTTACCCTGTCTTAAATCTACTGTCTATATTACTGTCTATATTCTAACCCAGAAAATTTACCTAAAACACAAATAATGACCTTGCCATTTATTTCCTCTCTTTAAAACTCTTAAAAGCCCGTCAATTACTTACAGAATAACGTGTCATATTTTCAGCAGGCCATGACCCTTTACACCACTCTTTGCTATGAGCTTTATCATTTTCAAGAATTCTATTTTTTTGTAGTACAATGTAATAGATAATAAAAGGTATAAATTTGGAATAATATCCCAGCCACTCACAGAAGCAAACACAAACCATCTGAACTCAGAAACCTCATTCAATTAACAAAACACACACAAGAAAACAAGGCATTGGAATGAGGACAGGCAGAAACAACAGATCATAGAATCAGGTGTACAAATATTTTAACTTTAGGAATTATGAGTTACTGAACAAAATAAGTGTATTTAATATACTCAAAAATTAAATTTTAAGTGTAAGAAAATATAAAATGCCAGGCATATTTTAGAATAGACAAGGAATCTAAAGGAACTATGTTTTAAGACACAGTGGCTGAGATTTCTCTAGAACTATTAAGTCAATAATTTCAGGAAAATCGCATATGTATTTTGTACTACAGTGAAGTGCTAAATACCAAGGACAAGGAAATAACTCTAGAAATAGCCATATTCAAAGGGCAGATTACTTACAGAGGAACAATTATTGAAATGATAGCTGATTTCTCAACTGTAAAAATAAAAACTGGGGTATAGTATAATAAAATATTCTGTATCTGACGGGCAGTAACTGTCAATGTGGAGTTGTACACAAACTGAATATATCTTTCCATAATGAGAAATAACAAACAAAAAGTGTAAGTTTGTTACCAATAAACCCTCTCTAAACTAATGATGGGGTTGTAAACTGATATGACCAGTTTAGAAAATATTTTGGCATTACCCGGTCCAGTGTAGCTGGACATGCACACAAACTTGAGCCCAAATTCTACTCATACACATGTTCCATAGGAGAAACTCTTACATATGTGCATGAAGAAATATGTCTTAGAATATTCATAGCAGCATTGGATGTGATAGTTCCATGGTAGAAATAATGTAAATAGGCATCCTATTAAAATGAATATATTGTAATATATTAATGGTATGCAAAAATATGGAGAAATCACAAAGTGAAGCAAACAAAAATACATAGTATGATTCCACTCATATAAATTTCCAACTGAATGGAAAATTGAACTATATATAAATATATTTTTGAGATGGAGTTTTGCTCTTGTTGCCCAGGCTGGAGAGCAATGGTGCAATCTCGGCTCACTGCAACCTCTTCCTCCTGGGTTCAAGCAATTCTGTGTCAGCCTCCTGAGTAGCTGGGATTACAGGTGCCAGCCACTATGCCCAGCTAATTTTTGGTATTTTTAGTAGAGACAGGTTTTTACCATGTTGGCCAGGCTGGTCTTGAACTCTGGACCTCAGGTAATCCACCCACCTCAGCCTCCCAAAGTTCTGGGATTACAGGCAGAACAATATATTTTTAAAAGATAGGAACATGTGTGGTAATTGTTTTTAACTTTTATTTTAGGTTTAGGGGTACATGTGAAGGTTTGTTATACAGGTAAATTCGCATCATGGGAATTTGTTGTACAGATTATTTTATCACCCAAGTATTAGGTCTAGTACCCAATGATTATTTTTTCTGCTCCTGTTCCTTTCACCCTCCACCCTCAAGTAGGCCCCAGTGTCTGTTGTTGCCCCCTATATTCAGTTGATGAGTTCTCATCATTTAGCTTCAACTTATAAGTGAGAACATGCAGTCTTTGGTTTCCTGTTCCTGAGTTAGTTTGCTAAGGATAATGGCCTCCAGCTCCATCTATGTTCCTGCAAAAGATATGATCTCATTATTTTTATGGCTGCATAGTATTACATGGTCTATTTGTACCACATTTTCTTTATCCAATCTGTCATTGATGGGCATTTAGGTTGATTCCATGTCTTTGCTATTGTAAATAGTGCTGCAGTGAGTATTCATATGTATGTGTCTTTATGGTAGAACGAATTCTATTCCTCTGGGTATATAAATGGTATTGCTTTCTCAAATGGTAGTTCTGCTTTTAGGTCTTTGAGGAATCGCCATACTGTTTTCCACAATGGTTGACTAACTTACACTCCTACCAACAGTGTGTAAGTGTTCCTTTTTCTCCACAACCTCACTAGCATCTGTTAATTTTGACCTTTTAATAATAGCCTTTCTAACAGGTGTGAGATGGTATCTGACTGTGGTTTTGATTTGCATTTCTCTAGTGATCAGTGTTATTGAGCATTTTTTTCATATGCTTGTTGGCTGCATGTATGTCTTCTTTTAAAAAATGTCTGTTCATGTCCTGTGTCCAGTTTTTAATGGAGTTGTTTGGTTTCTCTCTTGTAAATTTGTTTAAGTTCCTTAGAGATGCAGGATATTGGACCTTTGTCAGAAGCATAGTTTGCAAATATTTTCTCCTATTCTGTAGGATGTCTGCTTACTCTATGGATAGTTTCTTTTTCTGTGCAGAAACTCTTAAGTTTAATTAGATCCCATTCTCAATTTTTGCCTTTGTTGTAATTGCTTTTGGTGTCTTCATCAACGGATAAAGAAAATCAAGAAAATAATAAATGCAAAGATTAGAACAGTGTTCCCTGAATGGAGTGAGAAGGAGATGGAAAAGGGAGAAAGACACCATGGGGTTCAAAAGTAATGGCCACTTTTAAAATGTGCAAGGGATACAGAGTCATCGTTGTATTGTTGTCCTTTATATCTTATCAATATTTTTATAAATATTCATGGACATCTAACCAATATGTAATACAGAAAGTTACACAGAAAGAGGAAGATCCACTCCTTACTCTCAGTTTCTTCCTAATTGCATGTGCATAAGCTTCTGCTGCCTAGAATATTATCCTCTCTTATTTTTGCCTGGTTAACACCTGTGGTAACATTTTCTCATGAAAGTTTTTCATCAAACTCATGATGGATCTAAGAAAAACTGTCCCTCTCTAACCCTTCCATAAACACATACATACACATCTTTCTTCACTCTCTTTCAGTACACACCAGGCTTTACCATGTTTTAGCTAATATGCCAAAGACATCTTGCTTGCATAGCTCCCAATAGACTCTGAACTTCATAAAGTGAGCATTTTCTCCTATATGTTATGTGCAATGCCTGGTTCATGGTAGATGCTCAATGAAAATTAAAATGACTATCACCTGAAAATAGAGATGTATCTCTGAATCCATGACAGTCTCTCTAGGAGGGGTTGGAAACTGAGTGAGGTCTGACAGAGGAAGAACAGAATGAGGAATTTAAAAGCTGATTGACTATAAGTTTTATGAAGATTAAAAACCATGACAGAGGCCAGGTGTGGTGGCTCACGCCTATAATCCCAGCCCTTTGGGAGTCCAAGGCAGGTGGATCACATGAGGTTGGGAGTTTGAGATCGGCCTGGCCAACGTGGCAAAACCCTGTCTGTACTGAAAAATACAAAAATTAGGTGGGTGTGGTGGCGTGCGCCTGTAAACCCAGCTACTAGGGGGCTGAGGCAGGAGAATCACTTATCGCTTGAACCTAGGAGGCAGAGGTTGCAGTGAGCTGAGATTGTGCCACTTCACTCCAGCCTGGGCAGCAAAGCAAGTCTCCATCTCAAAAAACAAACAAACAAACAAAAAAAAACAAACAAAAAACACTAGAGTATGATTCAGGTGTTTGCCTCTACAACGAACACCTGAAACACGGCTAGATATTGTCGTTGCCCTATTCATATGCATGTTCACCTCTGCTTCCAAGTCCTTGCTTCAATCCTCCTTTCTCCTGGTATGTGGAAATCCTCCTTTCTCCTGGTATGTGCACCTCTCCCATTTACTCCCAATGCATGTGTTAAAGCACAACTTAATCCCAGCAAGACAACTTGCTTCACTCACCTTCAGTGCTTATAGATCTTCCAATTAAATTAATCAATCATTAATTAGGCTGGTGAGTAGCTAGTCACTAAACATTGCCATGATTTTCATTTCCCTCTGAAAGATAAATAGCCATCTGAAATGGGTAAGTCACTTAGGGCGTGGCTTCAGTAAAAATTTGTGTTTTTTTATATTCAAAGGATAAAGTATGTTACATAATATAGAACAAAACACATCAAGAATAACTTTGGCAGTGAATTAGTGATAAACAAATGTCCAAGACTCCTAGAACCTAGTTCTCATGTAAGCTAAGCTAACACCCTAGTTTGTACCTTCAGATGAGTCAAAAGCAGCAATAGACATTTCCATAGCTCTTCTCTTGAGGAGATATAGTCCCTCAGAGCCAAACAAAAAGTTTTTATTGAGCTTGTAATATGCAATCAACTCTAAGGCACTAGGAATATAGAATGAACATTATGATTTTCTTTGCCTTCTATGATGTAATAATTACTTGGGAGGAAAACACTACTCCATCTATTATGACAATAAATAACATAAGAGGTTATTCCATTCTGTTGCAAATATTACTGAGTATCTATGGTATGTAGAACATCTGCTAAGCATGAAGAATAAATTATACAGTGCAACCTACTGTTACAGATATTTTGAATAGCTGTCAAGATTTACCTATTTTCACTGTTTCTCTTAGAACCTAGAATGGTGCTTTGGCCTATTCAGTGCTCAATCGAAGTGTATTTCAGAAGACAATGGCAGCTGGGTATACATAGGAGAAGTTGGTAGAGTTTCTGATATATAAATACTTCAATGGTTTTGGAACTGCATAGGCCAAAGCATATTTTATGTACATTGTAAGTTATTTATTTTAAGCAAATGGTGACTAGTGCCTCCATGATATTGCTATCTACCGCTTCCTGAATTCAGACCCCTTCCATCAGCCTGAACTCAAATGTTGTTTGACACACTGTTGTACTGAGTTAGCATGAAGTAGGCTATCAGTCAGATTGCCCTGTGAGCACCCATTCACTGCTCATCCTTAATCTTGTCTGAATCAACTATCTAAAGAATTGCCTCAGGGATAGGGGGACCAAGCAAGGGAAAATAGAAGGGGAGAAAGTAGAACTACTTTCCCCTGGCTTCCTCAGAATGCATGAGACTTAAAGGAAAATACAGTGCCCCTGAACTTCCTGTCATCTTTACTGTAGGGAATACAGAGCCTCATTTTCTTCCTTTCCTGGGGTCTCGAGTGGCTTATGCATCCTCTTGTTATTAGCCATTTAAGTTTCCCAGTGCCACGGTCATGGCTTTTTTATAACTTTCTTTACCCTTCAATGACTTCTACTACTCCCAAGGGATAAAAGCTGGTTTATTACATCTTGAGAGCTCTTGGTTTGCAGAGATGGAATATTCTTCATTTTAAGCCTCGGTGTTTCAGCTTCACATTCTTGTTCATCAGAGATGAAAAAAGAAACAAAAGGGCCAGGCATATTTGGGCATCTATCACAAGGGCCAGGCAAGGGTTAGCAGCTTATAGACATCATCTAATATAATCCTCACAACATTGAATCAGTTATTATTCTCCATTTTCAGATAGGAAATCTGAGTTGCAGAGAGATAAAAGTGAATTGCCCAAGCAATTATATATTAAAAAACCAAAAAAAGTGTAATCAATTTGTAAAAAACCCACCCCCATGGTGTTTACGCTAAACTTACCAGAACCCCTTGTCCCTTGTTCCTTACTGAAAGAAGAAACAGTGACAGGCTCAGAAAAGGTAGATTCAGCTCTCTTAAAGCTTATAGGATTTGATTCTAAGAGCTTCACTAGGGACTCAATAAGCATTTCATAGGGAAAAAGTTTTGGCGTGTGTGTGTGTGTGCACTAAATCTGAGTTCACTATAAGTTATGACCCCTTTAGTATAAAGAATTGAAATATATTTGTATTTTTTTTTTTACAGATTTTGAGATTTTTTTTTATTGTTCTTATGTTCTAGGAATTAAGAGAAAGAGGGTGGTCTCTACAGTGTTCATTTCTTTAGCAATTCCACACACACACACACACACAAAACACAAAATGTGACCAATATTTTCCTAGTCAAAACTAAATATAAAATCTGCCATCCTGAGCTGAGTAGCCTTATGCTAACTCTGGGAAATGAATGAAACTTTTCTTCACAATTCCATCTGGATCTTTCTATTCAGCTGAAATTAGTGTATTCAGCTGAGTCACCCTATCAATATATCTGTCTAGTTATTTAGCAGTGGAGTTAAAACCTTCCACTTTTCCTTATAATAATCAAATTTCTTTCTAGCCGAAGAAAACTTTCAAGAGGAAGATATAAAATTACAAAAAGTAGATAAAGATTTTGCCTGTTTCGGGTTAACAGTAGGGATATTCGATGAGGTGTGATTCCAAAATGGCCCCATTTGGATGGGTTCAGATACAACAGGGTGTCTACAAATCAGGTTTGGTATTTACTACTGAATGAGATATTGTAACTTTCCTGTTTGCATACTTGTATGTTCAATGCATTTTATATGTGATTAATGTGTGTGTATTTAACGTGTATTTAACAACTCCACCTATTACCTTTTGTGGGACATGATGGATGATGTAGTAAAACTATTGCTTATGGACTGCAAGAAATTAGATCCCCTAAAATATAGATCTCTTAACCTCATGCCCTGTTTTTTTTTTTTTTCCTCTGTAATTGACTCCTTGAATAATTTAGTCTCAAAATGAAAGCAAAATAAGGACCAGGACACTTCTATGTGGCTACAATCCATGGATTCTTGAATGTTGGTTGTAATAACACCATTGCAGGCCAGAGAGAAAGGAATAAAAGGTAAGAGAAGAACCACAAACAAAATTTTAGGGTAGGATAATAGTGAGTCAAGGTGATGGGCTAGAAATAAGGATTTGAGAGGAAAAGATCCCAGTGAAGCCTTAAGACAAACTGGAGACTAAAAAATCACCGTCAATTAAAAAAGGGTATATAATTCAAAGCATCAGTGTATTAGTCTGTTTTCACACTGCTATAAAGGATACCTGAGACTGGGTTAATTTATAAAGGAAAGAAGTTTAATTGACTTACAGTTCTGCATGGCTGGGGAGGCCTCAGGGAACTTACAATCATGGCAGAATGCAAAGGGAAAACAAGGCACATCTTTTCATGGCAGCAGGAGAGAGAGAGTGCACAGGGAAAACTGCCAGTTTCAAACCATCCGATCTCATGAGAACTCACTATCATGAGAACAGCATGGGGAAAACTACCCCCATGATGCAATCACCTTCCACCAGGTCTCTCCCTCAATACATGGGGGTTACAATTCAAGATGAGATTCGGGTGGGAAAACAGAGCCAAACCATATCATTTCACCCCATGACCCTCTGAAATCTCATGTCCTTTTTATATATCAAAACCAATCATGCCTTCCCAACAGTTCCCCAAAGTCTTAACTCATTCCAGCATTAACTCAAAAGTCCAAGTCCGAAGTCTCATCTGAGATAAGGCAAGTCCCTTCCACCTATGAGCCCATAAGATCAAAAACAAGTCAGTTACTTCCAAGGTACAATGGGGGTACAAGCATTAGGTAAATGTTCCAATTCCAAATGGGAGATATTGGCCAAAACAAAGGGGACACAGGCACCATGCAAGCCCAAAATCCAACAAGGCAGTCATTAAATCTTAAAGTTCCAAAATAATCTCCTTTTACCCCATATCTCACACCCAGGGCATGCTGATACAAGAGGTGGGTTCCTAAGGCCTTGAGCAGTTCCGCCCCTGTGGCTCTGCAGGGTACAGCCCCTGAGACTGCTTCCACAGGCTGGTGTTGAATGCCTGCAGCCCTTCCAGAAGCAGGATACAAGCTGTCAGTGGATCTACCATTCCGGGGTCTGGAGGATGGTTGCCCTCTTCTCACAGCTCCACTAGGCAGTAGCCCAGAGGGGACTCTGTGTGAGGTCTCCAACCCCACATTTCCCCTTTGCATTGCCCTAGTAGAGGTTCTCCATCAGGGCTTCACCCCTGAAGCAAACTCCTGCCTGGACGTGCAGGAATTTCCATAAATCTTCCAAAATCTAGGTGGAGGCTCCTAAAGCTGAACTCTTGTCTTCTGCATACCTGCAAGCTCAACACCACATGGAAGCCACCAATGCTTGGGTCTTGCACCCTCGGAAGTAACAGGCTGAGCTGTACATTGGCCCCTTTTAGTCATGGCTGGAGCTGGAGTGGCTGGGAC
This sequence comes from Hylobates moloch, assembly GCF_009828535.3. Taxonomy (NCBI): domain Eukaryota; kingdom Metazoa; phylum Chordata; class Mammalia; order Primates; family Hylobatidae; genus Hylobates; species Hylobates moloch. Next base: position 21,471,227 of record NW_026652288.1, on the reverse strand, counting down.
ACAGGACGTCATATCCAAAGCCTGTATCAAGTGGTGGGGCCTTGTGCCCAGCCCATGAAACCATTTTTCTTCCTGGGCCAGGCCTGTGACGGGAAGGGCTGCCTTGAAGGTCTCTGAAATGCCCTGGAGATATTTTCCCCATTGTCTTGGGAATTAGCATTTGGTTCACTGTTACCTATGCAAATTTCTGCAGCCAGCTTGAATTTCTCCCTAGAAAAGAGTTTTTCTTTTCTGCTGCATTGTCAGGCTGCAAATTTTCCAAACTTTTATGCTGTGCTTCCCTTTAAAAGTTCCAGTTTCTGATTATCTCTTTGTGAACACATAAGACTGAACACTTTCAGAATCATCCAAATGATATCTTGAATGTTTTGCTGCTTATAAATTTCTTCTGCCAGATACCCTAAATCATCTTTCAAGTTCAAACTTCCACAGATCTCTAGGGCAGGGGTGAAATGCCACCAGTCTCTTTGTTAAAGCATAGCAAGAGTGAGTTTTACTCTAGTTCCCAATAAGTTCCTCATCTCCATCTGAGACCATCTCAGCCTGGACTTCAATGTCCATATCACTATCAGCATTTTTATCAAAACCATTTAACCAGTTTCCAGAAAGTTCCAAACTTTTTCAGATCTTTTTGTCTTCTTCTGAGCCCTCCAAACTGTTCCCACCTCTGCTTGTTACCCAGTTCCAAAGTCACTTCCACATTTTCAGGTTATCTTTATGGCAGTGCCCCACTCCCAGTACCAATTTTCTGTATTAGTCCATTTTCACATTGCTATAAAGAATACTTGAGACTGGGTAATTTATAAAGGCAATAGGTTTAATTTATGCACAGTTCTGCATGGCTGGGGAGGCCTCAGGATAGTTATAGTCATGGCAGACAGTAAAGGGGAAGCAAGGCACATCTTCTCATGGTGGCAGGAGAGAGAGACTGTGGGGAAACTGCTACTTTTAAACCATCAGATCTTGTGAGAGAACTCACTCACTATCAGGAGAAACACATGGGGGAAACTGCTCCCATGATCCAATCACCTCCCACCAGTTACCTCCCTCAACACATGGGGATTACAATTTGAGATGAGATTTGGGTGGGAACACAGAGCCAAACCATATCAATTAGGTATTTAGAAACAATATCTCAATGTATGCTCATAAGAATGAATGGTGTAAAAAGATGGAAATATAGCCATTTATTCTATAGAAGTTTCAGTGACATTCTAGACTAAAATTTCAGCAGTTTTAATAAAAGCCACACTTGTTAGGGTAAGAGATTCAAGTCAGATTTTGAAAATGTTGAATGGTTAAAAAATAGTTACTTGCATCTCTCTTGAAAGGAGCATAGAGTGTGAGCCTGGGATGCTGACACCAGAAGAATGGCTGAACTGAAATATCTTTAGAAGTGGCCCTAGACATATGCGCACGTATGTTTACTGCAGCACTGTTCACAATAGCAAAGACTTGGAACCAACCAAAATGCCCATCAGTGATAGACTGGATAAGGAAAATGTGGCATATATACACCATGGAATACTATGCAGCCGTAAAAAAGGATGAGTTAATGTCCTTTGCAGGGACATGGATGAAGCTGGAAACCATCATTCTCAGCAAACTAACACAGGAACAGAAAACCAAACACGGCGTGTTCTCACCCCTAAGTGGGCATTGAACAATGAGAACACATGGAGGGGAACATCACACACCAGGGCCTGTCGGGGGGTGGGGAAATAGAGGAGGGATAGCGTTAGGAGAAATAACCTAATATAGATGATGGGTTGATGGGTGCAGCAAACCACTATGGCACATGTATACCTATGTAACAAACCTGTGTGTTCTACACATGTATCCCAGAAGTTAAAGTATAATAATAAAAAAAAAGAAGTGGCCCTAGAAAGATTATTTCCAATAAAAGGTATATATTATTTTTACTGAGAACTGAGTTAGCTCCAGGAAAGCTAGGTTGATGTTATATGGAAAGAAAGAGACCCTGATGATTGTATTTCACAGCTTTGGAGGTTCTTCCTCTTTGAGTTTTGAAAGATACTTTCAGTTTATAAAAATTTACATTGATAGTTTTATTTTAAAAAGTGTTGCTCTACCATTACCTTCCTTAAATTACTTCTGACCAGAAATCTTCTTTCTTATATTTATTCTTTTTTCTCTAATGTGTCTTTCCTTTTTTGTGCTTTTAGAATTTTATATTGTTCATTGGTTTTGAGAATTTTGATTATGATACATTCTGATGTGATTTTATGTTTCTTTTATTTTGGTTCTTCTGCACTTCTTAGATCTCTTGGTTTATAGTTGTAATTTAATTTGAAACTTTTTCTATCATTATTTCTTCAAATATTTTTGTTCTGTCTCCCCTTCTTTATTGACTCCAATTACATATATATTAGGCAATTTAATCTTTGTTACTTTAAATTGTAACAAATATTACTAATTCTTATTTTATTTTTATGTGTTTTTCTGTTTTATTTTAGATAGTCCCTATTGCTATGATTTCAACTTTACTAACCTAATATTCTGAATGCCTAACCTACCATTACCCTATTCAGGTTATTTTCTCCTCAGACATTATAATATTCATCTCTAGAATTTTGATTTGTGGTATTTTTATATCTCAGGTATCACTGTGCTTTATTTTCTGATGCCCAGTGACTTGAATAAAATTGTTTCATATAGTTTATTTTTCTTCTAAATGTTTGATGAGTACATCTAGTTACTGTTACTCTAGCTTGACAAGATGTAGAAGTACTACATTGAATTTTAATCGCATGTTTATACTTCTATCTTGTACTCTAGGTCATCAATGCATTAAGAGCAGAAACTCTCCTATTCCTTTCTTGCATATTTGCTATTACCAGGACCTCACAACTAGAATCTAAAGTAGTTGACTATATTCGTGCAGCAAATAATGAAGTGAATATAATAACTCGTTCATTTTACACCCGGGAGTATCAGTTGCAAATGAGTACTTTACCCCAAAGTTAATTTCTCATATCAAGACTACAAGCATCATGGGGGTTTGAAATTGTGCTTTCTTCCTATGGTCTCTGACTCTAATTTTCACTTTAAAACATGAGGAAAACCTTGAAATTGATTCGATGTTGTATTGGAACAGATATTTTATCTAACCTACTGTAAATATTCCAATGAGAGTTCTAGTGCTTTGGGTATGTTTCAATGGGATGTAAAAGATAAAATAAGTATCAATTACTTGCCTGATTACTTCTCCTTCCCTTATAGAATAAGATGTTTACTTACAGCTACATAAATACTATTGATTAAATACTGGAGACAGACAAAGACGAGTATTTGACCAGATAGTTACTGCACTGGATTGAAACATATTGGGCTTAGTCCCTTCCAAATCCCAAATGTGGAAAAGGCCAAAACCAGATGAGTTATTTGATCTAACTCAATTTAGTTGAGGTTTTAAAATAGTAACACTAATTTTGAAACCACCTTCAAACAATTGAAAAGCATTTGGTTCAAATAAAGTTAAAAAATATTATCACTTTATAAATTTGTGCATTAAATTGGCCTGGCTCAATTTTATCTTTGAAAACATACTATTTTTAAATTCACATTTTTTGTGCTCATGGTATTATAACAAAAGTATAAGATGTTTGACTTTATTTATTAGGTGTCAAGTCTGTAGGTTTGAACTAGTTCTAACTGAAAACTTTAAGGAGAGGAAAAACGTAGGCACATTTCACATTTTGAAGAAGTTACAGAAAAGGTATCTTTAAAGAATGCTGTTTCCAAATGAAAAAAAAAAAAAAAGTGACTTTCTCCCCTTTAAAAAGCTTGAGAATTTGAGTGAAAGATGAAAAATCATTCTTTCTTCATACACAGAAACCACAGGCAATGCAGAATAGTTTTACCATTTTAGGAGCTGTAGAATGGAAAATGTGAACCTGGAAGTCAACAATTCTGTTTTTTTAAAGCAACTTAAGCAGGGTGTGCGGGGAGAAGTGATTATATATGTATACACCCACATATATATGAAGTTTTTTTCAATTGACAAACATATAGTTAAGCTGGTATAATTGAAAGTATGTAAAAGGGAAAGTTAAAATTGGACTTCTTTTATTGCAAATGACTTTAAAGTAAGATTGCATTCTGTAGAATATGAATCATCTGCATGTTTATATATTCTGTTACATCAACTTGGTGAGCAACAGCCACTGCTGCTCTAGCGTGTAATTTATTAATAGTAATATTAAGCAATATTCCCTTGATTTACGTAACTGTAGTTTCTCAGGACAGTATGATACCACGAATAAGCTAGTATAATGGTTGTTGTCGTTTGTATTCATCACTTTGGAAGCTGCTCCAAAAACAGAACTGCTGGGAACACTTATCACGTGTGATTCCTGTTCAAGAAGGGGTTGTCACTTTAAGAAACTCTTGCTTTGTGGCAAACCACAAGCTGTTGGTCTTTTAACAGCAAAGTCTGAAGTTTAACCAGTATTTTGAGTAACTGTTCCCAATAGCTTGAAATTACTCACAGGTATACTTAATAATTTCCCTGGAGTGAAGTTACACTGCAAGGCACATTCTCCCTACTAGCTATGTAGGCTGGCAATATAGTTTATATGCAAAAGAACTCCCAGTACCAAAGTTTCCCACCAAGGGATGTTTTTTTAGATTTTCCTTTAAGCATATCATACTGTACTCTCCAATTTAAAGGCCTTGGCCTCCCACCATGGCATAATAATGAGTCACTGAGTAAAGAAGTGACATTCAGGAAGCAGCTCTTGAATGAGGAAGACCTGTGGGACTGTTCCACGAAAGGTAGTTTACAAATTTCAGAGATGATTATTCCCCAGGACATACAATAAAGGTAAATAGGGAGGATAAATCTTTTCTTTCTACACTGAAGGTTTTATTGTGTCACCCCTCCTAGTTATTGCAAATCCAATTTCTCACTGGTGTCCCATATGGAGTACGGCTCTCACCAATTTTTGAACTCTTGAATTATCAGGGAACAAAATCATTATTTTTGAACTCAAATACAAATCTAGTATAGATATGGAATAGGCATTTCTATACATTGAGAAAACATGCTTCTTTTCAACTAAAAAAAAAAAAACTACAAGAAGACATATTTCTCTGCAAACATTAAGAAACAACTCAGCTAAGTTGCAAAATACCTTCTCTTCTTAGGTTGCCAGAACAAGAAAAATTGCATAGCTTCCAGGCCATGAGCCAATCTTATTCAGGACTCAAGAGGGGAAAAAAAAAAGAAAAACAGTCTGGGTAAATTCTCAGTGTAAACTGCTATGGGATGATGTTCCCGTGTAAGCCTAAAGAGAAGATGCATCTGCGCCTCGACTTCCACTTACTCTTATTCCATCCTTGGCAAAATGCTCATCAAGTTGAAAATGCCACCTCAGTTACATTTACTCAGCCACTCGCAGAATATTTGCAGATTGAGTCCACACTGTCTATACACATTTTGTAAATATTGCAAGTCAGTTGGTCAGTTTTAGCAATTGAAAGAAAATAAAAAATGAGATATAAGATCCACTGTATGATTTAACTGACAAAGTCTGAAATCAATAGATGATTCCACCACAGCACTGGCTTTTTATCGCTATCTTGTCTCAGATACATTTCTTCAGTTGAAATAATACCCCAAAACAAACATTTAAACTGAAAAAACTGAAAGGGCTCTGGATGAAATGCCAATGGGAATCCCTCAGCCAGTGACACCTCTCCCACCCTCTGCCACCCTTCCCCTACCCTGAACAATTCCTAACATGACTTAGTGTCTCTATAGCTTCACCTAGCTCTGTGTATAAATCCCAAGGATAAGATCATCTAATTCAGGCACAGGCCACTTATGCCCAGTATTCATCACTAAAATAAGGTATCCTTCGAAGTGGGAAGTCACAGAGAATGATAGTGGGTCTTGAGAATAAGTATTAGAGTCTAAAAGAAGCCTAATATAAACCCTGATTTTTCTCAGCATTTGTGTAACAATGATAAAATAAATAAAACACCTCGCTTATATTCGTAATGGTCTGATTATAATCAGTTCTCAAGGCTACCCGTACATGGCTCTCCTCCTGAACTTCCAAGGAGAAGAAACTGCACATGTCGGCAATGCCAGGGATCACCAACTCTAAAGACCATTGTTTCTTCTCAGACTTACATTCTCTGCCCTGTGCTTGAATCTTGGATGATGCCATGAGGCCTTCAGACCTTCTATAATCACTTCCTAACAATCTCCTCACAATTTCCTATACCAGGTGCATGTCAAGATCAAAGATGCACTTGCTAAAATTGAAGCATAGCCTTCTTTAATTTTTAATTTTTTGAAGGTATATAGTAGGCATATATATTTATGGAATATATGAGATGTTTTGATAGAGGCATGCACTGCATAATACATCAGGGTAAATGGGGTATCCATCCCTTCAAGCACTGATCCTTAGTGTTACAAAAAATCGAATTATACTCTTAGTCATATTAAAGTGTATAATTACATTATTATTGACTGTAGTCATTTTGTTGTGCTATCAAATAGGTCTTATTCATTCTTATTATCTTTTTGTACCCATTAACCACCCCCACCTTCCTTCCACCCCACCCCCTAACTATGCTTCCCAGCCTCTGGTAACCATCCTTCTACTCTCTTTCTGTACATCCTTGTTTGATCTAGCTCATGGACACATTCTAGACTGTTCTTAAAGACTATGAAACTCAAATTTCTTTAGCTAAAACACCTGCCATCCACACTGTTTAGCTACTCATCCCACTTGATATCCCTCCATGAATCATTAGGTTTCTTTACGGCAGAAAGCTTTGTCCTGTTTTCTACTTTCTTCCCCTCCACAGGGTGCCAATGACACCATCCTCCTAGACAAGTAGCAACCCCTTTTATAATGTCAAACTTAACATGGCCCTGGGTGGGTGAGCTCAAGAAATGCTGGTTGCTATATGTCAGTTCATGACAGTGTTTTCCAAAATAACCCATTCGACTTATGTACTAGAATATGCAGGGGGCAAAAATAAAGTACACATTTACCCAATAGTGTACATACTTTGCTATAAAAAGGATTAGCTTGAGTTTTCAAAGGTGAAAGAGAAATGACCATATTTTGTTAGCACAAAAGGGCTTTGGCATTCATTCAAAAATCAAAGTAGAATAGATACGGCTTACAGATTCTATGAAGTTATTATGTGACTATTGTAAATGTAACAGAGCTTTATACAATGTCTATATTCTGATAATGGATGATGCTCTGCCGACATAATTCACCTTCCTTCTTTCTAAACTCCCTTCTTGTTTTTATTTCTGTACCTCACTTACGATGCCTGCCCTCACCCCCATACATTATTCAGATATCTCAAGTTCTATCTCGCCAGAAAGCCTGACCCAGCTATAGTTATCTGCTCAGAGTGATCTTGCCTTCTTTATTTTGCAAGCATTCACTGATGGCCGCATGTGACAAGTTATTGTCTAGGTAATGAGGGAATTAAATCTATGACTTCAACTTCCTTTTGCATACATACACACATTGAGAAACACATTTAATGCACACATAGTTTCTAACGGCCTCATGTGCCTCAGTCTTTGGCTCTCCTCTACAATGTCTTGCACAGGACTGAGCAGTTAGAGCTCAATACATACTTATTGACGCTTAAGGGTATATGTTCTCAGTATACATAGATATCCCACCTCTCCAGTAAACAGACAGTTCGCCCTAATGTCAACAGTGTATATAAAAGCTAGTGGGTTAACTTACGTAATGGTAACAGAATTGTTTAGCTCTGAGGAACCATATTCATTACCTAACTTAGCACACACTTAGGTATCAAATAGCAATAAGCAACTAGAAAATGTTAGAAAATGTATTATGAATTATGAATGACTCACAGCAGGATGTACATATGTAGATGCTTTGAATAGAGTTTGAACTTCAGGAAAGGACACTCAATCCTGATGTCCTTTGTGATGGCTACTTCCACCGTTACTGCCTAGCACCAAGCATAGCCCGCTCAAGATAAACAAATTAGCACTAGCACTCTTCTTTGCAGAAAAGGCAGGGAACGGCATGAACCTAAGCTTCAGCTATGATGGAATGGAATCAAATGATGAACATCCAAAATTCCACTTACATTTATCCACATGTAAAGTTTCTAGAGAAGGCCCAGCAAGATTCCTGACTATTTCTACCTGGTTTCTCTGAAAAGAGTAGAGCAGGAGAGATATGCACTGCACTGGAAATTTAAACATCTTGATTGACTTTGCTTGTCTGCCACACTCAAGCTGCCTGAATTTCTTTCTTTTTATCCTCCAGACTGATAATTTGTTTCCCCTTAAAAATAGTTTGGATAAAGTTTTTCTCATCTTTTGTAAAAAATATATATAATATCAAATGTGATAATGTATGTAAAGCTTCTTTGTAACCTGTGAAGGACTACATATACACAGGGGAATTTGGGTTCACATGTTTAAAGACTTAAAGATAGGAATTAGTGGGTATAAGATACTACAGATTCTAAATATATATATATATTTTATTACACCAAGATCTTATCTCATACTCTTGGTTGAACAGTCTCTTTCAAAAATTCCATATTGCCAAGATGGCTAGAATTTTAGAGCTTGACAGGAAGCACATGGGACTCCTGGAGATTTGAAATGTTGGTATATCTTTATAGTAATGGGTGCACAGATTCAGATAAGGCTCTGTAGATAGGTGTAAATGGTATGCAAAATAAATGACATTTACTTAACACATACAAGTGCTGGGCACTATAACCACACTTATAGCTAATGTTTATTAGGCCCTAATTTGTGTCAGGTACTGTTCTAATTGGTTTATATAATTATCTCTTTTAAGTATCACAGTAATCCTAACAATTAGCAACTATAACTATCACATTTAATATACAAGAATAGAGAGTCATGGAGAAGTTGAGAAAATTATCTAAGTTCCTCAGCTAGTATGTCTCAGATCCTGAATTCCAAGCTAGGCTTTTGTATTTCAAAATTATGCTAAGTATAGACACTTTGAAAAATGCAGACTGCTCCTGCAGGATCCGGGAGACACTCCAAATACTCAACTGCAGCAAGACCACTCAAGGACAGTTTGAGCTCAGACACGCCTAACCTTACCCCCACCCAATAGTCCTTCCCTACACACCCTGTTAGCAGAAGACAAAGTGCATATAATTTTGGGAGTTCTAGGGTCCCGCGCACTGCTGGTTCCTCCTTATACTACCACAGCTGATACCCTCTAGAAAGCCCACCTCCTAGCAGGAGGCCAACCAGCACAAAACTAAACTACCAAAGCTAAGAACCCTCATGGAGTCCATTGTACAGCCCCTTGCCCCCTGCCACCTCCACCGGAACAGGCACTAGTATCCATGGCTGAGAGACCCATAAACAGTTCACATCACAGGACTCTGTGCAGACAACCCCCAGTACCAGCCCAGAGCCGGGTAGACTTGCTGGGTTGCTAGACCCAGAAGAGGGACAACCATCACTGCAGTCTGGCTAACAGGAAGCCACATCCATAGGAAAAAGGGGAGAGTACTACATCAAGAGAACACCCCGTGGGACAAAAGAATCTGAACAACAGCTTGCATGCCAAGATCTTCCCTCTGACAGAGCCTACCCAAATGAGAAGGAACCAGAAAACCAACCCTGGTAATATGACAAAACAACACTCTTTAACACCTCCCAAAAAAAATCACACTAGTTCACCAGCAATGGATCCAAACCAAGAAGAAATCCCTGATTTGCCTGAAAAAGAATTCAGGAGGTTAGTCACTAAGCTAGTCAGGGAGGCACCAGAGAAAGGTGAAGCCCAATGTGAGGAAAATGATACAAGAAGCAAAGGGAGAAATATTTAAGGAAATAGATAGCATAAAGAAAAAAAATCAAAAATTCAGGAAATACTGGACACACTTATAAAAATGCAAAATGCTCTAGAAAGTCTCAGTAATAGACTTGAACAAGTAGAAGAAAGAAATTCAGAGCTCAAAAACAAGGTCCTTGAATTAACCCAATCCAACAAAGACAAAGAAAAAAGAATAAGAAATTATGAACCAAGCCTCCAAGAAGTCTGGGATTAAGTTGAAAGACCAAACCTAAAAATAAACAGTGCCCCGGAGGAGAAGAGAATTCTAAAAGCTTGGAAAACATATTTGGCAAAATAATCAAAAAAACTTCCCCAGCCTTGCTAGAGTCTTAGACATCCAAATACAAGAAGCACAAAGAACACTTGGGAAATTTATCACAAAAGATCATTGCCTAGGCACACTGTCACCGGGTTATCCAAAGTTAAGACAAAGGAAAGAATCTTAAGAGCTATGAGACACAAGCACCAGGTAACCTATAAAGGAAAACCTATGAAATTAACAGCAGATTTCTCAGCAGAAACACTACAAGCTAGAAGGGATTGGGGACCTATCTTCAGCCTCCTCAAACAAAACAATTATCAGCCAAGAATTTTGTATCCAGTGAAACTAAGCACTATATATGAAGGAAAAATAGAGTCTTTTTCAGGCAAACAACTGCTGAGAGAATTCGCCACTATCAAGCCACCACTACAAGAACTACTCAAAGGAACTCTAAATCTTGAAACAAATTCTGGAAACATTCAAAACAGAACTTCTTTAAAGCATAAATCACAACGGACTTATAAAACAAAAATACAAGTTAAAAAGCAAAACAAACATCAAAAAAACAAAGTACACAGACAAAAAACAGCATGATGAATGCAATGGTACCGCACATCTCAAACTAACATTGAATGCAAATGGCCTAAATGCTCCACTTAAAAGATATAGAACCACAGAATGGATCAGAACACACCAACCAACTATCTACTGCCTTCAGGGGACTCATCTAACACACAAGGACTCAGGTAAACTTAAGTAAAGAGATGAAAAAAGACATTTCATGCAAATGGACACCAAAAGAGAGCAGGGGTAGCTATTCTTATATCAGTCAAAACTAATTTTAAAGCAACAGCTGTTAAAAGAGACAACGAGGGACATTATAAAATAGTAGAAGGCCTTGTCCAACAGGAAAATACCACAATCCTTAACATATATGCACCTCACACTGGAGCTCCCAAATTTATAAAACAATTACTAACAGACCTAAGAAATGAGATAGACAGCAACACAATAATAGTGGGAGACTTCAATACTCCACACACAGCATTAGACAGGCCATCAAGACAGAACGTTAACAAAGAAACAATGGATTTAAACTATACCTTGGAGCAAATAGACCTAACAGATATATACAAAACATTTCATCCAACAACAAAACATTTCATCCAACAAACATTTTATTCAACAGCACATGGAACTTTCTCGAAGATAGACCACATGATAGGCCATAAAATGAACCTCAATAAATTTAAGAAAACTGAAATTATATCAAGCACTCTCTCAGGACACAGTGGAATAAAACTGGAAATCAACTCCAAATGAAAGCTTCAAAACTATGCAAATACATGGAAATTAAATAACCTGCTCCTGAATGAGCACTGAGTCAAAAATGAAATCAAGATGGAAATTTAATAATTCTTCAAACTGAATGACAATAATGACACAACCTATCAAAATCTCTGGGATACGGCAAAGGCAGTGCTAAGAGGAAAGTGCATAGCCCTAAACACCTACATCAAAATGACTAGAAGAGCACAAGCTGACATTTTAAGGTCACACCTCAAGGAACTAGAAAAATAAGAACAAACCAAACCCAAACCTAGGAGAAGAAAGGATATAACCAAGATTGGTGAAGAACTAAATCAAACTGAAACAAACAAACAAAAAAATACAAAAGATAAATGAAACAAAAAGCAGGTTCTTTGAAAAGATAAATAAAATTGATAGACCATTAACAAGACTAACCAAGAAAAAAGAGACAATCCAGATAACCTCACTAAGAAGTGAAACAGGAGATATTACAACTGACACCACTGAAATACAAAAGATCATTCAAGGCTACTATGAACACCTTTACACACATAAACCAGAAAACCTATAAAAGATAGACAAATTCCTGGAAAAATATAACCCTCCTTGCTTAAATCAGGAAGAATTAAATACCCTAAAGAGACCCATAACAAGCAGCAAGATTGAAATGGTAATTTGAAAATTACCAACAAAGAAAGTCCAGGACCAAATGGATTCACAGCAGAATTCTACCAGACATTCAGAGAAAAATTGGTACCAATCCTTTGACACTATTCCAGAAGATAAAAAGGAACCCTTCCTAATTAATTCTGTGAAGCCGGCATCACCCTAATACCAAAACCAGGAAAGGGCATAACCAAAAAAGAAAACTACAGACTGATATCTTTGATGAATATAGATGCTAAAATCCTTAACAAACTACTAGCTAACCGAATCCAACAACATATCAAAAAGATAATCCACAATGATCAACTGGGTTTCATGCCAGGGACGCAAGGATGGTTTAACATACGCAAGTCAATAAATGTGATACACCACATAAATATAATTTAAAACAAAAATCACATGGTCATCTCAGTAGATGCAGAAAAAGCATTCAACAAAATCCAACATCCCTTTATGATTAAAACTCTCAGCAAAATATTGACATACAAAGGACATTCCTCAATGTAATAAAAGCCATCTATGACAAACCCACAGCCAACATAATACTGAATGGGGAAAAGTTGAAAGCATTCCCTCTGAGAACTGGAACAAGACAAGGATGACTACTCTCACCACCCCTCTTCAACATAATACTGGAAGTCCTAGCCAGAACAATCAGACAAGAGAAAGAAATAAAGGGCATCCAAACCGGTAAAGAAGAAGTCAAACTGTCACTGTTTGCTGATGATATGATCATTTACCTTGAAAACCTTAAAGACTCCTCCAGAAAGCTCCTAGAAGTGATAAAAGAATTCAGCAAAGTGTCTGGGTACAAGATTAATGTACACAAATGAGTAGCTCTTCTATACACCAACAATGACTAAGCAGAGAATCAAATCAAGAACTCAACCCCTTTTACAATAGCTGCAAAAAAAACACCTTAGGAATATACCTAACCAAGGAGTCAAAAGACCTCTATAAGGAAAACTACAGAACACTGCTGAAAGAAATCACAGATGACACAAACAATTGGAAACTCATCCCATGCTCATGGATGGGTAGACTAACTATTGCGGAAATTATCATACTGCCAAAAGGAATCTATACATTCAATACAACCCACATCAAAATATCAAAATCATTCTTCACAGAATTATAAAGAACAATTCTAAACTCATATGGAACCATAAAAGAACCCGCATAGCCAAAGCAAGACTAAGCAAAAAGAACAAATCTGGAGGCATCACACTACCTGATTTCAAACTATACTATAAGGCCATAGTCACCAAAACAGTGTGGTACTGGTATAAAAATAGGCACGTAGACCAATGGAACACAATAGAGAACCCAGAAATAAACCCAAATACTTACAGCCAACTGATCTTCGACAAAGTGAGCAAAAACATAAAGTGAGGAAAGAACACCCTTTTCAACAAATGGTGCTGGGATAATTGGCTAGCCACCTGTGCACATGTACCCTAGAACTTAAAGTATAATAAAAAAATTAATTTAAAAAAAGAAGTCATTATACAAAAAAGAAACTTGCACACATATGTTTCTAGCAGCACAATTCAAAATTGCAAAATCATAGAACCAACCCAAATGCCCATCAATCAACAAGTGGATAAAGAAACTGTGATATATATGATGGAATACTACTCAGCCATAAGAAGGAATGAATTAAGAACATTTGCAGTGACCTGGATGAGACTGAAGACTATTATTCTAAGTGAAGTAATTCAGGAATGGAAAACCAAACATTGTATGTTCTCACTAATTTGTAGGAGCTAAGCTATGAGGACGCAAAGGCATAAGAATTATACAATGGACTTGGGGGACTTGGGGGGAAGAGAGGGAGGGTGGCAAGGAATAAAAGACTACAAATAGAGTGCAGTGTATACTGCTCGGGTTATGGGTGCACCAAAATCTCACAAATCACCACTAAAGAACTTACTCATGTAACCAAATACCACCTATACCTCAATAACTTATGAAAAAAAAAGAAATTATGCTAAGTATTTTTCTGTTCACAAGATACCAACAACACAGTGCAGAAGACTTGCTGAGTTAGGAGTGGATAAAATGCTCTGAGAAATGGCAGCTGCTGAGCATAATCATCTTCTCTTCTAAACCTTAAACGTGGGTAGTTACAGCCAAGAGAAGGAAATTCTTAGAGAAGTACTCGGGTTTTCCTAAGAAGAAGGAAAGACTGGTGGTAACACAGTAAATTGATATGTCAGCACCATCCAACAACATTAAAGTCAATAAAATAGAACAGAGGTCCTTCTCCCCTGGGAACTACATATGGCTAAGGTAAATGATCCTAAAGAGAAAAATAAATCATCTCAGCACAATCTTTACAATGGAATGGCAACACACCTAACAGTGTATACTCCATGGTTCTGAATAAATGTTATACAGAGATTACCATTTTAAAATAAACATGATAAATATCTTAAAAGAGATAAGGTAGGATATACTGATGATATTAATAAGCAATAATCAAAAAGAAACAAATAGATTTATTGAATATATAATATAAATACACAAAATATATTATGGGATGAATAATTATCAGAATCGATGAATAGAAAGGTCGTATTCAATAACTTATTTTGAAAGCATCAGAAAAGTATGACATAATGGCAAATGTAACAAACAAGTTTTTAAATATGGAATATAGAGACACAACTGTCGCCAACCAATCATAACAGTACCAGAAAGAAGTAAAACAAATAAAGAGGTAGAAACAGATAAAACTAGAATCATAAGAAAGTTCTCAGAATTTAAAATATGAACACCTAAGTTGAAGAGACCTTAAAAAGTACAAAATTGTATAAAGAAAAATGCACACATATATGTATTATAGGAGAATTTGAGACAATATCCTAACTGCTTTCAGAGAATGCAGTTATTTTTAAGTGAAAAACATTCAGATTGATACAAAACTTTTCAATACCAACACAAAAAACAAGGCGACAGTAGATTAACATTTTCAAAGTGTTGAAGGAAAATAACTTCAATTCTACAGCAAGTAATATATTTTTTTAATTTTAGGATGCAGATGATGGCAACAATAAAAAAACCCTTCTTTAAAAACCCTAAAAGAAATCCTAGAAGATACTCCATGAAATCTGAAAAATAAGGGTAAACAAATACCCCAGTAAAGTGTGTTGTTGTCTAAAACATGAATAGCATGATGAAGACTTTGAGAATTTATACCTGAGTGGTGGTGATGATGAAAACAGATGGGAGTTTGCTATCCATCTGAGGACATCTACCCTAACTCCCCATTATCTCAACCCTTTATGGCTAGTGGATTACAGCCTAAAACAACTTCCTTCTCCTAATGGTGCTTTCCTCTAATGATTTAAAGGCACTACCTATTCAGAAGAGTTGACTGGTCGTATAGGAGCCAAGAAGAGTACTCAACAGAGGGTGGGTGTTGTACTGGTTTTCTATTGCTGTATAACAAATTGCTGCAAACTCAGAGGCGTAAAACAGCACATATTCATTATTTCACAGTATCTGCATTTCATGAAGTGCAGGCACAGTTTAAATAGGTCCTCTGCCCTAGAGTTTCATTGGGTAGCAATCCAGGTTTGACTGGGCCTGCAGTCTCATCAGAGGTTTGACTGGGCAAAGGTACACTTCCAATCTACATCAGGTTGTTGGAAGAAGTCATCTTGAAGCTATAGGACTGAGGTCCCCATTTTCTTGCTGGTTTTCATCCAGGGCTCATCTCCATTTCTGCGGGCCACTTGCAGTTTCCTATCACGTGGTCTTCTCCATAGGCAATTCACAATATGACTACTTGTTCCATCAAGACAAGCAGGAGAATCTATCTCTCCAGTCTGCTAAGACGGAGTAATATATAACAAAATGCAATCATGAGGTAAGGGGTATCATTCCTTCAATGTTTTCTATGGTCTATTGGTTAAAACAAGTCATAGGTTCTGCTTGCACTAGAAGGGAGGATATTTATAAGGACATGACTTATTGGGGGTCATCTAAGGTATGTCTACCACAGATGCTAGAGTTTTCCAATTTGAGGCTTATTGCCTCCCTTTAGATGTCCAACATGGTCTCAAATTTGGGCCTGGCTATTGCCATAAAAGGTAACTATTAGGAAAATGAAGTAGCATGCCAGATTTTTACACCCCTGAAGAATACTATTATTATACATAAATACCATAAACTAAACAGCATATAGTATATAAAACAGACTTATTGGAACAGATGGCCTAAGAATATAAAATAAGCATAATAAATATTCTCAAAGATAGGAGAGACGGTATTAATATAAAGCAAAAGCAATAAATCACAGAAAGTTGGAAATATTAAGCATGCAGAATATAGTAGCTGAAATATTTTAAATGGCCTAAATAGGATGAGTATAACGAAAGAGTGAATGAGCAAGCTCAATGATCAGATTGAGGAACTCTCAGAATACAAAACAGGATTAAGAAAAAGCAGATGCAAGAGGAAAGTTAAGCAATACATACAGAAGATAGATGTAGAAGTCCCAACCTCTGTAAAAGTTTCTGAAGAACAAAAAGTAATAAACACAGGAAAGGAAATATTCGCAAAAGCTAATGAGGATAAAATTCCTAAAATTAAAACAAGATGTGAGACTTCAGACTGAAAGGGCCCGGAAAGTTCTAATTAGGATGAGTAAGAAAATATCCCTACCTAAACACATTAGAAATAGCAAACACAGAGACATCTCCAGAAAAAAATTCTGGTTCTCTATAATGAAATTGAATGAGATCAATCTCAGGTTTCAGAATTATTATTTCTTTAGCTAAATGGCAATAGGGAGGTGATTAAAAATATTCTCAAGCATGTCAGCCTCAGAAGATTAGGGATACAAAAATCCACTTGGAAAAATACTCTAGAGAGAAGCATTCAAATAAGAAAACTACAACCAGGTGGATACGGCAACCTGTATAAGAAGTAAGGATAATTTAGTATTTTAGCAAAGACCATAGTTGTGCCTTGAAACTAGGATGAGAGAAGAACAGTAGTCTATATTGTGATATAAACCTAAAACTAATATTCAGTAGAGATGAAGTAGGTGGAAAGGCCAAAAGGATTTGAGAGTCTGATACCTTTTCTGACTGGTTAGGGAAGATAGATTGATAATAAATTTAAGAGATCAACATAGACATAAATATGAGAAGTGTTCTTTACATAAAGATAATGTAAAAACAAAAGTAGAATATATAATTTTAAAACCATCAGAAGAAAACCTTTCATGGCCAATGCAAAAAGGGAAAAATAAAAAAATAAAAAAATAAAGACATTAAAGGAAAAATGTAAAATAAAGGAACAGAAACAAATTCTAATATAATAATATTAATCTATAATATTATTGGATTAAATTCACAAATGAAAAGACTATAACTCAGACTGAAATTAAAAAGAAAGATGCAAAAATATATTATCTGTAATGATTTGAAAATAAGAACTGAAAATAAAAGATGGAAAAAATATGCAAACATAACCAAAAGACATCTGAAGGAGTGTTATTAATATCTAGGCAAAATATAATTTGAGACAAAAATATTACAAGATATCAAAGAGGTTCATCATAATGGTAAGAAGTACAATTGGTCAAGAAAATAAATTATAAATAGTTATGACTATAATAATACAGTTTCAAAATACATGAAGCCAAACCAAAGAAAAATATAGAGACCCTGTGAATTCTTGCTAGAGATTTTGTCATACTATTCTCAGAAATTGATAGACCCAGGAAGTGTAATGAACAGATATATAAAAAACATAGATAATATCATATAGAGATTAAATTAATCTATGAGACAAGTCTAGAGCTTTGCACCCAAGAAACAATACAATACATATTCTTTTTGAGTACACATGACATTTAGAAAATAGACTATGCAATACAAAAAGAAAGCCACAAAAATTATTAAAATAAATAAGTAGAAAGGAAGAGAGAAATGGAGAAAAATATAAAACAAAATTTTAAAAAGAAAGCAACCCCATGCATACTATTTCCTATGACCCCCTCAGAAACAGAAATTAATAACAACAGATAGCATTAAAAATTCCATGTGTCTGCAAACAAAATATCATGCTGGTAAACTAGTAAATAACCCTGTGTTCATAAAGCATATCATGAAAAATTAGAACTGAACGGTAATAAATAAATTTGAAAATTTGTAAGACTCAACTTATACACTAAATTTAACTGTAGTTGTCAGTAAATACATGTTTTAAATGAGCTAAGATGACCACATAATTAGTTAGAAAACAATCAACAGAGTAAAATCAAATCAGAAAAAAAAGGAATCTAAGGGCAGATTTCAATGAAACAGTGCATTAAGAAAAATAATAAAGTTAATACCCGATACTGATATTTGGAAAACACTAATATTGTACACTTCTGATATGATAATTCAAGAAAAAAGATGCATATTTTAAAAATATATATTGAAAAGGACAAAATTGCTAATGACAAAAATAGATTAAAATACATTTAATAGATTAATAAAGTAGTAAAAAATGTAGATGAAATACATTTCCAAAATAAATGACATTAGAAAAAATAGAAACATTCATCTGATAATAGACATTTAAAAATATAAAATAATAGGTAAAATCCATCCTCCTCAAAGCTGCAGGTCCAAGTGTTTTTATACGTGAACTCCACTGAACTTCTATGAAGGAGTTAATTCCTATTTTATACAAATTGTTACAAAAATAGAAAGTCTTTAAATTATGCTACAAATAAAAATGGCTTCTATTAAAATTTCTGGGTTGAATTTTGGAGAAACTTGTCAAACTCATTTTAAAAATGTTTATACCAGAATTTAGGCCCATGAACAGCTATTACAATTTTATCAAATAAAAATAAAAAGAGAATGCTAACTCCATCAGTTATTAAGACTTATGATAAGGCCATAGTAATTTAAAAGGCTGATATTGGCACAGCAACAAAGGAACCAATGTATGAAAATAGCTCAGAAATAGCATGCTTAATTGATAAATAATGAAACCGAAAGCAGCATATTGTTTAGAATGGCATAATGGAAACAAACTTACAATAAGGAGAAAAATCATGTACCCTGATTAACATCATATATAATGGTGGGTCCAGATTAAATATACAATGTGATGAAAAAACATCTAAGATGTAACAGAAAAAAAAAATTGTAATACCCAGGAGTGGAGAGATAGGTATTTGACAATATGCCAAAAGCATATACAATATAGAGATATTAATAGATATGGTCACATAGAAATTAAGAACTCTGTTCATTAAAAGACATTGTTGGCACAATTAAGACAGTGAAACATGATAGCAGGGAGAAGATAAGTATCATGTTTATAAGTTTTAAGACAATATCTAGTATATAAGGTCAGAAGCCCCAACAGAAATGTGAGTGAAGATATTCACAGGTAATAGATGAAGAGGACAAAATGACTAATAAGTATAAGAAGAAACTGTCAAACTCACCAGTATACAGAGAAATGGACATGAAAATAATAAAATACAATTTTATATATATATATAAGGCAAAAAAAATCAATATCACATATTGGGAAAGACATACCCACTTGTTTACTGCAAGTGGGAATGCAATATCCAAAAGCCATTCAGGTCTCTTGGCAGTAGCACTAGTATCTAATGAGGGCACAATCCCAGATGAAAGACACGTACCCACCAGCAGAAACACGGTAAGTACACAGTTCTCAAAATAGGTGGTGGATGATCTGGGCTGGCATTCAGTGTGTGCTTTAAATTAAATTTAGCAAATGAGAGAAAGAGAAAAGACACTAGTCCCACTTCCTGCAGAAGAGGGGTTAGGACAGGCCCTATCTAGTCCCCCCAGTGGTTCTCCAAGAGGCCCAGGCCTGGGCAGGCCTTCAGAGGCCCAGGACATCTTGAGGACCACAGAACCTGTCCACCTCAGAGTCCCCATGCTCTAATGCTACCCAGTGATGTCCTGTGTTTAAGTGGCTTATTCCCTTCATGTTTATTTCCTAAGGGGAGAGTAAACCCTGCATGTGGTAGGTTCTCCCTTCCTAAGCTACAAACAGTTGGTTCAAGGTAATCCACATACATCTTGTAACTGGGTATAATAAATCAACATTAGTAATCTCTTGCTACAAATTAATTTCCGATTAAACACAATATCATAATTATGATCTCTTAGCAATTATCAATTCTTTATCTGGCTAAGTGCTAACATATCATAGTGATTAATTAAACCTGATTCTTACAAGCATCTCAGCAAGTACCTTCATATTTGGTGCTTCAACTCAGTAATAATCAGCTGGCAGTTTCTCCATATGTATCAGCCTGGCCTGCTGAACTTCACACTGATATTCAGCCTTTTTGCCACATATCCATGACACTTACTTCGTGATGAGTGTGGCCAAATTAAATACCAGGGCACAGAGTTTAATTTGAATTTCAGATAAATAACAATTTTTAAACTATGACTGTGTGCCAAATATTGCATGGGATATACTTATAAAAAACCTAGCAGGCCTACTTGTAATTCTGTATTAAATTGACCTTAAATACCATGGCCATTAATACTTGGTACTTTTTTCTTTGTACTCACTTTTACCGGAATTGAGTTTCCTCCTTCTGGTAATTGTTCATTGCCCGCAGACTTAAATCTGCTGCCAAGACAAAGGAAAGAAATGTGCATTTTTTCCTTGATTCTGATAAAATAGATATTTTCTCCAATTTACAGAGGGTAAAACTGAAGATAACATTAATTCAAAACAATACTTGACATCCTAGGCTAACAAGTGGACTCAGTCCTACAATCCAATGTAGTCTGAGTCCAAAGCCATTTTCTCTCCACTGAATCACCCTGGGATATGTGAGCAGGGCAAAATTTTTGCACAGATGGAGGAGCCTTGACTGAGGCAAGACATGTTGTCAAAGAATTTAAGATAATTATCTTGGTAATGGTGGTGCCTGTACTTCTGCAAGCTGCATAGTTGAGCTTCCTCTTCTGCTTCTGATAGGTGATCTCTTGGGAATCCAACAGTAAATAATAGCCAGTTTAGACGGAGAAGAGCAGAGAGAAGAGAAACCCAAAGCAATACCTTGAAACCCCATTAACTTTTCCCCACATCCAGACACCCAGAATATGTCATTTTACATCCCCACGTATAGAACAAACAAAGCTTAAATTCTATGTCAGAAGGTGCATTAACAAAACCCAGTGCCCTTTCTCCCCCACCCTCCTTTAATGAGAAGATACATGGCTTCTATCCTTATGAAAATCACCTTAATTATATGAGCTAATTATTTGTGTTGTTTCTTTTTTTCCCCCCTAAATTATGGCCACCTTTAAGAGAATCCCATTGCTTTTTTAAAAAAACGGATGATTGAACCACCTATTAGAATGTAAAAGAATGCGCTAATTGGAGTTCAAATCAAATAATAGAGCACAGTTTAAATTTATACATATAAAACACATTATCTTCACCCTTACATCCCTAACTCCACAGGCTCAAAACAGCAAAATGACCCACAGTCACCTTGAATCGGTCCACCGTTACAACATGACAATGAGTGCTTTTTTGTTGTTTTGTTTTTAGCCTCTTTCAACCAGAAGGAACTGCTCTTAACTGTGAGATTATGCAGCTCTGTTTGGAAAGCTTTTGTGAGTCCCTATAGTGTAATGATTTTCCTTTAGAGAGCATGTAATTTTAGATTCTTGCATAACAGCACAGATTTTTATGGTATTACTAAACTTTGTAATTTTATTTCCCTCTGACAATTAAGTGCACATTGATGTTACGGAATTTTTTCTTCCTTCCATCACAGTTGGATGAAATTGGAAAGGCAGACTATGGTGTGTTGGGAGTGCTCATGTCTAGAAGTGTAAATGTTTCGTGATTCCCTTGTTGAAGATCCATTTCACACATAGGCAAATCCATCACATTGCTACAGTTTACTTTCAGTTACAAACAAGCTGTAACCCAAAATACACAATGCACCAACCAAAAACAATCAATGTGCCGTTTATGCACTCCCTTTGTTTAGGAAATAGTTTAACAGTTTACAGTACATTAGCTCAGACGTTTAAACTAACCTTTTTGCAGAAAGTGAGCATCTTCCAAATAAACACATTTTTCTCCTAGAATTTGTCATTTCTTATCACCAGCCACATCTCTTTTGTGTCTATTGCACTCAGATCTGGGCAATAGCACCTATATTTTATCAAGACCCTTCACTGTCTCCCTTTGCTATGTAAATGAGACACATCATTTCTTCTAGTTCAGGCAGCTGGCAGACAAATTTATTTGCCTGTAAACTAAGCAATGCAATTTGAACATGTGTGATTCACCCTGTCCCTTGGAGGCAAGGTGAAAGCTTCTCTACCACAAGAATAAGTGTTCAGTGACCAATAGGTGTATGACAATCAGCCCTTGAGTCCCTCTAAATTGAATTTTGTAATTTATCCAAGAATCTCTAAGAATGGTAATGCTGTCTTTTAATCTTCATCTGTTGGCTTTAATCCATTCCCTGGTGATTAGAGTTCAGCAGACTTGCTAGGGCTTAGTGTTTCTTCTCCTAGGAAGGCTTTTTTGATCAATAGTATGATCCCAAGACAGGGTGGATAGAAACTCTGAAATCCAGTCTAGCTCAGCCTCTACTCTGAGGTCAGGTACAACCATATCCCACTGGAAATCACTTCCCATAGTCAGCAGATTTCATGTTGTTATACTCTATCACTTAGATTTGAGAAACTGAGACCCCAGATAAACATTTATGATCTTCATTCCATGAAGTAACCCTACCCTAAAGTCTACCCACCACATATGGTATGGTATTAGGACAAGCTCTTGCTCCTTCCATGACATATGAATCTATCCCATTAAGGACCGTTTGTTTCCTCCCAAAATCCTTATGTTGAAGTCTTAACCCCTAATGTGACTATATTTGGCGATTGGGACTCAAAAGAACTAATTAAGGTTAAATGAAATCATAAAGATGGGGCCCTGATTGCATAGAATTGATGCCTTTATAAGAATGTACATCAGAGAGCTCATACTCTTTCTCTCTCTGTATGCAGGCACCAATGAAAGGTCATGAGGACATAGCTAGAAGGCAGCCAGCCATCTGCAAGCCAGGAAGAGACCAATCAGAAAACAACCAGACTGGCACCTTGATTTCAGATGTTCAGATTCCAGAACTGTGAGGAAATAAATTTCTGTTGTTTAGGCCATCTGGTGTGTGGTATTTTGTTATGGTAGCCCAAACAGGCTAATGCACACTAATAAGAATAGGATGTTGTCGTAACCACCTCAATCTTTTTGTAGTTTTTCCAAAAAAGTCACAGATGAGTCTGGACTCCTTTTCCACACAGAAAACACCATCTCCAAAATTATGCAATTGAGAAATGAAGACGTGTAGACGTGTGGTCTTGGATTTAGCTTCAGGGAAATGCTCATGGTTATATTTGCTTTAAAATTTGAAGATTGTTTCTATGAACTATTCTGAATAAACACAAAATGGCCAAAAAGGAAATAAAAAGAAACTTTCCCTAATCAGTGGTCTTTCCACTTTGTCCAGTGGCAGTATCACATAGCTCAGAGATTTTGCCAGGGTAAGACTATGATGCCAGCCCATCTGTCCTTGATTCTCTAAATACTCACTTTTAACGTGGGTTAAAACCACCAATCCTCCATTGATTTTTTTTTTCTAAATTCATGGATTTTTCTTTTCCAAATTTATGGAGCTCAATTTTTAGGCTGATTAGACTGCAGAATTTAGTGGCTATGCTTGCCTAAGAAAAGTGAACACATAGAATAGATCATAAAATGGAACAGGACCTCAGCCACTGCCACATGATTGTAGCCCTTCTGTGGTTACTTTGCCCACAGCTCCTCAAGAAATTCTCCAGCAAAATTGACCCATGTCATTTGCAATGGTTGCTTAATAAAAAAATTCCATTCAGTCCAAGGAAGTAACAGAATACTTTGCCTAACATACTGACTCACAATACATAGGTCATGTCTTTTTTAAGTGTGTGTGTGTGTTTCAATGGAACTAGAAGACTTTCATTGAAATTGTGATTTTTTTTTTTTTTTTTTTTTGAGACAGAGTCTTGCTCTGTCACCCAGGCTGGAGTACAGTGGGGCGATCTTGGCTCACTGAACCTCTGCCTCCTGGGTTCAAGCAATTCTCTTGCCTCAGGCTTCTGAGTAGTGGGATTACAGGCGCACGCCACCAGGCCTGACTAATTTTTGTATTTTTAGTAGAGACGAGGTTTCACAGTGTTGCTCAGGCTTGTCTCAAACTCCTGACCTCATGATCCGCCTGCCTAGGCCTCCCAAAGTGCTGGGATTACAGGTTTGACCCACCACACCGGCCTGAAAGAAACATCCCGTATGCTGAAAACTGTGGAGACTCAAAGATCAAAAATGGACAAAGATCAGAAGTCCACACTTCAGGAGCTCAGTTGGCATTAGATTTCTTCTTTCTCATGGCATGACTCTTTCCTATTGGCTCATCTTAATCTTCACTCCTTTTGTCTTCCCAAATTCAGAACTTTCATCTAAACCTCTGGGATATCCCCTAAACCATATATGTTTTATTAGGAGTTAAATAAATTTGGAGGAGAGAACAAGCTTACCCTCCTCTTGACCTGTGACACCTGATCAGCAGATTTATCCAATAGGACCTCAGTGAGCCTGATTCTCAGACCACAGCTGTTTGCACTATGACTTGCATTTCCTTCACTTTGTGACTGAGTATTGTCATGAATGCCTCTCTCCCCACTTACCTGGCCCAAATCACTTCGGTCTCTACATCCTTCCCTGGGACTAGGTAGTCAGACTAGACATGTACTTCTCTGCCTCAAACTCCATCATCCATTCTTGGTGTGACTGCAGCTTCCAATTGGAAAGAGCTGAGAGGGCAGCTTGTGTACAAGCTGGCCGAATTTAAAGCAGGATTTATGAATCTTGAGTGAGATTTTCATGCTGTCTATATCACCGTGAAATTATCTGCTGATTCCATTTAGTAAACAAGGCAGCAAGTTGAAGCCGGCTGTTCCCAGCCCAGCAGAGAGACTGTGTGGTAGCAATGCTGATGTGTCAGTGCAGAGACAATGGGACTGCTGTTGGGGAGGTGGGCTCGTCCACCCCAGCATCGCTCTTCTAGTGCCGGAGTAGGAGGCAGTTGAAGAAAAGCAAAGGCGTGTTTGCACACTGTCTCTCCACTCATTACTTATGCACAGCATATATTATTCAAAATAAGCAATTATCTCAAAGAAAACAAAGCTATTTACATTTCCCAGGAGAGAATTTGCCCTCTGAGGGAGTTGGTGTCAGGCAGAGAGCAAGAAATCACTGACTGGAGCAGAAATAGTATCATTTTCTCTCTGCAGGACAAAATCCAAACACTTCAGCCTGGCATGCCCAGCCTGTCGCATGGTGGTCCTGCCCAGCCTGATTTTGTTTACTTTCCACAAATGCACAACACGTTCCTTGCTCTTGAGCTGAACTTACTTCTTATTCAAAATAAAGACCAATGTTGTAAGCATCAGTATTTAAGAAAATCCGAGTGAAACAACCTTAAATTTTTTTAAAAAAATCCTATTGTTAATTCAATCTATTTTTCTGTAAATTATAAAAGACCTCTGTTTTTCAGTTGTTTTGGTGAAATATCTTAGTGAGACATTATGATATGGAAATGACTCTTCTGCATCCTTCCCTAAGTACCCTACCTACAATGAGTTTTCCTGAATTTCTAGAGCAGTAGTTTTCAAATTTTCAAAGCAGTCAAAATCTCCTGGAGGGCTTGTAAAAACAAATTGGGCATAGTGGCTCACGCCTGTAATCCTAGCACTGTGAGAGTCCAAAGCAGACAGATCATGAGGTCAGAAGATTGAGACCATCCTGGCCAACATGGTGAAATCTCATCTCTACTAAAATAAAATATAAAAAAAAAGTTAGCCAGGCATGGTGGTGCGCGCCTGTAGTCTCAGCTACTTGGGAGGCTGAGGCATGGGAATTGCTTGAACCCGGGAGGCAGAGATAGCAGTGAGCTGAGATCACGCCACTGCACTCCAGCCTGGCAACAGAGTGAGACTGTCTCAAACAAACAAACAAAGAACAGATTGTTGGGTTCCAGTCCTAGAATCCTAGAATCTGTTAGATGGCGACTGAGAATTTGTATTTCTAAAACACTCTCAGTAGTCCAGGCATCATCTTTTAAAACCATTGTTCTAAAGTTATGCTGTCCAACAAGGTGGCCACCAGCCACACATTGCTGCTGAATACCAGAAATGTGGCTGGTCTGAATTAAGATGTGTCATAAGTGTCAAATATATACTGGATTTCTAAGACTTTGCACAAAACTAAATGCAATATACCATTTTAATAATTTTGATATGGTTACTTGTTGAAATAACGTTTTTGATATTTTGAGTTTAGAATATATTGTTAAAATTAATCTCAGCTGTTTTTTACTTTTTAATATGGCTATTAGAAACTTTAGAATTACATATATGGCTCATATTTCTACCACACAAGCACTGATACAGAGGATCACACACAGGCTAAGGGTGGAATATCAGCAATACAAAATTGAGGAGCAGAAATAGATTTGAAGTGTGAAATTAAATCTGATTACCTAAGTATTTACTGACTATTCCAAAATTCTAGGGAAACATAGAATCATGGCAGTGAGTAAGAACTGGGAAGAAGCTGATATAAAACAATGCAGAGGAAAGTGGGAATCAAGGAGACAAAAACTTGATAAACTTAATTCAGGCCAACAACATTTGGTAGAATCCAGTGTCTTGTAGAGAATCAAAACCTGGTTTTCTGTTTGTCCAGTTTTACAGATGCTACCAGCATATGAGATAGAGCTCTAATTATACACTGAATTCTACTTTTGTGTATACAATTTGTTTCATCAGGGAGATTGCCAACTTTGCAAGGGCAAGAACTAAATCTGTATTTTACATGATTTGGGGCACCCAGCATTGCATTAATCTATATTATATGAATAAGTATAATAAATGAATAAATTTATCTTAAATATTTTATACTCCCTTAAACCAAGGACAAAATCATTCCTATATTTTGTGGGAATAACATCCTAAGCAGTGCAACATTTTTTAAAGTGTTGTTGAACAAATTTTATGAGTAATCTTTAGCTCTAGTAGTTTAGAGAGATGTGTATGCAATCTGTCATTGGATATTCGCCACAACAAATAACTAATGCTTTAGAGACACTGAGGCCAGGCTTGGTGGCCCATGCTTGAAGCCTAGCACTTTGGGAGGTGGGTGGATTGCTTGAGCCCAGGAGTTCAAGACCAGCCTGGGTAATGTGGCAAAACCCAGCAAAACTCTTTATCCACAAAAAAAAAAAAAAAAAATTGCCAGGTATGGAGGCTGAGGTGGGAGGATCACTTGAGCCTGGGGAGGTCAAGGCTTCAGTGAACCATGATTGTGCCACTGCACTCCAGCCTGGGTGACAGAGTAAGATTCCATCTCAAAAAAAAAAAAAAAAAATCTGTGAAACATTATCTTATTGAACACTTTATATGGATCTGGGCCTAATTTTCCTTAATAATTCTGCCACTAGACATTCTCACTTGAGGTCCCACCTCTTCATACTATTGCATTGGGGATTAAGTTTCAATATGAATTTTGCAGGGGACACAAACATTTAAACTACAGCAACCAGTAACTGACAGACCCAAGAGGCAATTTGGCCAGTACAGCAAGAAGATTGACAGAAGAAGGAGTGGAAGGGAGCAAAGCTCTGTTCAAGGACTGTGTTTCCAGCAACTGCCTTGTAACTGTCCTTAAAGGTGCTTGAAAATGACTCTAATAACATGATTTTTTTGTTGTTATTGTAAAGCCTATACAGTTACCTTTGTAGAAAAATAATTCAGCTCCTTTTATTACAGCACAGTCTAAAGTGATTCTGAAGGCAAATATTTAAAGTGAAAATATGATGTTTGCTGTAGCCCTAAATCATAAATAACAATTGTTCCCTCTTCTAAATTGATTTAGGAATCTCTATGATAGGGTTTTTACTCTAGCTGAACTTTATCCCCCAAACTCCCGTTTGCCCTGTAGATAGAGGAGGACTGAATTATTATTTTTGTTTGTTTGTTTTGAACACTCTGTAGGGTTTTATGGCTTGGCTATGTGTAGGCATACAATGCAGCTGCAATCCTTTGGGAGGAACTCTGTAAGTAAAAGGCACTGTTGGTATTTTTTTGTTTGTTTTATTATTCTGCATTGCTATTCCCCGAGCCTAAGCATGGAGTTTTCTCTGCTGATGCAGAACCAGAATGTACTGTTCCCATAAAGTCATTTAACAAAGATATGCTTCAGTAGGAGGGTCAAGATACAACCCCTACCATATTCCTGAGTTGGAGAATCCAGCTCAGGATAAATCACTCTCTTTTAATTTCATAAATATTAATTTCATCAGGAGGAATTTATCCAAGTCAAAGTACGTTACTCCTGTAAGTGACAGGGCAGGGTTAGCTGCCTCAAATCCCAAGGGTCCTATCCCATCAAGGGATAGTGTTACATCTCATTGATGTAATTTTTTTTTCTTTCTTGGATGTACAGTGAGTAGCTATGAGGAACCAATTCACTTAACATAATATCAGCATTCATTAGGATTTTTTTTTTTTTTGCTGTATGTGATTAAAGCACCATTGAAAGAAATGTAGTTCCTTAAATGAGGTGTGACTATGCCAGCCCCAAGAAAAATCCTAGGCATGGAAATGGAGGGGGAAAATTGTCAAGTCGACATGGAAAATCTCTCTCATTACTTTACTATAAGAATCTTAATTAGTCCCAAAGGTTTTACTCACTCATTTTAAAGCAAAATCAGGTAGATCAGACAAGGAAATGTATGTCAATCAATCTCTGCTAGAGTCAGTCAGCTGTGGCCACCCTACTCACATGGCTTGACCCCCTATATTTGTAGTTGTAAGTTGGCTAGGATTTTCTCAATTCTAAGTTGTAAATATGTAAGTGGAATTGTGCCGATAAATGAGCTTTTCTAATTGAGTTCATCCTTGTAAATTAATAAAAATTCCTGCCAATCAAACAAGTGCATGTTTGCAGGAATATTATCAGTAGGTAATGGAGATAATTAATACTTCATGACATCAAGGTCTGAAATTAAAATCAAATCTGAGACTTAACTGCAATTATTAAATCTGAGGAAAATTATCTTTCAGATGACAAGTGTCACAACCTTCAGCACCTGAATTAATAACAGGGAACAAGCCTCCAAAAACACAGTGCACACTTCTTTTTTCCTATGTTGCAATAATTACTATTTCACGACATCAAGGACATATATCTGGCTCAAGATAATATTGCAGGTCAGTAAAGTATCATTGCATCAAAACCCACAAATTTCAGGCAACTTACCTAGTAAGAAAATACAACTGAAAGAGTATAGAAGTGGGAGATAGGACCCAGGTTATAGTCCTGACTCTTAGAAGACCTGGGTTCTAACCCAGAATCCTGCAGGTATTTTTCTGCTTTTACCTTAGCCAAGCAAATCATTTCACCTAACTGAACCTTAGTTCTTTCATGATCTGAAACTAATTTTTGCTCTGATAACAAGCTTCACGTGAAGAATAGGAATTTTTTTGAAGTAATTTGTTTTCATTTATTCATTCATTTTTCCAATATGTATTGAGTGCCAACCCTTATGTGGAGTCTTAGGAAAGCTGAGATTAGAAAAGAAAAGGTACAGTCACTGGTCTCAAAGGACCTCACAACTTGTTGTGAAGCATTCTGAGACAGGGCTAAGCTTGGGGGTGATGGGGAGCCTGTCTGATATGGCAGAGCTGTGGGTGTAGGTTGTTGTTAGGGAGACTTCCTGAAGAAGGCGATGCTGGGAGAAAATCTTGGAGGGCAGACATCTTTTTACAGATGAATGAACATTCAAGGGAAAAAGGTAGCAGTTCATAAATCATTTGTTTCTACTGTAACTAGATTGGAGTGGTTGATTCCCAGGGAATAGTTACTAATATGTGACTATCATAGGTACATGATAAAAACAAAACGCTATTTCCCAAACCACAGCTCATTGTGAAAGTGGAGTAGTATGACATATAAGAAAGAAAAAAAAAATGTAACTTGCCTGAGGATAACTAACTAGAAAGTGGTAGAGCCAAGACTTGGGCCATGTAGCTTAATCGGTATAGGTACAACCTCAATTTACTTTAGTTATTTATGTATTTATTTATTTATTTATAGTTTCTCTTTTTGTTATCCAGGGATTGCTGAGATTAGGCCAGCAAGGGCCATTTCTCATAGGGTCAGGACCCCACTAGACTTGAATGGAGACAGATTACAGACCCAGAAAGGAAGTCCAACACTCAGCAGGCAATGGACTCACGGAGACAAGGCCAGTTTGCAGGGGTGAGGGGAGAAAGGTCATGTCAGGAGCCTCCTGGATCCCAGACTGAAGCCTGAAGGATAATCGCATACCCTACCTTGAAGTCTCTATGTCTGCTTGGACTGTGGCGTCCCTCATCGGGAAGGATGCAGGGAACTTTTAGGACCCTTATTCAGCACCAAGGACAGTATCTGTCCTATGGAATGTGCTATACACACTCAAATATATTAAACATCACCCCTAAGAACAATGATATTTCCCGTTTTCTTAGTTTGTTCCTGCTGCTGTAACAAAATATCTTAGACTGGGCAATTTATGGATAATGGAAATATATTTCTCACAGTTCTGGAGACTTGGAAGTCTAAGATCAAGATGCCAACAGAGAGGAAATGGAAGGGCAAATAGGGACTAGCTAGTTCCCTGGAGTTCTTTTATAAGGACACTAATTCCATTCATGAAGGCTCCTCCCCCATGATTTAATCAGCTGGTGAAGTCCCCACCTCTTAATAACATTGCATTGGAAAGTAAGCTTCAACATGGATTCTGATCATAGCATTCATGCCCTGCGGGACAGTTTCCCCTGCCCCAGGTTCCACTTGGTGCTCATATATATGTACATTCTCCTCTCATTTCAGATATGACTTATGGGGAACAGCTGGAAAAGACAAGATGCAAGCTCCATGCAGACACAGCCTGTGCCCTTTTTCCCAGCACACACTACTATCTCACTCTCTTGCCTGATAAGATCCTCTATATGTTACTCTCTAGCTGAGAGACACATGAGATGTTCAAGTCATGTTAAAGTAAAAAGTGTTCAGGTAAACAATTTATTTTAACCTTACCTATCAGAGCTTGCCGTTGGCTATATCATTTCTTCTGAGCCTGTCAGATGCCAGAAGTCTAATTTGGGACAGACAATTAGTGCTCTGGAAGGGATCGTTTCTACAAAGGTAGTACAGTCATTTGACTAAACACAAGGGTTTGTCAGAAAGACCCAGGATTGAGTCCCATCTCAGCTTCTTCATAAATTAATGACCTCATGTAAGATAATTTTATCTCTTCAAGACTCAGTTGCTTCAACTTTATAATGGGACATCATAAGCATCTAACACATAAGGTTGCTATGTGGGTTAAATGTGATTGTGCACATTAAATGCTTAGAAATACCTTGGTAAAAATAATTGCTTAATAAATCTGTCATCATTAATTATTGCCTTTGTAGTATATTATACTCAACTCTCAGAAAACAAGTGGGCTAAGTCCTAGCATGTATCCTTGAAAACCAGAGGCAAAGCTGTGGAATATCATGATATGTTGGTCCATTTGGCCTGCTGTTACAAAATGCCATAAACTGGGTAGCTTATATACAAAAAATATTACTTCTCACAGTTCTGGAATCTGGAAAATCCAAGTCCAGGGTGCCAGCAGATTTTGTTTCTAGGGAGGGCCCTTTTTCTGGTTCACAGACACCATCTTCTGTGTGTCCTCACAAGATGGAAGAGACAAGGAAACTCTTTGGAGACTCTTTCATAAAAGCAGCAATCTTATTCATCAAGGCTCTGTTCTCATGACTTAATCATACAAAGGCCCCACCTCCACCTCCTAATGCCATCATCTTAGGGTTTAAGATTCTAACATACAATTTTTTGGGGGGGATGGGTATAAACATTCTGATCATTTTCCATGAGAATGTCAGCAATAGTGTGAGGTTGGCATGAGAGAGACTTGGGTTGGAGGTGTATGTTAGGCCATTCTTGCATTGCTATAAAGAAATACCTGGTTGAGGGCAGCAGCTCATGGTTGTAGTCCCAGCACTTTGGGGGGCTGTGGCAAGTGGATCACTTGAGCTCAGGAGTTCAAGACCAGTCTGGGCAACAAAGTGAGACCCTGTCTCTAGAAAAAATACAAAACTTAGCTGGCCATGGTGGTGTGCTCCTGTAGCCCCCAGCTACTCAGGAGTCTGAGGTAGGAGGATGACTTGAGCCTGGGAGGCAGAGGTTTCAATGAGCCAAGACTGTGCCACTATACTCCAGCCTGGGCGACAGAGCCAAACTCTGTCTCAAAAAAAAAAAAAAAAAAAAGAAAAAGAAACGAAAATACCTGAGACTGGGTAATTTATAAAGAAAATAGGTTTAATCGGCTCACAGTAGAAGGGGAAGCAGAAGCAGGCACATCACCTGGTGAAAGCAGGAACAAGGCAGGGGAGAAGGGGGCGTCTCATACACTTTTAAATAACCAGATCTCGTGAGACCTCACTATCACAAAGACAGAAACAAGTTATGAGGGATTCACCCCATGACAAAAACACCTCCCACCATGCTCCACCTCCAGCATTGGGGATTATAATTCAACATGAGATGTGGGCAGTGACAAATATCCAAACTACATCAGCTGCTTGCCCCACAGTCAGCCACTTCTGCTTACTGAAGAGTGGCTGTTTCCACAGACACTATAAGAGCATTAGGACCAATGCTAAGACCCGAGTCTCATGAAATCCCTGCAGGAGAGAAGATTTGGAATGTACCTGTAAAGAGGCAAATATACACTGCAGTTGAAAGTAGCTAAATTTCCAGACCATATCTAGTCTCCTGAGAATTTAGCACGTATTATGATATCTAGAGAAACTATTTTTTGAGTAACCCTCCAACCACCAAAATTTCATTGGATCCTGTGTAAACTCTGGAAGGCCTAGTAGGTTGTATATCCAATTTGTCTGCTCCAGCGAGAGGGTTCTGAAGATGGCTGCCTCTCCTTGGAACAATGTTTATTTCCCATCTTATCCTCCAAGAGAAGGCATATGTTTCTGCGATGTGTTGATTGCAGCAAGGTGCAGCTTAGAGGGGAATGTGGATGTACTTGTGTTTGCCATGAAATTAAATAAGAGCAACGATACATAGCCAACGTGCACCCATAAATTTCAAAAAAAAAAAATTCCACTGTGGCACAGGGACAGAAGTAGCTGATATATTGGAAGGGAAAGGCACTGATTCTTGTGCAAAATGAGAGAAATAAAATTTTCCTGCATTATCTTGTCCCTTTCTTAATTGCCTACCAGGATACCTTCATCAACTAGCTTCCCTAGGCCCACACTTTCTACTTGCTTGCATTTGTATATACAACTGGCTGTGTTTTAAGTATAAAACACAGTGCTTGTGCTATCACACCAGGCACAGTAAATGGATAAAAATCTTTACTTGTCAGTTTCAAGATACAATGCACTTCACTTTTCAAGGCTGGAAAATAGGCTACAAACACCAACCAAGGTACAATAAATGTGGGGATCAGCAGCATCCACAGGAGATATACGTGCTGCTTAACAGCCTCATGCTACTCCCCAGGGGATCTGTGCAGCTTTGGGGTGGGTGATAGGAAGGAAGGTTGGCTGGCCACCCAGAAATTACCATCTTAGCAGCAGGCTCAGTCCCCAGATGCCAGACTTAAAATCAGTTGCTAAGAGAAGAGCTGACTCCAGCTCCTTTAAATCTTAAAGGTCTGAGAGGAAGGCAGTTCAGGAGAATGTGAAATATTCAGTGAGTGAGACACTTGATGTAGAAAAGAAGATGAAGGCCACACAAAGAAGGCACACATGAAGACCATAACGTCTCCTCTGGACACAAAATATAGAAGTTGATAATGGTCCCAAACCAGTGTGCCAAGAGGAAGAAGAATGATAATTGACTTTAAATCCAATGATTCCCAAAGTGGCAGAAGGAGTACTTCCTTCTGCATGTGCTTTAAAAGGCCCTATTCCTTCTCCTGCCAGCCTGCCTCACCATGCAAATGTTGTGCAGTAAGAGCTTGACGTGGGACCAGAAACATATGGACTTGATTCCTAGTTCTGATATACACTGTGTAATTTTTGGCAAATTATAAAACTTCACTTAGCCTCAGTTTTTAAATCTGTAATTTGGGAATAATAATAACAACCTCCCATAGTTATTGCAATGATTGAATTTGATATTGAATGTTAACAACTTAGTATAGTACCTGCCATATATTAAGTGTCCAATAAATGTTAAGCACCATTATCAGCTTTTACTGACATTGCACAGAAGTGGTTATGTACACATAGCATTGCAGGAGACTTTGTTTAATAGTTTAGCTTTCGAGGTCAAGGAAAAGTCAGTAACTTTACTCAAAGCCATATAACTAGTCAAAGTTTTTAAAGCTTTTACAAAAATTTTTTTTAAAAGATCATCTTTCATCATTATTTTGTAGTTTTTAGTATATAGATTCTTCACACATTTTGTTAGAGTTATACCTACTTTATTTTTTGGTGCAACTGTAAGTGTTATTTTTAAATGAATTCCATTTGCTTGTTGCTCATATATAAAAATAAAATGGATTGTTTTATGTTATGATGTAATCTTGCCAGACTCATATATTAGTTCAAGCAGATACTTTTGTGGACCATTTGGATTTTTATCTAAACACAGTTATATCTTCTGTGGATATTTGTATGTCTTTGACTTATTTTTCTTTATTGATTGCACTGGCTAGGTCTTCCAGTAAAATGTTGAATAAGATTAGTGACAGAGAAAATCTTTTCTTTGATTTTGGCATTAGGGGATGAAGCACTTATTCTTTCATATTATACATAATGTTAGCTATGGATTTGGGGTACTTTATCTAAATAAGTTCATAGAATTCCCTTTCTTTTTTAAAAATTTCAACTGTTATTTTAGATGTGTTGGGTACATGTGCAGATTTGTTACTTGAAAATATTGCATTACTGGG
>NW_026652288.1:21199458-21435981 GCF_009828535.3 Hylobates moloch | reverse complement strand
TGGGGTACTTTATCTAAATAAGTTCATAGAATTCCCTTTCTTTTTTAAAAATTTCAACTGTTATTTTAGATGTGTTGGGTACATGTGCAGATTTGTTACTTGAAAATATTGCATTACTGGGTGCGTTCTCAAAACAATTTCCCTTCTATTTACAGTATTCTTAATTTTTTTGTCATGAATGTTTAACTTTTTAAATTTTTTTGTATCTATTGAGATTATATGATTTTTATTTTTGTTAATATAAATTATATTGATGGATTCTCAGAAGATAATTTTTATATAAAAATGATGGAGACATAATTTTGGTGGGATGATTTTCTTCCAAGGATAGACATTCTGATTTAGAGAACTTTAGTAGAGAAATTAGGAAATGGTTGTTTCATCAATGGTGAATTTAATCAGTGGACATCTCTTGTAGTTCCATGCCTGTTTCTGAGCTCAGAGAGAACTTCTAGATTTGTTTAGAGTATTCCATGAGAAACTGCCCCCTTCCATTACTTTTTAAAATAAACTTATTTCAATGTATGTTATTTTTATTTTCTAATTTGGAAATCAAGCATGATGTAATCCCCCTCAAGGGTGTAACAGTGCTCTAATCAGCCATAGGGAGAAGATCCTTACAGAGACCAGCCTGTTCCATCATAGATGGTTACTGGGTAAGCTGCAGGGATGGAGGGGCCAGCATAATCAAGGCACAGAAATTATCACATAATTTGCTTGAAAGATCCTGAAACAGAGAAAGTGGAGGGGAGAAAAGATGGATAAAATGAGTTCATACCCAGATATTGCTTTCAGAACTTTCCAGCCTTCGGTGAAAATGTAATGTGTAGGAGATTCCACATGTGCATTAGTAAAAGACTGATTTGTGTGGTCTTCATTTTTACAAAGGAATGTACTTTTTATTCCATGAAACAGTAATTGTTTCTGCCTAAGTGACTTCTGCATTTAAGTTATACATTTATTTCATCATTCAAGTTTCACTTATGTTCGGTGTTAATATGTCCTTCTAGTGCTATTAATCTTGGTTCTTTTGCTACTGTTCATTTCATCTCACATTCCTGTAGCCATAGCTTCCCCATGAAATGAGGTTTTTTTAAAAAAATAAATAAATAAATTGTTTTGGAAAACAAAAATAAGCTTAACTTCTTTCCCCATTTAATTTTCTCCCCTGCAGTCTGGTAGCAAAAGAAACACTCCCAGCCCGGTCTGTAGCAGACAGCCTGCTTCTCATGTTCCATATGAAGGAAGCCATGTATTAAATTGGGATGAGCCCTTGCATTTCATCACAGAAAGTGAGTGTTGGCTTGAAATGGAGGATCGGCTCATGTGGGTGTGAGATGGTGGTTGGGATCGTAAACTGCTGCTCCTGGGCAAAGGACCGAATTATTACAACTTTTGTTTATGGTCCTTATCATTTACAAACAGGTGAACACAGAAAAAGGACTTCCAATTTCCCTAAATTAATTTTCAGTGGCGGGTTCTCTTGTGTTAAAAAGATAAGAAACTTGTTTAGAATTATAGTACAAAAAGTTTACAGCTGTCTAAAGGACCTGCAAGTCTAAGGTTATCTAGCAAATATGGATAAAATGGCATTTGCCAGAAAAACTGTTCCTCTTTATAACACATTTGAGAAATTGAAATGACTTAGAGGAAAATAACGCCTTAATTCATGATCCCATCCTGTGAACAATTAACTGGGTAAATTCAGTGAGGGCTGCTCTCAGGTGTTAATTGTTGGGAAAAGAGGTAGTCAGGATATTGATGCACTGGTAAGCCCAAACTGAGTGCCATTATTGTTGCTTAATATTAAGAAGCCCTTCCCCAAAGCCAGTATTACTAAGGGCTTCTGAGCATTTCAATGTGAAGAGGTACCAGCTTGTGCCCTCTGTCCTGACTGATAACTACTACCTACTTCACCCCTAAGCCTCTCTATCCATGCATACTCACTTCCACAGGACCCCATTTATACACCTCTTCCAATAACCCTTTACATACATTCACCACCATACATGCAATCACAGCCCTCTTGTAAGTATATCAAAATAACAATAGTAAATAGCATAAAATTAGTAACTTGTATTTATTGGGTGCTTGCAATGCCCAAGCAACTTACCAAGCATTTTATGTACATTAGCCCACTGTATCTCACAAAATTCTTATTTAATAGGTGTAATTACAATAACTCCATCTATTCTACCAGTGAGAAAGTTGAATTTTACAGGTTGGATAACTCTCAAATTCCCAACAATAGCAGAGCAAGGACTCCAAAGTATAATATCTCTGATCCCAAAGTCCACGCATTTAACCATTCCATATTACCTGATACATCAACTAATTCAACAGCTATTTATTAACAGTGTGCCAAGCACCATGCTATTTAACTTCTCAACTATCTGTACTTATAATCGTACACACATTCCTCAAACCCCTTCAGACATAGCCATGTATATTTGTAAATGGAAATTTAGTTCCACTTGTATACTATCAGTAACATTGGAGCAGGCTCCCTCTAAGAGTTAGCTCTTGGTTCTTGTCTTTCGATATTTAAGGTAGTGTGTATTTGTTCATTCTTCCATTTATTCATCAATTGTGCCATGAAAAATTATTCCAAGACAAACTCAAGTCTCACCTCTGCATTGGGCTTCTCCTTAGTATCCAAACCTACAGAAATTTCTCCCACATTTGGCACTTTGCTGTTTCACTTAGCAATCACCGATTTGAGCCGTATGTCTTTTTGCTCATGCTGAGTTGTAACATTTTATAGAATATATTTTAATATCCTGCTTGAGTATAAAACTGGATACTCAGTTTAAGCTTGGCAAATTTTTCTTAAATGATCAGCTGATTAAATAAGTAACCTAAAGATTGTAACCACAATGACAACTGCAAATAAAAAACAGCAATAATTTTTTTAAAAATATCTGAAAACTTTTGGACTCATGTATCAAAGCCAAAGGAATAATTCCAATAAAAGCATAAGAAATCATAAAGGGTTCAGGAAAGAATAAGTCAATAATTCTACTTTTATATTAGAAAAAAATCTCCTCTAACCGGAGGCTGCAGCTGGGGCTGAGAAGAAAAGCCACTTAGTCCTTGTTACATGAAGTGAAGTGAAACAGCTATGCTTCATATCAGCCACCTTCTCTGGGCTCCTGGAAGGCCAGAATCGGGCCCAGAGATGACAACTAATTATTTAAAGAGTGGAAGCCCTCACAGCACTCTGGGGATAGGTCTGTCTGGATGATATGTCCAGGATTCTTTTGTGCAGGACATAGGATTGACATTCATTAAGTAATTTTCAACTATTTTACTCTAATTATGTATAGCAAGGGCTTAGGTTAGCAGGGATTAAAGAAAGAATTATTCTAAAGCAAGAAGCTTTAGCCTCAAAGCATAAAAATAGAGAGAAACTGGTTAAAAAAACAATGTAGGATTAGATTATGAACTTGTTCACTGAACAGTTACATGGCAATTTGCTAAGGTAATTATTACCATTAATTCGAGAGCCAATAATTATCATAGCAGTTCTACCATTTCATCTCTCATTTATTCTGAAATCCTGGAAGTGAGTTTTAGGGTTGTTTTTTTTTTTTTCCCCCAGATACCCGGTTTGCTTGGCTGATCTAAGAGCTTCTGTCCTAATAAGTTTTACAATCTGAGGCATTTTTTTGGTGGGAGCTGAATACATCTCAGATAGACTTCTTACATTAGTGAAACAATGCAATAAGAATCAAGAGGTAATTTATCTTGGTCACCCTTACTTCTACAGAGCAGTCCAGCCTGGAGGTTAATAGAAAAGGAGGCTGTGGCTGCCATCTTGAATCTCATTCTGTTTCAATTTTCTGGTCACAAACACCATGCTTTTTCTAGCCAAGAGGGGTGAACGGTAGCATATAACTCTCCCCTTGATGCCTTTCCCTGAGGCCCTTCAGTCTTTGGAGTGCAGGACTTAGTGCTAGTTTAATTGAACTGCTGTGCTTGGCTTCTTCTCTGTAAAGAAAAGATATATAGTCCCTCTGGTGACTTGTGGCAACAGATTTCAAACTCAGCTGGATTTAACTCTGTGAATTAAAAATAGTGCTTGAGATTGGGAGCCCAGTGTAAAGAGCAACTTTAGTTACTGGCATATAAGTCAGCACTATCTAAAGTATGCACAGAAGTTCTGGTTTCTCTTCTGCTTGGCCACCACAAATGTGCATTGCTCAATTATTTCTTTTAGACTATAATAATGGCTGGTTTGGGCATGGATACCACATTGTATCTTGGTAGAACATCTAACAAACCTGTACTCATGGTCCTAAGATACCAGTATCCGTAGTTCAGAGAAGATACCAGTTTCATAGTCTTGAAAAAAACAGTTACCGGCACTAAGACATGTGTCCAAGGATAGGTCAGGATGGGCTGATTTAAATCCAAATAATCTAATTGTATTGATAATGGAAGAAGAGCTAAAATCTAAGGCTTATAAAACGTGGAACTACAGAATACCATAAAAATCATCTAATGCAACTACTTGCATATAAAGATGAAGAAACTGAGACTGAGAGGGTTAAGTGACTCTTCAATTGCTCAGCTAATTGGGGGAAAGATGAAGCCAATATTCAAACGTTTTTAGATCTTCCATGTTGAAAGTATTTTTCCCTCTGCTACACAACACTGTCTCAAAGCACTTGGTAAGCCCTGAAGCCTATTCCCTGTTTATACTGCACAGGAGAAGAATGAGTAGATAGGGCTTCGTAAAGCCCTTTGAAAACAGGATGCTAGACTGGACCAAAAATGACAAATAGCAGACAAACAGCACGTGTTTCTTCCTGTATTTAGTCTGGAAATCCAGATTTTCCCAAGCTTATGCTTGGGCTAGGCTAGGGATAGAACCAGCTAGCTATTGATAGGCATCAGGACCCAAAGTTTCCATAGGTCTGAATATGAGGCAGGTAAACAGAGAAAATCTCCCAATAAACAAAGACAAAAGAAGGCTAGCCAGGCAACAGGGAGAACAAATGTCAGAGAATAGACTTATTGATCTGCATACAGATTTCTGTTAACTAATCTCTGATAGGAGGTGTTGGGCTTTTAATTCATTATTGTCCTTTTCTGCCCAGGAATGAAAGACCAGCAAGGAGGACACTGCAAGGCAGAGCCTTAACCTGATATATATTATTTTTTTCTCTAGCTAGTTCACGGCAATGGAATCTAACCACTTATTAAATCTCCTAATGTCTGCCACACCCTATGCTTGGTGACAGGTATACAGAAATGAATGGACCACATTCCCTGCCTGTAAAGAAGAGACAGACATGTAAGCATAAAACTTTAGAGCAGTGTAGTAGCATGATAGAAGTAGGATGCCATACTGGAGAATCAGCTCACAGGGACTCAGTATGGGAGACCAAGACCAGAGATCTCATTCCTGACTGCAACTGAAGCTTCCAGGTAAGGGAATGGAGTGTGCCCAGAGTTTTAAGTAGGAAGAACCTGTGTTCAGCGATAAGTTAATATAACTGAGGAGATGGGGCTATTGTTACAGAAGGTCAAGTGGTCTTTCCTTCATAGACACAAGCAGTAGAATGAGAGTACATTGGTCATGGTCATCTCCTAGTCTGAGTTTGGTCTATGCTCCAGTAACTAGATCTGGGGCTAACAGGATTCTGTCACCCAAACAAATCAACAGCTATTGTAAAAGCTAAGGAGACATGGCACAGAATGCTGAGGTCCTCCTCTTTCACAGAGGAACAAAAATAAGACAGGGACCCTGGTATGCTGGAAGCAGTGTATCTGTCAGTCATAAATGGACATCAAACAGATTTGCTTCATTGTTTGTGTTTTTAGTCTATGTTTAAAAATAGGCATGGTACCTGCAAAGGAAGACAGCTCAGTTTTATGGACACTTGCATCTATTATGAGCTGTTACTCTGCTTTCACCCGGGCCCTCTCTTGGCCAGTTCCTCTCCATGTCTTGCAGGTGGTATCCCCTAGGCTCTGTGTGATGAGTTATTATGAGTTATGACCCTTCATGGGTGGAGCTTTTAAAGATGATCAATAGAACCTAATTCTGCTTTTCGAACCTGGGAAAATGAATTTCTTTGGACCTTAGTTCCTTCCTATGAGATCACCTGAGGACATGGCAGATGGAGAGATCCTTTCCAAGCAAGCTGAAAAGAAACACTGATTCAAAGACAGCATCTAATTTTATGATGACAAGGAATCAGCCTAACATCAGTGCAGCATGAGACGGGGAAGGAAGAGAAAAGAAGTAGCAAACATGCCATGCATCCTGAAACTTCTTGTATATTCAGGCACAGTCAAGCAGGAAAAATGAAGGAGAAGCTGAATGCCTCCTTACAGGCCTTGGGCTTCACAGAGAGCATGAAAGCATCATCATTATCCTGCTCTTCCTTGATAAAGATGTGTCTCCAAAACAGAAGGGATAACTGAGCCTGGAAGCACATCCTCTCCCCTGCTCAGGGAGTTCTATGTCTCAGAATGCACCTTGTTGATAAATGTCTGCTTTCTTGATATTCTGAGCCCACACAATTACTGGCCTGGCATTGCAGGGAGTCTGGCTGCCCAGGTAGGCCCCAAATGACTAAGAAACATACATCATTTAAAGTTGTTTTTCTCTAATAAAACCCCTCTGGTGATATCCACATTCTGTAGTCACAGTGCAGGCTCAAGGATACTGACATGGCTCTTGTATCTATTTCCTGGTACCTTGCACAGATACAAAAGACCTTTAACCTAATGCAAGCCCAGAGACATGGAATGCACCGATAGGCAAGTGCTGATGGAATAATCTTTGGAAAGCCTAATGCCTTCGCCACTGGTTTACTTAGTGTCCTTCCCAAGAAATGTGACCTGTGTGGCTGCTAGTTTTTATGTAATGATAGCCCTGCATGCCTTAATACGAGAAGATCCATATGTCAAACACCAACTCAGCATTTTTCTCCTTGTTGGTGTGCCGCTTCCTTCCATCCTTATTACACTCATTCTCCCAACATATGCTTTTTCAACTGTCCTCCATTATAGCCCTCTGCTCCCTTCTACCCACGTTCTGTTCCCGCCGTTCTCTGATGCACACCACCATCTTCTATCTCCTTTCATATAGAATTTTTACCTAATCTTAGCCTTCCCAGAACTATTCCTCTTTGACATCTTCATTGCTACTACCAGCTGAATGTGATTTCTTTTACTCTCTATACTGGAATTCTAGTGCTGGAGATTGTACGCTTTCCAGTTCCAGGTTCAGTGAAATCACTCAGGTAGCTTGAGATCAGCCATGGTGGTGAAAGTGTAGTTATTTACACCACGGACATTGCAAATGCTACAAATCAGAGCTGCTCCTGACCTCCACCGCTGGCCAGTTTTATGAAGAACAATGTTACAGGAAACTATACACAGGTGGCACTCAATACATTTTTACTGAATGAAACTTCACATGCTAAAGGTATTTCTTTTGTGGTCTCCACTAGACAAGATTTGATTTGTTGTTTGTTTGTTTCTGAAGAAGAAAATATTTAGCAATTGTAGGCAAAATAATTTAATAGAATAAAAAGATCAAGAGTGAACCCTAGGGCTAGGAGCTGTGGCTCATGCCTTCAGCACTTTGGGAGGCCAAGGCAGAAGGATCTCTTGAGCCCACAAGTTCAAAACAAGCCTGAGCA
This sequence comes from Hylobates moloch, assembly GCF_009828535.3. Classification (NCBI taxonomy): domain Eukaryota; kingdom Metazoa; phylum Chordata; class Mammalia; order Primates; family Hylobatidae; genus Hylobates; species Hylobates moloch. The sequence goes on along the minus strand of NW_026652288.1, from coordinate 21,428,320 downwards.
ACATAGTGAGACCCTATCTGTACAAAAAAAAAAAAAAAAAAATGCTGAGCATGGTAGCACGTACCTATGGCCCCAGCCACATGGGAGGCTAAGGTGGGAGGATCACTTGAGCCCAGGAGGTCAAGGCTGCAGTGAGCTGTGATCATGCCACTGCACTCCAGCCTGGATGACACAGTGAGATTCTGTTTCAACAACTACAACAACAAAAGAGTGAGCCTTAATGTAAACTATGGTCCCTGAGTCATAATGATGTGCCAATGCAAGTTCTGCAGTTGTAACAAATGGTGTACACCCTGGTGGAGAATGTCAAAAAACATTTTTTCAGTTATTTCCATTTCAGAAAAAAAGTAATGATGAAGAGCATATTTTATACGAATGTTGCTTTGTATACAAACAAAACACACAAATTTCCATAGGAACCAAAACACCATTGCCTTCTGCAAAGCCAGCAGGCCTCCTGTTTTCCTCCAGCAGATAGGCTTGCCTCTTTTGCCAAGAACAGATTTCTGAACACAGTTGCTAAAGTCGCAAAATAACTGGGGCTCTTAATCTTTTGTTTTTTCCAGAATGAGAATAGCCTTAAAAGAAATTTTTGATCCAAGATAACTATTTTCTTGGACCATAATCTTATCCCTCATGCCACACGGCTATGAACTTTTTGATGAAAAAAAGGCTCCAGAGTCAGAGAATGGTTTGGAGCCAATCTGGGAGACTGAGAATGTGGGGCTAAAAAATAGTCATGATTCTTGAGATCCTTAGAGAGTGGAAGGAGTAGTCACATGATCATTAACTTTTGGTTCTAAATACCCGCCAGCCTCTTATTTATGAAGAGAGGCATATTAGAAAGTATTCGTGCATGCAAACACACAAACAAAATCTGGCTCATTTAAGTAGCAAAAGGTATGAAACAACTCACAAACAAAAGTCTGGAGAACCAGACTCAGAAAACAAGCAAGAATCAAGCAAAACAAGGTGACAGGGGACAGCTTAGGTCATGCCCCTGATAACTCATCTGTTAGAATCTCAACACTCCTACTGTCTTGTGGCTAATTCCTTAACTGAATTTGGATATTTCCATTGCTTCTTCCAGTCCTGGGCAGGAGCATTAACTTACCTGATCCCAGACCAGACCACACATTTTCCTGTGTTGGCTGACTGATGGGCCTTTTTAGCCTTCTTTAATAAGAAAGAGTCACTGCCTCCCACAAGAATTCCACTTCATGGAATGTATTAGTCTGCTCGGGCTATCATAAGAAAATACTATTAACTAGGTATCTTAAAGAACAAAAATTTATTTTCTCACCATTTTGGAGAGTAAAAGTTCATGATCCAGGTGGTAGCAAATTCAGTTTCTGGTGAAGGTCTCTTCCCAGCTTGTAAATGACAACTTTCTCCTTATGTCAGCACAAGACCTTTCCTTGGTGCCTATGTGTGGAGGATATAGAGAGTGAACTCTCTGAGGTCTCTTCTTATAATGGCATTAATCTCATGAGATCAGGGTCCTGCCCTTATGGCTTTATTTAACCTTGATTACTTTCTTAGAGGCCCCATCTCCAAATATTAATCACATGGGAGGTTAGGGCTTTAGCATATACATTTAGGGAAATGAAAATATTCAGTTCATAATAGGGAATGACTTCAAATAAGGAGGGTGTTCAAATCCCATGGAGCAAAAATAAAAATGAGAAATACACATGTAAATGCAAAAAGAAAGCAGATAGGGAGAAATGAAACAAGGCAACTCTTGCTCTGCCGTGCATTTGTCTTTCCAGGTAAAAAGAAACCCCGAAAATCATCCAAAGTTCAAAATTGCCATTGAGGTAGATTTTAAAGATAGCTAAACATCAAAAAACTACTGAATTTACTTTATAATTTTTTTTCCACTCACCCATATCTATTAGCTCAGGTAAAGTGGCCCAAGATCTGTTTTCAAAGTGGAAAAACATATATATTTGCAACAAAATATTCCTAATTTTATCCTAACAAAACCAAACCAAAACTAAACCAACCCATGATTTGCTTATGCATGAAAACGACGTGGAATTCCACATTGATTTTCCCATTATATCATCAAAAGATAACGACTCTCATTTCAGAGTTGTAAAAAGTCATTTTGATATTCAAAAATCCACTACAGCCATTCTGTTAGTTGCTTGCCCCATATTCTTTTAAAAGAATATGGCATGACTCTGGTCAATGAAATTTGAAGTTAAGACTCCAAAGGCCGTCTTGGAAGATACAGAAAGGGTTCCATCCTCCCACTGGATATTATTACAATCAGATGAGACGCTTTTGTACCTATACTCCCAATGATACTTGAAATTGCAGCAGTCACAATACTACCCAAAAATAAGGTCAGAACTTGGGAAAATTACCAGGTAACACAGAGATTCAGAGCCAAGTCCATGACCTGCTATGTACAGAGTCTACTACTACGTCTGAATTTCTTGTTATTTGAGGCCACGGTTTTCCCTGTTATGAAAGCCAATTTTCACTGGGATTTTATATTATTTTCTGTGAATGGATACTGATAAAGCCACTTGAGAAAAAGTATATATTGGAGAAACTGAAAGGCCACTCTATTTACAGCTTATATTAGGGGTAAAAGCATGAGAGGAGCAGAGAGACAAGTGAATCACCTTGCTTTTAGGAGGGAGGTAAGAGCCTATCCTTACAAAAAGATCATCATAATTCTTTAGAAGTAGCACAACCCGATGAGCCAGCTGGCATATTCCTCCTTCCTTTTACAAAAAAATAGAAATAAAAATAAAAGTTCACATCAGAGACTAATTATCACATGCTCTAAAATGTGACGTTCAAAGCAAAATGAGGCCTTAGTATTATTGTGAAGCTTACTTCATTTATCATGTGTATTCTAATACAAATATGTATGATCTTGATTTCTTAGCAATGGGAGCTGGGAAAGGTCTTTCCGTTAGGGAAGTGTGCTTTAGAGAAAGAATAAATGAAATCAGTTTGTGGGTTTAATAGAAAGCGGGTCCATTGAGAAAGGGTTAAGGCAATACAGTTACCATCATTGCCTGAAAACCATCTATCCTGCATGCTTCATAAGGCACCAGAATCTTATAATCTTTAAATAACCCCGCATCTTAGTATTCCTTGAACCCATTTTTCTAGGAAGAAATCTATTTTTCAACAAGGTTAAGTACATTTTCCAAGATCACACAGCTAGTAATGAACAGCATTGGAATATGAATTCAGGATACCCGACTTAAAACACCTATGTTTTTATGTGTCTTGTTTCTGGGGCAAATAAGCCCGGTGAAAAGAATATTTAGAAAGACTTCATTTGGCCATCTTTTCTTTCATCTTCTCCTTTTCCTTCTTTTTTCATTTTTCTTCATTCTTTTTAACATATTTTGAGCAACTATGAAGGACGTAAAGCTGACTCAGAACATATCCTGTTATTGCTGTCTACAAAAAGAAGCTAAGCCATGAACACAAATAACTATAACTGAAAGTGGAAAGTGATAAACATTTTAGGAAAGACAAATGAAGGATGATGGAAGTTTATAAATGACTAACTTCATAACAAAAAGTTTACAGGTCAGGAATGCAGGAGAGTGGTTTTCTCTGAAGACAAGTGATCAAAAAAGCATATTGCAATTAGCTGGGCATTGGTAAGATTTTAAATTTTGGAGATGACAAAATCTTTGGACAATAACCCAAGGAGCTGGACATATCTCAGGTTCTGGAAATAGTCTATTGTCTTGGTGTTCATGAGAGGGTCCTAAATGTAACTTCAATTGCCCCGGGTTGTATCAGGCTGAATTTATATGAGCTGACTGACTAGAGGAGTCACCACTTTCTTCATTACACTGGGTATAACTTCAATAACTGAGACATGTATTCCTCAATTAAACCTCCACACATGCTCCCTAGGCTAAAGGTAGACAATGGCCTGCCATGGAGAATAAATATGGTTTTCCAAGACTCCTTCCGTCTTCATTTCTACAGGAGGACATACTTCACATGAACATTTTCCCCCATGGTAATATAGTGTGTGAGAGAGTGAAACACTTGTTTAGCTTTTTTGTATATTAGAAAGCTAGAGGGGATAATAGTATGCCTATGTTAATAATTCTCATGGGGACAGAAAGGTAATTTATTATGCTCCATAACTGAGATTGGAAGAAGACAAAGAAGATTTAAACACTTCAATCAAGATGACCTTCTCTTACCCCTGGAAAGTCCTCATTTGTCTTCTTTCTACTCAGATAACTGTGACTAAGTACTATTATATGAATAAAAGTATAGATTTTAAATAGGAGGGGATATTATAGTTAATATAGCTATATATCATCTGTGCTTTCTTGAAGCTCTTGCAACAACTATTTGTTCATTCAAAACAGTGTTCAAAAACACCCTCAGGCTGCTTGCCCTATTTCATGTCATATGGCACCAACAGACACAGGTGATTCAAGAGCTTTATAAATATAAGGGTTCTCTAAAGTGATAGTTTCCATATTTTCTCAAGACTGTCATAAATTTATGGACATAGACCAATTGAGATAATTTTATAATCTGTACTTTAAGCAGAAAAAATAAGTTATAAATATTCAAATCCAGATATCTAATAAGCAGATAATATAAACAATAAGAAAATTGCCAAAGATTCTCTATGTTGATTCAACTAAAAAGAACTATTTGATCCAACTTAGTTATAGACATTCTAGGGAAATAGAGGTAAAGATGAATAGAACATAGTTTTTCAGGGAAGTTACAGTTTACTGTAGAATATAAGACCATAGCTGAATTGGTGATGAAAGGCAAAATACGGTTAGTGCCATATGAGAGGCTTAGGTCACCTGTGCCTATGTGACAGGAATACATCACAAGTGCTATGTGTTTAGAAAAGAGAGAGTTCATGTTGATTTGGAGAATCAGGAAAGGCTTCATAAACAGTTGATATTTTAGCTGCACCTGACTAAACAGACCGAAAGAACTTCAACACATGAAGATGGGGAGAAAGAATTTAGAATGTGTAAAACGAAGGCTGTGAATGAGCTCAGTCAATCTTCAGGGAGACAATAAAGCAGTGAACAGAGCAAGAGCTGGTGTCAGACATAAATGCATTAATATCCTGGCTCTATTGCTGTCTAACAATGTGATGGAACAAAGTTTACTTAATTTCTTTAAGCCTTAATTTTCCCAAGTAAAAGGAGAATAATAAAACTAACCTTAATTGGCATATTTTGAAGATTAAATGAAATGATGTATGCAAGTATTTAGCACAGAATCTGGCCAATGAAGTGGCTTTTCTTATTTCTTCTCCTGTAGTCTCCTTCGCTTTTCTCTGCTTAACAAACCCCATTCTCCCACCTCTAATAATACCTTCAGCTCATATCTATTCATTCATTCATTTGTTCTACAAATACTTATTGAGCAATTTCTATATTATTTGCTTTCTTCTCCCTAACCTCTACTGCACTTATTTTCAACATAATCATTACCTAAAGAACAGAGAAGTGTTGTGTGATCTGCCTTTCCTGGTTCTGAGAGTCACTGCAGTCATGAGTTAGTGCTTACTAGTGACCTACCAAAGAGGCAGATGATAGTGATGGTCAGGCATAAGCAAAAGAATTGGGGAAGGAAGCACACCCTGAAATGAGTGGCCATCCTGTATCCATTTTAGCAGTATCAGGCTAGAAGATTCCTGACTTAACCAGCTCTGAGCTAACGTAGACAACAGATCCTGGCTGTGGGATTTACTTTCTCATTTTTATTTGAGACTTGAAAATACTGGCATAATCCAGCTTTGATTCCAGGAAAATCACACCGTGGCACAGTGTGAGGGTGTCATCAGGTGCTCACAGCCCAGTAACGCTATTTGGAACAGAAGAAGGAATATAAATAAAAGAAACCAAGTGCATTAGCAACTCACTTTCCTCCATATGTTATCATAATCGCAGCTTTCCTTCTTTTCCACATGGCCTCAGACTCTCTAAAATGCAACATCTCATCATTTGTTTTTGTTTTTGTTTTCTAGTATATGTTACAGAGAAAGAAGAAAATGGGGTTCTTTTTACTACACAGAAGAAAGACACACGGTTGAAGGAGCAGGGAGTCAGTGAAAGTGTCTGATAAATAAAGCCACTGTCGAGCGGTCTGTGGGAGAATGCGTTATCCTGTGTGCAAAGTGAGCAGTGCCTGAGCCTATTTCACTGGGTCAATTTCCTTGGAACCAAGCCTCGAAAGCCATACATTGCAGACGATCATAAACACAGTTTTACTTCTGCTGTTTGTTTTGCTTCATTTTTTAATCCCTTTTTTCCCCTACCAAAAACAGAAAAACAAAATCATACTTATATCTCATAGTTTCTCTGAGGCAAGGAGGAATACAGTCACGTATTCCCACTTTTACAGGATCAAAGATGAGAAGACAGTCATTATTTGCCACTGGGCTGGAGACTACTTGCTGGGAAGACCAATAATGCCTTTACTACCCAGTCACTGTGTTTTCCTAACAGCCTTTAGAGAGGTCCCCCTAAAAGCTAATGAATGTCCACATCCTTGCACAAATAAACAATTGATACATATAAAATGGAGACTGATGTATCAAGCAGAGCTATCTTCTCCTCTCCCTGTTGATTCTCCTTCCCTACATTACCTGATTAAATCACTTGGATGATGTATTTAAGAAAAGAACCATTCCAAATATTTTTCTTTGTCTTGCCTTTTATGTCTCCTAAATTCAGCCATTACAGATTAATAGATATTATAAAATATTTTCTTTAAAAGTCTAGATATTGTTGAAGAAGAAAGAAAAGCAAGAGTGTGAATTTAAACCATCAGCTTGCTTTCCTCCTAACTCTTTCAAAAGCACCACGTAGACAGAGTTTTGAATGGCTGGAGGAAAGAATATTATGGTTTGTGGGTTATTTTGGAGATTTTGGACTTGGATATGCCACTGGAGTCTAGGACTTCAGCCAAGAAAAAGAAGTGAGAGCATGCTCTCCCCTTGATAACCAAGGGTCAGACACTAGAGAGAGGGAACATAAAGGAATACAGGGGGTGCCAAAATTCAACTTCTGTCTATCCAATGCAAGATATCCAACACAATAAAAACACTTTCAGAGAGTGGCAGCATTCTAATTATCATGGTTCTTTAGGATAATACTGTTTATTATTAACAAAGAAAGTGTCTAGAAACACTTAGCTAAGTTGATTCTTGACTAGAGCAGCCTTTTCCAGATTTATTGTGCATTTTGTTGGTTGTTGTTGCATTTTGCTTTATTATTATTACAATGTGCTTGGTTTGAAAGCATTTTTGTTTTCACATAGGTGATATTTCCAAATATCTCTCTGTTGAACTCCTTCCTCAAAATTTTACTTACCAGCATTGTATGATATAAGAAATGCTATCATCCTCCCAAGGCAGACACAGCTCTGAGCTAAAATGTGTTTTTCTCATCCTTAGGTCATCAGGCTCCGTTGCATATTTTGTGTTCTCTGTCTTGTTCTTTTCTTTGCCCCCACTGACTTGAAGTTCATGTCTCCTTTTGTTTCTGGTATGTTGCTACCTAGCATGTCTTCAGTAAATAAAGATTTGGAATATTACAGTTTTTTTTTTCATACTGCTGCACTCAATGAGAACTTTCTGTTGCTTCTTTCTCCAATCAGAATGTCTTAAAGGCTACAGGTTAATCCTTCCTTCTTGTTAGATGCTTTTATTCAAGAGCATCCTGATTCTGGAAGATTCAGTTTTCAGTGGTTATTTTTAGTACTCAATTGATTCAAGCATCTTCCAAATTCTGAGAAAAAAAAATCACTTCAACCAAGAGATCCTATCAATCACAGCATGGTTTGCATGCTTATTTAGCTGGTTAGTAATTAAAGGCAGCTAAAAATACCAGACATGCATGAATGGTGTGATTTTTATATCTTAGCTTCTTCCCAGAGAAGATGCAAGACCCATCAATCAAACAGTTGGTAGCTGAAGTCATTATCACTGAAATTAAGGCAATTATACACAAATGAATATTAATGAAGTATCTAGTCAAAATTAGGGTCAGTTTTTAACAGTTAGAAATTGTAGAGAATCTAGGTTCAGTGTTAGTCCATTATAAAATAACTTAAGAACACATTTTTCATATTAAACTGCCACTATAATTATGGGGACTCCATCACATCTACGTTATTTCTTAAAGAGAAATAGTTTTATACATGCCTTATAGGTTTTATTTCAATATTTCAAAATGGTCTAGAAATCTACATTTCATGTAGTGACACAACACCCCACTGAAAAATAAGTACTTTGGTCTTAGGCATTGTGATTTTATAACTTAAAAAATAATATTCATTGCAATTTACAGCAATGCCTTTATTTATAAAGTAAGAAGCATATACCAGAGGATCTCCATTACTTTTTCAGTCCTTACATTCTATTGTTACAGGATTTAAATGTGGAATAAGGATCTGTCACCTTGGAAAGGCAAATACTAGTAAGGTAGTTGATCATTGGATCCTTTGCATGATATGAAAATGTGAGAATGTAAAAGGTCTGAATTTTCTAGACATGCTTTCACGTAATTAAAAGGTAGTAGAAACTCCTCCAACAGCCTCCAAACGTAAATATCATAGTCCACAACTCTAGGGACACTTCACTTCAGGATCTATGTGAACTGCTCTTCTGGTGCTGTGCAGTGCATAGCTGTGGAGACATAGATGCTGGACCTCCATAGGAAAGAGGCATTTTATTAACTGTTCCACTTCATGCCACCCATTTAGTAAGCACATAGGAAAAAAAAAAGAGAGAAAGATGAAGAAAGAAAAATAAAGCAAGAAAGCAAAAAAGAAAACGAGAGAGGGGAGGAGGGAGAGAAGAAAGGAGGGAGGGAGGGAATAAGAAAGGAAGGAAGAAGGAAGGAAGGAAGCAAGCAAGCATTGTTCTGTGACTGAGCATTGGAAGTAGAAAAGATTTGAACCCAGTTAATCTTTGGGAAAGCCATGCCTCTAGCAGCAAATCAACAAACGAGGCCATTAGATTGTCTCTGCAAGGAGCCAAACTCCAGGATCCACCTGTTACAAACACACAGGCCTTTGATGGCTGGCAAAGAGGAATGAGACTAAGAGAAGGCAAACTGACTACACAAGGATTCCAAAAGCATAGGTCTGGAGGACAACAGGGCAAAGTGAAAATGATGAGGTGGGGTGGAGAAAAGAGAGGAACAAAAGGGAGGGCATCATAGTTATCCACAGTTGTATGAGAAGATGCAGTCACTCTGGCTTAATCCCACCGGCTCATTTCTTCAAATCATTGCTATTCTCCCAGAAATCCCAGCTGCGTGAGAAAGACAAAATCATCATAGAACTGTAAGCCCTGAAATAAAAGAAAAGTGGCTGGCCTAGGGAATTTGAAAAATTGTCAAACATGGAATAGAGAGTATGGAATAGATGCTCTCATGTTCCTCAGAGCTCTGTGCAATATTACAGAATGATTCACTGTCTTTGTGACAGTGTCACAAAGACATACTTTACCAAACAGGGTATTTTATATCAGCTTGATAAAATCACAAATATGGGTATATTTAGGGAGCATATGGGTATAATATGGGGATAACTGAAATTATCCTTTGATGGACACTATTCACTTCAATGAAGATTAACAACCCCTGCCAATTCTTACATATTTCCTCTTGCAGACTGCCATGGTTACCACTTGAGACCGTCACCACAACAGTTACTACTTGAGACCCCCATTAGGAGACTGAACAAAGGAGGACAAATGCAGAAATGAAAACTTAAGATAAAAGAAACTGTTTTAAAGGAAGGGTCCAGGGGAAGAAGTAGACAGCTCCCTGCTTCCAGTGAGCAAAGGCAGCCCTGAGCTTCTACAGCCCTTCTTATTTATTGGGTAGAAAGAGCAAGGAGGAAGAGGTAATGATTGGTCAGCTGCTTAATTGATCATAGATTCACATTATTGCTAACAGGCTTCAGATGTGCCTAATTACAAGAAACACTTGTGCCTGGGTCGTGACTACCCTCAGCATTCCTTCCGGGTGGCAGACGCAGTTTGTCAGTTTGCCAACATCCTGCTTTCATGAGAACAGTTTGCTGTTTACTCTTGTAGCCTCCAGTGGTATACTGAGTTGATCATGACCCTCACTCTTTTGGCCTGCAACAATTTCCCATTTTAATTCATTCATATTCTCAATCCTGGGTGCTGTTTAGAATACTCCAAGGAGGTGAAACATTTGTGTAAGGCATATATATACATATGTGTGTGTGTATATATATAGTAATATACATATATAGTGTGTGTGTATATACATAGTAATATACATATGTAGTGTGTGTATGACTATACATATATATACACACACACCTTAGTATATCACACTTCACTATATTACACTTTGTAAATATTTCATTTTTTATAAATTTTTATAAATGGAAGATTTGTGGCAACACTGCATAGAGCAAATCTATTGCTGTCATTTTTCCAAGTGCATACCTGTGTCACATTTTGGTAAGTCTAGCAATATTTCAAATTTTTCATTAGTATTATATCAGTTATGGTGATTTGTGATCAGTGAGCTTTGATGTTACTAATCATTTTGGGGTACCACAAACTGCTCCCATATGAGACAGGGAACTTAATAAATGTTAAGTGTGTTCTGACTAATCTGCCCATCAGCTGTTGTCTTGTCTCTCTCCCTCTCTTCAGGTCTTCCTATTCCTTAAGACACAACAATATTGAAATTAGGCCATTAATAACCTTGCAATGACCTCTAAGTGTTCAAGTGAAAGACAGAGTCACCCCTCTCTCACTTTAAATTGAAAGCTAGAAATGATTACGCTTAGTGAGGAAAGATACTGAAAATCCAGATAGAGCAAAAGCAAAGTCTCTTGCACCAAACAGCCAAATTATGAATGCAACAGAAAAGTTCTTAAAGGAAATTAAAAGTGCCACTCCAGTGAACACAAAAATGATCAGAAAGCAAAATAGCCTTTGTGTTGATATGCAGAAAGTTTGAATGGTCTAGATAGATCAAACCAGCCACAACATTCCCTTAAGCCCAAGCCAAATTCAGAGAAAAGCCCTAACTCTCTTTAATTCTATAAAAGCTGAGAGGTAGGAAGCTGTAGAAGAAAAGTTTGAAGCCAGCAGAAGTTGGTTTATGAGGTTTAAGGAAAGAAGCCATCTCCATAACATAAAAGTGCAAGGTGAGGCAGCAAGTACTGATGTAGAAGCTACAACACGTTTTCCGGAGGATCTAGCTAAGATCATTTATAAAAGTAGCTGCATTAAACCACCAATTTTCAATAGATGAAACAACCTTCTATCAGAATAACATGTCCTTTAGGCCTTTCATAGCTAGAGAGGAGAAGTCAAAGCCTGGCTTCAACCCTGCAAAGGTCAGGCTGATTCTCTTGTTAGGGGCTAATGTACTTGGTGAGTTTAAGTTGAGGCCAATGCTCACTTACCAATCTGAAAATTAGGGCCCTCAAAAATTATGGTAAATTTACTCTGCCTATGCCCTACGTATGGGGCAAAAAGGCATAGGTGACTGCACATCTGTACACAGCATGGTGTATTCACGACTATTTTAAGCACTATATGGAGATGTACTGTTCAGAAAAAAAAAATCCATTCAATATATTACTTCTCATTGACGGTGGACTTAGTAAACCAAAAGCTCTGATGGAGATTAACAAAGAGATTAATGATATGTTCATGCCTGCAAACACAACATTCATTCTGCTGCTATGGATCAAGAAGTAATTTTGAATTTGAAGTCTTATTATTTAAAAAACACATTTTATGAGGCTTAACTCATAAAATCATAGATAGTGATTTCCTGATGGATCTGGGCAAAGCGAACTGAAAATCCTCAGGAAAGGATTTCAGATGCCATTAAGAACATTCGTAATTCAAACGAGGAGGTCAAAAGATCAAAATTAACAGGAGGTGAGACGTTGATTCCAACCCTCATGGATGAACTTGGGGGTTCAAGACTCCAGTGGAGGAATTAACTGCAGATATGGGGGAAATAATAAGAGAACTAGAATTAGGTCTTGAAGATGTGACTAAATTGCTGCAACCTCATGATAAAACTTTAAGGCATGATGATTTGCTTCTTATGGATGAGAAAAGAAAGTGGTTTCTTGAGAGTATCCATGCTGGTGAAGATGCTGTGAACATTGTTGAAATGGCATCTAGGTACTTAGGATTATTATGTGAACTTGTTAAGAAAGTAGCAGAATTTGAGAAGATTGACCCCTATTAAGTTCTACTGTGGGTAAAATGCTATCAAACATCATTCCATGCTACAAAGAAATATTTTGTAAAAGAAGGAGTCAACTGATGGGGCAAGCTTCGCTGTTGTCTTATTTTAAGAAACTGCCACAACCACCCCAATCCTTCAGCAACACCACCCTGATCAGGCAGCATCCATCAACGTTGAGGCAAGATCCTCCACTAACAAAGAGATGATGACTCAGTGAAGGCTTAGATGATCATCAGCATTTTTTAGCAAGAATGTATTTTTTAATATATGCACATTTTTAGACATAATGCTAGTGTAAACTTAATAAACTGCCGTATAGTTTAAACTAACTTTAATATGCACTGGGAAAGCAAAAATTCATGTAACTCACTTTATTGGGAAACTCACTTTATTGGGATACTCACTTTATTACAGTAATCTGGAACTGAATCTGCAATGGTTCTGAGGTATGGGTGTGCATATATATATGCATACCTGTCCTCCACAATTTTCAGTTTGCAAGTAGTATTCAGAATGATTGTTCTAAACTGTAGATTGTCAGTGAATAAATATTGTATCTTATTTATCCATAGCCCACACACTGGATTCTAGGTAAATGTTTGTTTTAAATTAAAAACTTTACTTTAAAAAAAATGAATTGCACAATCAATGGAATATTTAGATAAATGAAGCACGTTTGCAGTATTTGTGGTCAGTGCTATAATAGACCTTTTTTTCAGGGGGCTGTGAACCTCAAAGAAAGGACACACCGCCTCACTAGGCATTATAGTTGTCCTAATATGGAGCCCAGGCACATTTCCTACTTCTACATTAAGAACCTATTCAGGACAGGGAGATGCCAGGATAATTAACAAATATAAGAGTTGTGGCTATGGGGCTTGCCCTCTTCCAAAAAGTCACATTGGGAAGAATTTGGCTAATTCAACAGCGCACTCTCATTCAAAATATTTTAAAATATACTATTTGGGAACTAAGTCACCGATAAATGCATAAATGATATTAACAGAGATTCACCTTCAAGTGTCTCTTAATATAGCACTTAAGAAAGAATCCCAGATCACATTCAGAAAATCCTGTGTGTCTCCAAATTCTAAATTGTAGGAATAATTTGCTGTTTTCCTGATAGCATCTACCCTAAGTTATTTTTGTAGAGATAGTCCTTCTGATATACAGCAACATGGCAAAGGAAGAATCATTAGACAGTTTTAATTTTAATTACATTATTTTGAAATTGTGTAATAAATAGGTTTAATATAAAATTTACGTAATTTGAATGATGCCAGTTCCACCCATATGCCTACCTTTTCATGCACTTACGTATTTTTAAACATTTTAAATGAGTTATTTCAAAGATACAGAAAATCACAGGAAATTATATCATAGCTATTTGTACATTCAATACCAAAATGAAAATATATATATAGTCAAATGGCTTCAGCTCTTCTTTTTGGTTTAAAAGAAGGATAATTTTACATATTCAGCAAAATACCTGCCTCTGGATCTCTTCCCTCCCTCTCTCCCTAGAGTTAACTAGTCTTCTATGGGTGAGATAGGTATTAGTCATTGTTTTATACTCTTACTATAGTTTATGTATTTATAAATAGTAGACATACAACATATAATACATTATAATATAATGTGTTTATGAACATATACTTTGTGTTCCAGACTCTAAAACACTATCAAAGTTTGCACTATAACCAAATTCCAAATTATGTTTCTGTTGGTTCATAAAGTTGTAGGTCATGCATTTTAATGGCAAGAGAGTACTCCAAGGCATGAACTAATTAGTTTATTAATTTATTTTACTGTGTACCAGTGAGATGGATTTTAGTTTTTTACTCTTACCAAGATTTTTCAGCAATCATGTGGCAGCAGATATTTTGTGCATGTTTGAGAATTGAAGAACACACTTTTGATTTAGTTGGGATTGCTGAGGTATCTTGTATGTACATTTTTATCTTTTCTAGATACTACCAAATTACTCTCCAAAATGATTGTAATTGTGTCCATTTATCCTCTCGGCATAAAGTTTCCAATTTCCACATAATTTTTCTAAAATTTATTTTTATCATATTGTTATTTCAGTAAATTTAATGGATGAAACATTATCTTACATTGGTTTTGACACTTTGTTCTTGTTCAAAATTCTTGTCTTTTCTTTGTTATAGCTGATTTAACATAAAAAATTTATGAATATCCATACTATTATGAATAAATTAATTTACATGCACACCCACATGTGTATGTTTGGAATCTATTCCCTTCTATTTTGTGCTCCTCATTTACCATGATTTCTCTTTGCTTCAGTTTTACCTTAATTTCCTCTTTCCATTGTATCACCTATATACATATATATGTGTGTGTGTATATATACACACACACACACACACACACACACATATATTTGCTTTTCCTGTTCTGTAGCGTGCATGCTTACCAAAATCTAAAGTTGATCACATCATTACCCACCTCCTGAATGAAGCACATACCCCTGGGTGCTTTAACTATGATCAGCCTCCTTCCAGCTTTCTTGTGATGATTTCTAGTGATATAATTTCACTTTATTTTTAAAAGATAATTTTACTCTTCTTTATAAAAATTTATATATAATCATTTGCTTACAAATTTACTTGCTCATGTTTATGCATTCTACTTCATCCACTGATTTTTTTCAAAGTTATTCTTTGTGAAGTGCATCCATTTAGTAATTCATTCCATAAGAGTCTGTGAATAGTAAAGTCTCTCCAACTTTATTTTTCTGAAAATAGATCTTATTTTCTTTCACTCTATTCGAATACTGTGTTCCTTTTTGTTACAGTGTATTCCCATTTCAAGGCTGCAATATCCTCTTTGATCTCTTTGAGGGCATTCATAATGGTTTCATTTTCTTTTGTTCCCCACCATTCTATATAGTCCCTGTTTCCTCTAAGTTACCTGATTCTTTTTACTTTGGTACCTTCGTTTCTGGTTGGAGGATCTTCTCAATGTCTGATAAATCTTCATTGTCTTCTCATAATTAAGGGTAAAAGGGTGGAGAACTGTAAAGCTGATGAGAAGCACTGATGGGCAAGGACACAGTGTTGGCTCCACCATCACACAGGGTGATCTGGGAATCAGCCCTGTCATCACCGCACACTCTCTTCCGGCCTTCCCTCTTGGGCTAGCTAGGTGGTATAGGAGAAAGCCTCCCAATCTTCTGCCTGGGTGAGGACATGGCCTCCAAGGTTCCGGAAGCCAGATTGGGAGAGGTGGGTCAGGGGACTTAGATGGAGCATTCTTTTTTTTTTTTTTTTTTTTTGAGACAGAGTCTTGCTCTGTCGCCCAGGCTGGAGTTCAGTGGCTCAATCTCGGCTCACTGCAAGCTCCGCCTCCCGGGTTCACGCCATTCTCCTGCCTCAGCCTCTCCGAGTAGCTGGGACTACAGGCGCCCGCCACCACGCCCGGCTAATTTTTTATATTTTTAGTAGAGACGGGGTTTCACCGTGGTCTCAATCTCCTGACCTCGTGATCCGCCCGCCTCGGCCTCCCAAAGATGGAGCATTCTTTATGTACATTTTCCTGTTCATCCCATGATTGTTCCTGGATCCCCCCCCATTTCAGGGACCATTCCTTTGACCATCTCTAGAGAATAAACTTCCAGACTTCTTCTGGGATGGGGATGGCTTAGTGGTCTAAAGTCATGGAGTGAAAGAAAGCATATACATTCTCAAGCAGATTTTACCAAATCTTAATTTAAAGGACTATAAATCATGCTGCTATAAAGACACATGCACACGTATGTTTATTGTGGCACTATTCACAATAGCAAAGACTTGGAACCAACCCAAATGTCCAACAACAATAGACTGGATTAAGAAAATGTGGCACATATACACCATGGAATACTATGCAGCCGTAAAAAATGATGAGTTCATGTCCTTTGTAGGGACATGGATGAAACCGGAAACTATCATTCTCAGTAAACTATCGCAAGGACAAAAAACCAAACACCACATGTTCTCACTCATAGGTGGGAATTGAACGAGAACACGTGGACACAGGAAGGGGGACTTCACACTCCAGGGACTGTTGTGGGATGGGGGGAGGGGGGAGGGACAGCATTAGGAGATATACCTACTGCTAAATGACGAGTTAATGGGTGCAGCACACCAACATGGCACATGGATACATATGTAACAAACCTGCACATTGTGCACATGTACCCTAAAACTTAAAGTATAATAATAATAATAATAATAATAATAATAAGGAACTCATCTATATATTTAAAATGTTTAACAGCATTTTTGTTAAATAGTATCTGACTTTGTAAATGGTTGTTTTAGGTGAATTTCACAGTGAACTGGTTATATGAATGCTAATTCTGGGCCACGGGATCTTCCTCACACTATTCCTATTTATTAGGCATTACTGTTCACATTTCACAGATGAGAAAACTGAGACACAGAGGAGAAAAATTACTCTCTGAATAATATTTAACTAACAGAGCTCAACAGAGCTAGGATTTAAAACCAATGTTTGCCCATCTCTAAAGCCCATTTATAGTCACCAATCTCCCATGAACATTGATAATACCTACAGAAAAGGGCCAGCTCCCTAAAGGGGTGCAAAGCTATGTAGCACATGTGCACTTGTGGGTGCCTGCTTATGTGTAGGTGCATATGTGTGGTGCAAAGTGTTCAAGACATGGTATTGTTATGATACTTGGTTCAAACGGTGCCACTTTTCACTGATTTCTTTTCTTTCTCCCTGCTCATTCAACAGTGTCTAATAAACACCTTATTTCCCCTCTCACTGACTTTCTATTTATTCAGTATTTTCTGCCTAAGATACCTATTGTGTTCAGGCGATCAATGTCACAGCATGCACACTGCTTTGTAACACTAGGGACTCTGAACAATAATTTTACTTTGAAGCAAAAAAGTAGTGGGGATGAGAAGGGTGGGAAAGCTATGCAGAGACATCACAGAAAATGAATGTGTGTGAATCTATAAGTTTCCAAGTGAAGCCACAATATGTGTAACGTTGCACTTTTGTTGAATCAATGGCCATTAATGAAGTGCATCTGTAAGTCTTTCACAGATAGAAGCATCATCGTAAATACGCTCTTATTTCATGTGCCTATCATAATAGGTACAGAGTAGTCAGCCGATACACGTTACCCTTTGATTCATGTTAATATTGTATATTTTTTAACACTTCCAAGTGAGTGGTGTGTTCTCAGGGAAGTACTTTGTTTTATTCATCAGCTATAACAAATCATGAATTTTTACTTCTCAGAGATATCCTGGTTCCCTTTCCTCCTGCTATGGAATAATCAAGGTCATGTTTTGAGCTCAGGATCTGCATTTTATACCCATTCTACATTTATCAATGTGCTAGCTCACTGAGTTGCACACAGTACGCCCACAGCATGTATATCATTAACAACAAAGAGTTTTGTCTCTTTGGAAAAATATAATTTACATTTAGTTACACCTTTCTGGCTGTAAATTGCTGGCCTAGCAGATGGGGCAGAAGACAGAGAGCACAGCCAGTCCTAGAGAAATCTGTATTATATGGCCCCCACCCCAGGCTGAGAAAAAGGAAAGTGAGGAATGTCTGTACTAGTGATCTTCACTGGACTAGTTATTTGTCATATCTCTACTAAATTTCGCATTTTTCTAGAAGCTAGCCATGGTAATTCTAACTAAAGCAGAATCCACTTTTTTTTCCTTGCCACCTTATTCTCGCTACACCTACTTAGATTGCATTAGAATATTTAATTATTTTTAGTTGATTTATAACTGTCTTTTCTTCTAGACTATAAGCATAAGGTTAAGCAATGTCTTTTTCATATATCCCCAAATAATTAGAGATTCAATGTTTATTTAATGAATGCACAATTCAGTGAAGTCATTCTTTCTCCTTCCTCTTGTTTAACCCAGAATTGTTAACTCTTATTCAAAGTATAGAACAACCACTCGACTTGCCACAACTTAATTTCCATGCTTAGCACAAGCTTCCCAGGCAACACACCCAGGGAATCGTGTTTCAGAGAGTTGCGGGGGCTCTCTGCAGTTGAAATGCTGTTTCCACATGAAATCCCCCTGTGCTCTCTCTACTGCATAGTAGCAGTTGAGAAGCAAGTCACTTGTGCAAAGTCTGAAAGACTATTGATAAAAGAAAAAGGATGACATTTGCTTCTGGCAGTTTTACTCAAAGGTATGTGCCTGAAAGTCAGAGAAAGATATCACGAGCCATGGGAAATATGAGCAATCTCTGAAGAGGATGTAGGAGAAAGATATTCATAGGGTAAGAGCACTATTCCTCGTTCTTGGCAAGAGAAAGCAACACAAAGACTGGAAGAAAAGTGAACGGGACTTGGCAAGTGAGACCAGGAGAGAGACTGCAGCAAACTGATGCTCACCTCTCATGGTCCATGACCTTGAGCCTTACAGGAGCCTCTGTGTGAGTTACAGTCCAGTGGTAAATGGAGCTAAGGCCCACACCTCATTGCAAACACTTGCAGTGATGGTTTAGAAAGGGAGTTAAACAGAATGTGGATGGATAAATCTGATCAGGCAGATGTCTAGTTTGACAAGAGATAGAGAAAAATAGATAAATACAAAGGTTCTATGAAGGATATTGGTTGGTGGAAAAGAAGAAAATTGCCCTAAATTTTGTTATATCTCAGCTGAGATTTCACGGAAAAATTCACCAGAAAAATTAGCTGAGTCCCAATCAGTGTTCTAAGGCAGCAATTTATAGTGCTTCATGCTGCTTCATTCCCCAGGTAATTACTTTTTATCAACCTAAAATTCTTCAGTACTTTCAGCTGGAAAGCTAGTCTTTATTTCCCCACATTGGAAGTCAGTAGCAAAATGTTATTGACCCAGTTCTGTTGTCATCTTCCACTTGAGTGCAGGTGCGTGTATAAGAGAGTCCTGTACATTATTTACAGTTGCTTTCACGGATGCTTTTAAAATGATACTCTAATTCCTCTTCCACATGACAGCCTTTCAAATTTTTCAAGAAAGCTTCATTTCAGCTTCTGAATCTGTCTCCAAGAGAAGTCATATTCTCCATCCCAGTCCTTTCCATGTTCTTCACTTGGCATGAGTCTACACACTTTACCACTTCCAGCACTCAATCTCCCACAAGGTATAAACACTTTTAAAATTAGAGACACCCAGAATTGAACACAAAATCTTGACAATGAAAAATGCAGTGGGCCATGAGCTTCCCTTGATCCTGATCCCTCACTTCTACCATTATACCCAAAGATCCCTTTACCTTTTTAGCAACTACATCACACTGCTAAACCCGCTATAATAATGACCTACCTAACACTTACTACATGCCAGGCACTGCTCTAAGTACTTTACATGTTTTAACTCACTTAATTAGTCTTATGGATAGATAGAAAAGAGGATGTATTATTATATTAATAAAAGGGAGAGTGGCCGGGCGCGGTGGCTCACGCTTGTAATCCCAGCACTTTGGGAGGCCGAGGCAGGCGGATCACGAGGTCAGGAGATCGAGACCACGGTGAAACCCCATCTCTACTAAAAACACAAAAAATTAGCCGGGCGTGGTGGCGGGTGCCTGTAGTCCCAGCTACTCGGAGAGGCTGAGGCAGGAGAATGGCGTGAACCCGGGAGGCGGAGCTCGCAGTGAGCCGAGATTGCGCCACTGCACTCCAGCCTGGGCGACAGAGCGAGACTCCGTCTCAAAAAAAAAAAAAAAAAGGGAGAGTGAATGAGTGAAGACTGTGTCTTAAGAATAACTTCATTTATCACATTCATTCATTTATTCATTCAACAAACATTGAAAGTAAAGTTTTAAAAATAATTTCATATGGTCAATTTGTCAGTCAGGGTTCAATGAGAGAATCGGAACTTCTTGGAGTAATACAGATTAAAGGGTTGATTATAGGGAGCTGACTATAAGATTGCAATCTGGTTAACCAGTCTATGTATGACTTTTGCTTGCACATGGTGCTGGGGCCTGAAGTCCACATGGCAGGGATTCAGGATGGAAAGATTGATTTGAAACTCTGTAGAGAAAGAACAAATGGGAATCATAGAATATTCCAGAACTCATGATGGTAAACAGGCACCTTTATCAATTTCTCACTGCTTCCAAGCCTTCAACTTGGATAACGCATTACCATACAGAAGAAGCTGGTGCCCTTCCTCATGGAGCTAAACATGTACCTAACTCAACAGTTGGAGGTGCTCATGAAAGAGATCCAGTGGTTGCCATAGGAGGAGCTGCAGGCCTGGTTACTGCCCAGGCCAATATGGTGAGCTAGCAGACCTGTGTCCACCTGTGTTAACTTCAACAGCACCTGAGCCTACACCCACCTTCTGATTATAAAAATGGCCTGCAGAAGTTTCTTTGGCAGCTAGTTCTAACCCAGAACCATACATTGAGAATTCTGGGAGATGAAATAATGACCCTCTGTGAGAAGCCTGGGTAATAAAGGGGTGGCAAAGGGTTTGAGAAATAACTCCTGGTGAGTATTGAGCCCTGACTCCTATTCATTTCAGCCATGAACATTTACTCTTTCATATGATGTGAGCCAAGAAATCTCTTTGTGTGGTTAAACTCGATGACCTTGGAATGTCTTAACCTTGACATTTGAAGAGATCTAATCAACGCATATATTGCATGGAAGACTGGAGTATTTACTGTGGGATGTAAACTGGGGGAAGGTAATTCATTTAGTAAAAGCAGTATCTATTACATGTACATCCTCAAAGTAATAAATGAATGAATGAGAGTTTCAAAAATGAGAAACATTATCATATATACATGTTGAAAGTATAAGGTCATTAGGATTGACTTTTCTCCATGAATTCCATTCTCATTAAAAGTGCCTCCAAATGAGTTAGGCATCATTGTATTTCCCAAATAGACTTTATGAAACGGTTTTCCTGTCATTTCTTATCATCAAAGTGTTGATAGAACTTTCCAGCACCATAAAGACCAAGACATCTGTGTCCAGTTTATGTATTTATTTTCCTTTAAATGCTCAGCAAAATGTCTAACGTCATTGTGGGCCAATAATTACAATTAATTAAGGTAAAATTAATCTAATTAAATAACTTATACTTAAAGCAGATTCCTCTAGTGCTATCAGCTCAGATTTCAGGATTATATAGTGCTAGGGGGAAAAATGAAGTCCCAGAAATTACTGTATTTTTATATTCATTTATTTTCCTGAATTTAATTTCTCCATTCTTCCACATTAGTGTTTACTCGGGATTTTGGGGGGGTCTATAATTAAAAGTGTCTGAAAGCACACTTTCTAGCAGTTCTGACCATCTATGTTTCACTCTGGTGTTTTATTAGGGAAAAGAAGAATCTCACAATGAACTCTTTCCAATGATTCAAAGGGAAAACATTTTTCTCAGCACCCCTAGAACATGCTTCCCAGCTGCTGATTCTGGTTTTGCTGCTTAGGTAACTGCAAGCAGTAGGAAATGCAGTTGTGCAAAAACCCAGCCCAGGCAGGGCTTTTCCCAGGGAGATGCATAAAAACTGGCCTGCATGTGAGGAAGCCGAGGAAAATCACAACCACTTTCACCCATATCACATATTCTGCTCTTCACCACAATGTGCCCTGTGTAGTTATTTAAACTGATTTTCTCTAATGTATCAGTTAGCTACATATACTGAAGACTTGATTAACAGTGGCTTCAACAAGTAGAGGCTTGTTTCTCTTAGATCTCAAGAAGTCTATAGCCAAGGGGCCCACTGACAATTGTTTAGAAGCATAGTTTTAGAAATCCAGGACTTCTTCCTTATGATTCTGTTAATATTTGTCTTACTACAGATACATTAAGGTTTCAAGGTGGCTGTTATAACTTCGGAGTTCATGTTCATGTCAGGGCAGGGGCTGAGAGGTGGGGAAAACAAGGCCACAATGTCAATTGCATTTATTGGCATTGGTTCTAAGAAGCGAACATCTTCCTAGGACATTCAGCAGACATCACTTATATCTCAATGGAAAGACTGTCATGTGGCCACCCCTGTGGCACTGGAGGCTGGGGTTCTCTCCGTCAGTTAAAAAGGGTAAATGGACCCTGGGAAGGCAACTAATGACTGGCTATTTTTTCCTAAATAGTTATGAGTTCCTTGAAAGCAGAAACTAAGTTCCATACTTCCTTCACATTATTTTTTACTTATTTTTTTTCATATCTTCATGTGCCTTTACTGAACATAAGTGGGAGGGAATTGGCCTTTGTCACCTGATGACTTATTTAAATTAAAAATGAATCAGGTCAGGCTCAGTGCCTCATGCCAATTATCCCAACACTTTGGAAGTCCAAAGGGGAAAGATAACTTTTGAAACCAAAAGTTCAAGACCAGCCTGGGCAACATAGCAAGACCCCATCCCTAAAATAAATGAATAAATAAATAAATAAATAAATACATACATACATACATACATACGTATTCAGGCACTGTAGCTCACAGCTGTAGTCCCAGCTACTCAGGAGGCTAATGCAGGAGGATCGCTTGAGCCCAGGAGTTCGAGGTGGTGGTGACCTATGGTCATGCCACTACACTCTAGCCTGGGCAACAGAATGGGACCCTTTAAAAAAAAATCAGCTTAGACATAAAGACACACACACTTATGATGATTTAATGTTTCAAACTGACAATCAGGTACATGTAGATATTGCCCACTACAAGTTTAGTCAAGTAAGCTGGGAAACCTGAAAGAAGCAAACAAAAACAACAAAAGGCTCAGATCCTACGAAAAATTTGTGAAATTTTAATAAGCATCCAGGCATAGGAAACAAATCTTACCTGAATGAGGAAAAGAAATATACTGGTAGACATGATTTTAAAGGCAATGGCAGAATGCCAAGGGATTTTTGAGAGATTAGGGGTAAAGCTCCATAAATATTATTGTTCGTAACACTGATATAGAAATATAAGCTTAAATATGTTGCTTAAGATATGAAAGAAGCTACCACAACAACTAAAATATGAAGTGTAATTTTAAAGCTAGGAAAAAAATAAGGAAAAACAAAATTTAAACAAAAGTAAAATGATAGAAAAGGAAACATCTAGAATAGCATAGAAACAAAAGGCACAGCACACATCAGACTTAGACTTCCAATTCCAGTTATTTGTTTCCATCAAGAACAATTAGTAAAGTTGGATAAAATAGGGAAAAGAATCATCTATAGAAAGACATGTGTGCTGATGAGGCTATCAGCACTTCAACGTCCAAGAGAAGAGAAAAAGTAGAGAGGATGAGTCAACATTCTGCAAGCCACTTTCCTCCTCAGGGATGTTCGTAACTTGAGAGAGCAAGAGGATAGCAGACTAATCATAAATCCCCAGTAAATGACTGATATTTAGCAATCTTACATGATAGAAGAGAGTTGAGGCCCACAAAGGATGGCAGGATATGAAAAGCCAAGATTTCAGAGGAAAGAGAGGTGCAGAGACCCTAGCCCAACACTGGTGGTTCTGAGGCATTTGCTGAATTTCAAGCTGTGCAGGGTAGAAGTTAAGAGGCTAATCAGAAAACCACTGAAATCTACAGCTGAGGTTTTGGAAGTATCATCCTACTGAGGAGGCAAAATTGGAGTCCAGGGCCTGCCAAGAATAGAGGTCCTAGTAAACATCGCAGTCTTTCAGTTGGGGACCCTAGAGAGCTTACCCTGGGAGCCTGTATGAACCAAAGGTTGACTGAGTCTTTCAGCCCACCTATAATCAGTGTCTGGTTGGAATAAGAGAATAAGCTGATATATTTCCTTCTATCCCTAGAGCAGAAGATGACAAAGTCTTCCTAAATAAAGTGTCAAGACTCCAGGAAAGAATTATCAAGCCTGCTAGGGTTCTAGCTATCTGTTCTATGGTCCACCTATGTTCCTTATATCTCTTCTCCAAAGGAATTTGCATTGAAAGATATGTACATTAGCCTTTATATCAGTGGTATTTATAACAACCCCAAACTGGAAAAAAAAAAAAAAAAAAAAAAAGAACTCGAAAGTCCGTCAATAGTAGAATGGATCAAAATGTTTTGTGAGAATTATACAATCAAACACTATCCAACAATGAAACTACAAACTTTCTCTTGCAATACCATGGATGAATGGCACAAAAAAAATAAATAAAAGAAGCCTGATACAATTATATACTGTATGATTTCTTTTATATAAACTTCAAAAACAAGGAAAGTAATCTATGGTAATAGTAGTCTGAATGACTACATTCAGGTGATGTAATGACTGGGATGTGGCCTGAAGGTAGTTGCATTAAGTAATATATCTTAATCCAGATGACAGTTACATAAGTATAATTCACTTTGAAATACATCATGAGTTTTGTAGTTATGACTCTACAATTTTCTGTGTATTTTTTTTAGTAGTTAAGAAAAGGTTGAACAAATAAAACAACCACATCTATTATTAAAATAAATGAAAACAGGTTGAATCCTCCTAATTAAGACCAACACTGGGACTAAAAAAAGTTTAATTTATAACTTTTGCAAGAAATACAAATTACACAGAAGGATAATAATAGACAGGCAGATAATGAGAATGCATAGGTATACATCATAGATATAGCAGAGATGGTAATATTAAAAACAAAAGTAAAATAATGCAGCAAACATTAACTCTGAAAAAGGAAATTATTTACTAAATGGGATAATTTACAATAAAGATACATCTGTCATAGATTTTGGTTCTGAATTCACTAACTCCAAAGTGTATAAGAAAAGACATAGAAATACAACCAGTTAAAATTAAAAAGAACCATGGTCTTGGGGTAGATTGATATATATTGTTACATTTTTGCAGTTCAATTAGATCAAAATGATATAGTATTAGAATAACTCAATTAACATATTAAATCAAGTAGATGATATAAAATCTTTTATATAGAACTTTCCTAACAGTGTTTCAATACACTTGCAAACAAAATATCTTAGCCATAATCATAAATTCTCTATTCACAATGTAATAAAACCAAAAATTTATAGCAAAATGATAAAGAAAACTAATCTAATCACTTGGAAATAAAAACAAAATCCTCTGCTAAATAATCTGTAGATCAGAAAATAAATCAAAGCTCTGTTACAAGTTATTAAAATTAACTACAATAAGATTGTTATGTATCGCAGTAATCTCATTGTAGCTATTTAGTCACAGGTGTAGCAGAAGCTTTACGAAGAGCAAACTTCATTTACTTAATTATATTTTTCATTAAATAAGAAAGAATAAAACTAAATGAAATAAATATTCAACTCCAGAAACTGGAAACTTCCCATCAAAATAAACTTAATAAATTAGTAAATATTAAATTAGAAAATAGTGAAAGTTTCAAAGGCATCTGAAAGCTTTTTAAACAAAATATTAATAATATGTATCCAAACATATCAAGTATATTAATGAAAGGCAAGAAAAAGCAAAATGTAAATTTACAACGTAATGAATACTAAAGGGTTTAAAAATCATAGTCATTTGAGACTGCCTGATAATACTGCCTTTTCATAGAATTGTAAAGAGCTCTTTTTTCCTTCCTTCAACCTGATCAAAGTAGGCTATACATAGTGGAATCTTTTTTAAGTTACCAGGAGATCAACCCTCCAAATTTACAGTGCTACTGCAGATTTTTCCCCATTGTTATGTTTTTTATTAATAATTTCATCAGACAGGTTTCCTTGTTTATTGTTTTTACCATTGCAGGACCTTTTACCCTTTCTCTTTGTTAGTTTCCAAAGACAGTTAAAAGCCTAAGGGACAACAGCAGTGTGAACAACTTGTCCCTTTACTATAAGTTGAGCACGCACCTTATACAACACAATACTGCCTAAGACAGGTCTGGAGCACTGGCTTAATCTCAAGGCTTGGCTCAGTTCTTCACCTGAAGACCCCTACCTTACCATCTCAGGTCATCTCCTGGGAAGCAGGGATCCCAACACCCCAAGAACAAAGGGTAAAAGAAAACAAAAGAGCTATTTATTCAAATCTTGAGCCTTGAGCTGAACATGTAAAGAGGATGAGGCACCTGCACATGTGTCCTTTCAATGCACATTGATCTCGCCTATTAGTAAATGAAGATTTTCTAGCAACCTGGAAACTGAACAATCAGATAAGCCAGGAGTCCCCAACCCCAGGCCAAGAACTGGTACTGTGGCCTGTTAAGAAACAGGCCACATAGCAGGAGGTGAGGAGCAGGTAAGCAAGCATTACTACTGCCTGAGCTTTGCCCCCTGTCAGATCAGAGTCAGCATAAGGAGCATGAACCCTATTGTGAGCTGCACATCTAATGCCCTGATGATCTGAGGCAGAACAGTTCCATTCCAAAACCATACCTGCCCCAACTCCCAACCCATGTACCCGTCCCTGGTGCCAAAATGGTTGGGTACCATTGAAATAAACAACCCCACCTGGAGAGGACAGAATGGCAAGGGAAGGAGAAAGCTGCTTTCAGCTACACAATTGTTTTCCCGAGATGAGAGTGGTCTCAGGCAGGAAAGGTTACACACAGGCTGAGTAATAAACACACAGCACCTGACGTCACTGTCAAGGGACTCAAGAGCAGAATGAAACACTGCTTGTGGCAGGGTTAAAGATGTGGATGTAAATTTTCATTTCCTCCTCCTGATAATTTATAGGGTGCGAATAATCAACCTGAGTTTGCTACCATATATAAATGGTTCCTAGTGATTGCTTAAATAAGGGCAGCTCTGCTGTTAGTGCACATTATAAAAGCGAAGTTCCTCAGAATAGACAGTGCCTTGAGAACAATATTTTTCTAATCCTTGATACAGAATGGTGAGCTGAGCACACTGTATTTTATACATCACTGTGAAAACAATTAGTTCTTTTCAGTAAATAAAAAGGCATCTCCAAAGGAAATTCTTTAGAAAATAGTTCATCAACTAAAGCCTAAGGGAATTGAAAGGAAAATAACTGTTGTAGAGGATTTAGAAACTTTTTTTTCTCACCTTCAATTATAAAAACAATATATTTAACCCCTAGTCTTTACCACTTTGTGGGGTGAGATCATTGCTTTTCTTCTCGATTCTATTCCCCAATGATTTACTGGGACACCAAGTGCTGAAATTACGAAGATGAATAAAAACCCTGAAGTTTGTCAGAGATAGATCTATAAGCATGCGTAATTCATCTTGCAGTTTCTTCTACTGAGACTTTATTGCAGGGATTTAAAAATATCAGTGAGAATTCTGGCATGTGGAGTCATCAACCAGTAATAACTTTGCATCAAATCCCCAAATGGTCTTTCTGATTGGCAGGTATGCCCAGGCTAAGAAGTAACAGTTCCTCCTTCTTAAGACTGGTTCTGCCCTCTATATAAAGGAGGCAGCAGCTCTAACTAAAACTCTTGAAGGTAATAGATCTTAATGTGCATTCAGTGCCATGTCAGTGGCAGATCTCTGCACTATAGATAACAAGTTATAAAGGACTCCCTGGCTGTCTAAAGTTGCTAAACGCAGAGTATACAATTTCAAGACTAAGTGGAACTTCATAGCTATCCTATTTAGTGTTACTTCATTTTGTGAAAAGAAACTAAAATTTAAGAAATGTAGATAGTTTGACGAATGCCACCAAAAATAAATGGAACTTTCAGAATTCTTGATGCACAACAGTTATTCATTTGTGTCAATATCTTTATGATGCTCAACATGATTATTTTATTAATTAGATATGTCATGATCCTTTACTTAATTATTGCTTAAAAAATCATTGACAGTCCCTGAAGCACAGGAGATGCATGAGAGAACATGAGAAAGATATTGTCTGGATTTTCAAAAGCAGGTAGAAGGTATACTGTGGAAATATCTAACTGACAAGTTTTGGCTGATGGCTTCAAAATTATGAAGAGCAAGGTGGCAGAGACTGTTGGTGAATAATGTGAGGAAAAACATCACATCACATCACATTAACTTTGTTTTCTCATTACCCAGATGAAGGCTGTTGAAGTAAGTTTATCCCAGCTTTAGAAAAGCCTTTAAAATGATTTTTTCATTGATGCTATGAAAAGAATGTTAGCCAGAGCACACCCATGTTAGTGAACTGTTTATGTAACCACTTGAACAGTAGGTCTAAAGTGAGATAACTCACTGGCTTCTTGTCAGCCTGGACAAAACTTCCAGGGGTGCCACTCTGGATTCCTCCCTTGCCTTTATTTAGTTCAGTATTTTTAGCTCATTAACTGACCAATAAAGAGTAGAATATGTATTTGTCAAATGGAACTCTTGGTAAAGTTGGAAGGGAGAACTAAGTATCATAAATGGCAAAATCAAGGTTCAAAATTATCGTGAACATTTGTAATGCAAATACAACGAAATCTGACAGTTACAAATGCATGAAGTTCCATAATTAGGGTCAAAAAATTTGTTTCTATCAGTAAAGAATGAGGGAGAACATCAATTTTTGAAAGTGTTATTTTTATAACAGGCTCAATATGAGCCTGTGATCTCATATACCTATTGCATTCTAAGACTGAATTTGCGTGAATTTAGAGATAAGTTTACTGAGTCACAGTCTAAAGTTTAACACTGCACCGGGAATTTTGGACTTTCTACTTCATAATTTTACAAGAATGTTGGTCAGTTAAGAAGCATGGAGCAGAGAAAGAAGGGGGCAGGGAGATCTGGAGAGGTCAATGACGTCAGTGAGTCTGGAGAATCATATAAACAAATCGTGGTTGAAGGAAACCCAGTCACTCATCCAAAATTCCTTCACATTCTAAGTACTTTTTACTTATGATTTTATGAAATCATAAAAATCTAGAGGAATGAGCCTCAGTTTTTTCCCTGGAGAGCAGTTGCATAGGAAGAAATACAAATACTTCTAATATTATGTATCAGGATGGAATAGTCTATGAAGCACCGTGGGGGCGGAGACAGCAATGATTTTTCATAGGGAGAGGAGCAGGTAAGGGAACTGGGATGGTTTAAAATTTGGAATATTTAGCTTGGAAAATAAAGCAAAGGAAAAGTGCTATCTAAATAAGCTCGATAATGCCTTTGCCAACTTACAAATATGCCACATTCATTTCACTTCTGTGTATCTTTCCTGTTACCCCTGCTGTGATTTTGCTGGTCCTAAATTCTACCTCCCCTTCAAGACTTTGTTGCAAATCAAGCAGTCTCATCTTGCCAACGGCAGGGTTATGTCTGTCTAAACTGGCCCCAAGAGTAGTTATTTCCATCACACCTGTGTCATTTGTAACATTATCAAATGCTTCTATCATGACTGAGACACTGGAGCAGCTATTTTCTTCCCTTTACAGCAGGGGCAAAACACCTTTTTTTTCTGGTTTTTGACCATGCTTTGTACCATGCTGAGCACATACAGGCTCAATAAATACTTTGGAGACAGTCAATTAGCCCTTTTTCTTTAATAAAGAACAGGTTCTAGTCCCCTGACTATGTGAGCTGACAGAAGTCTCTTTTTTTTTGTCTCTTGTTTTCTCTATCTATGAAGGTAGAATTCTTCAACCTGAACTTCCAGCCCTTTGTGGATAGAGTGAGAAGGCACTGCACATCTCCGGTGAGGCTGTCAGGTTAAAGTTCGCAGGCCCCAGAGGTGGTCCTGGATCCAGTACAGCCTCTGTTCCAGTTGTAATGATTTTGTTCATAAAGATTTGAGTCACAGGAAAAACTGGTATCTTTGTGTCCTCGTATGCTGAAACGTGTCAAGGTATCTTGCTTTATCTTTCTGATTTCTGATTTTTTATTTTATCTATTACAAAGCTGCTAAAAGCCTCAGGCAGGGGCAGTGGTTCTTTGGGCTCAGTGGTGCACATCCCAGTGACTTCTTTCTGAAAACCAATTTTTCCTGTCAAATATGCCTTCATCTTGTTACAAATAAGGCTCATGGATCAGCCCTGCCCAGGGAACCATCAGCATGCTGGTGATTGCTTTGAAAGCAGTATTATACTAATACAGTATCTCATTAGAACACCTTTGCTGGGAGCTTGGGGTTTCTTCCAATCCAAATGGAGATTGTGGTGTTCATCATGTGTTCAGAAGCACTGCTTCTCTGTGCCATAAAATAGCCTGAGAGAGAATCTTTTGACCTTTGTAATTTCTTCAATATTATGTAGGGTTCTTTTCTCCATTTGAACAGAGCAATAAATATTGCAGACCTGTACATTATTTTGTCCTAACATGCAATTAAAATCAAGAAAAAAAAGTCTTCTAAAGCCATTTCAGTGGTGCCACACCATCCAATTCTGGGAGGGGCATGCGTGAGGGAATTGTGCTGCAGGTGGGAAGATTCAGAATCCATTTGGGATAATTTCCAGCAACTGGGTCAGGGCCTCAGGTTGCAAAATTAGCTCATCTAGGGCTTCAGCTCCTGGTTTCAGACTCATTAAGACTGTCTTGTCAGGGTAGGTATGTGATCAGTTTCTAGACTGCAAACTAAGCCCAATAAATTGCTGAACTCGGCTTAAAAAGTTAATTACCAAATCTGGTACATGTGGTGCAGAAAAAGGACAGAAACTACAAATTAATGTGCAGACAAGCAGTTTTTTAAGGAAAATTAACTTCAAAAATATAAATATTCCACTGCTACTGCTTGGGCCTGAGCAAGCAGCCCTGATTCACCTCTGAGTTCCTGTTTTCTTTTCTATCTGCCAACTTACTTCCTTGTTCTGTTTTCACAGAGGTGCCTGCAGGGATGTGCTTCAAAACCATATCAAACACAATGCACAAGGTGTGAGTGAATTTTCCAGGCACCTTAAAAATGCCCACATTTAAGCTAAATATGATGGGCTTGTTGGTAGGCATATTCATTAGGTCCCACTTTATATGTTTTCTTAAAGGGTTATTCTTTATATGGAGAATATTCCTTGACGTATTTTGGATTTTTTTTTCCAACTAGTGGTATAAAAAGTAATTGCTGTAGTGGCAATAGTGGGTCACACCATGAATCTGTGCATGGCATATTAGAAGCTGTGACAGGAAGCAATCAGGCCAAGTGCACAGCTATTCTGCACTGGGAACAATTTAGGAGGCTGACTGGGCAATCCCCACTGGCTGCCTCTCTCCCACTCTGTTCCCTTTGGCCATGGTCCAGGTTTGGTGTCGTAGAGTGAAGAAGGGGGCCCTCATCTATTTGTTTCAATCTTCTTTGTCTTCATGGGTTGAATATAAATATGATTTCCTTAACCAGATATGTTTGAACAATCCCAGGCTTCTAGGGCCGGATTCAAACATACCTACAAAAAAGGGGCTGAGCAAGGTGCTGTAGAAAATAAACTCTGTAAAAGTGGATACCTGCCTTTACCCCTATGATCTTTACCCCTATGGTGCCTAGCATAGTGCCTGGAATAAAAAATTACAGCTGCCACTTAGTTCTTACTGAATTAAGAGGGAATCGTGAAGAAGAGAACACATGATCTACTTAGAATTTCACAGTCTAGTTAAAGAGACCTTGTGCTCAAAAGTTGGTGTGTAAAAGTGTAATGTCTTAAGAGAAGTATGTGCAAGTGCTTTGGGATCACCAAGAATGGAATGCCTGCTGGACGTAGTAGTGTTTCGATAAATGTTGAGGAAACAGTCTGAGGAGTTTTACACTCCCAGTATTTCACATAGAATACTTTCCAGAAAGATACTCTGTTCTTTATTTTTCCAGCCAAAAAGAACTAGCATTTCCAGAGTGCTTGCTGGGAGACAGGTGCATGCTAGGTGCTCCAACTTAGTGCATCCTAAGTTGGAGCAGCTCCAATCCTCCAAGCAGTTTTGTTATATAAATATGTTATACATAAGTATAGTTGTACCAATTTAACAGATGTAGAAATGGAGGCTCAAGAAATATAGGTCATTTTTCAAATGTTTAATAGTAAGAAGAAGAACACTAAGGCTTTGAATCTAATTATGTCTTAAACATAAAACCCATGACCCATCCATACCAACATGCTATAAAACTAGAGAAGAGGAAAAATAAAATTCCGACTTTTTTGCTAGGAAGAAAAACTGTATATGATTAATTGCCCTCACTCCTGATTCTTCAAGTGGTTATTTTATTACTTTGAGGACTTTCTATCAATACCTCATAACTTTTATTTATTAAAAATCAGAGAAAAAAGAAAATTCACATAGCCAGTCACCACCGCCTCCTCCTGTCCTCTTCAATTTATCTTGGAAAACTTTTGCAGCTGGCTAATGGTTACAACATCAACAGAATAACTTCTCTCTCTTTCCTCATTAAACTAAAGAGAAAAAAAAATAAATGGATACAGCGTTATCTTTGTTGACTGGTAGCTCATTACAGAGGCCAATAAGAGAAAATACATTCTCATATACTGATCACTGGAGCTCAGAGAATTTGAAGAGAGCCACCTGCTGAGTAAAGTATCCATTTTCACTTCTAACTTTGTATGTATTAGTCCAGTCAATTTCCCCAAGCTGGCCAGATTAGGAAAGTTTTATTAAAACAAATGGAGATGAGATTTAAAGTTAGCAGAGAAAAACAGAAGCTGAGCCTGAGGCCCCCGCCCCCCTGCCTCCCCCAAACACACACACACACACACACACACTCTTTGCCTTTGGCCAGGTGTTATGACCACTTGGTGGAGGTGTGTGGCAGAGACTTCAGTGTATTCTCTAAAACGAGGCTTTCTTTCTTGGACACAGCTAGGCTACGTTTCCCAGCCTCCCCTGCAAACAGCTTCCATCTTCCATTTTTCATATCTCTGAGAAAAATGTATGCTATTTTTAGATATAAGCAATAAAACATGTATAATTTATATCTGACATGAATTTCTCTCCCTCTCTCCTTCCCTGTCTCTCCCCCCCTATCTGCTTCATAATCTATACTAAATTATTTAGCTCATGGTGACATAAAAACCACATATTAAATATGTAGACCTTTTTAGACTGGGTTTCCGAATGACTTCATAAGCATCACTGCATCGCATGGCCAAATAAATTCACCAATTGAATTTTAAATGAGAAGTAAATGTGTATGCATTAAGTGCCTGAGATTTCAAGAATTGTCTATTACCATAGAAAATGCTAATTTAACTAAGATATACCACTTAATAGATTTTTAGCTATAGAAGGGATACATGTAGTTTTTTCCCTTTTTAGAAAAAGACTTAGAAAAATCCTATTATCACATTTGAGAGTACTTGCATCAAAATCTTGATATAAATATACCTATTTAGATATCAATCAAAAGATGTACAGATAGATAGAAATATAGATGTGTTCCCTAACAAAAAGAAATTGGCAT
The DNA here is from genome assembly GCF_009828535.3 of Hylobates moloch. Lineage (NCBI taxonomy): Eukaryota > Metazoa > Chordata > Mammalia > Primates > Hylobatidae > Hylobates > Hylobates moloch. The sequence goes on along the minus strand of NW_026652288.1, from coordinate 21,394,833 downwards.
CTGTACTCAAATTTGGCACAAACTTATTATGTGATAACATAATAGTTTCCAATAGAGCTTTTATGAACTTACTTGAACTGAAAACTTAACCAAATTCAATACAGATAGTTGGAAGTTACACTTGCGAATCATTTAATATCACATCAATAAAAACTTCCAAGGCCGGGCACGGTGGCTCACGCTTGTAATCCCAGCACTTTGGGAGGCCGAGGCGGGCGGATCATGAGGTCAGGAAATCGAGACCATCCTGGCTAACATAGTGAAACCCCGTCTCTACTAAAAATACAAAAAAATTAGCCGGGCGTGGTGGCGGGCGCCTGTAGTCCCAGCTACTCTGAGAGGCTGAGGCAGGAGAATGGCGTGAACCCGGGAGGCGGAGCTAGCAGTGAGCCGAGATCGCGCCACTGCACTCCAGCCTGGGTGACAGAGCAAGACTCCGTCTCAAAAAAAAAAAAAAACAAAAAAAAAAACCTTCCAGATGTAATCTAATTTATAAACAGAGAAATACAAAAGAGGGACTAAGAAAAATAAGAGAAGAAAAAGAAGGTCACTTTATAGTAGTTTTTGTGAAATTCTCCATGCAAGTTTTATCTGGAAGATCTAAGTACAAATCTCTTAGATTCAAGTAGTTAGGATGAAGTCAAGAAGAAAAATTCAGAATTTGATAAGAAGTGCCATTGTAGATTCTAAGCTCCTTGTAGAAAATAAATCTCTCAAGAACCAGAATATGTTCAGTTCAATAAAAAGTTTGAAGAGATGACAATGAATAAGCCATTTTGCAAAATTAAAATATAAGTAACAAGGTGTAATAGGAGAGCTTCATAATCCAAAGGCAAGACAATTTAAATACTGTGTGGTAAATCCCAATAGAGGCATACACAGTGCACAACAGAAATTTGGATAGATCACAGGAATATTATTAGAGGAGATGATAACATAGCTGGATCTTGAAAGGAAATAACTTATGTTTTCTGAAAACAATGGTAGAAAGACACAGACCGGGTCTCTTTTTCTATCCCATTCTGCTCCAACCCCCTTTTATTTCAGAAGAGTTGCATACACAAATTTTGTATAATTAAGAATAAACCTATAAAAAAGACTGAAAACATTAAAAAGTACTCCCAATCAGATGAAGGATGAGGAATCCCTGAATGATAAAAATCAAATCATATCAGATCTATACAGAAACATAATAGGCAATGACAGTTCAAAACACATTCACAACAATAAGAGCTGTTGATGTAGTGACAGTAAATGGAATGGAGTGTGTTGAGCTACAAATAAGGGCATTGAAAAAAGTTTTATCATCAACTCACTTACAATAGTGTCTGGATATGGGCCATTCTAAGGTTTGTTCTGTGGGTTCACTACAGCATTAAGGACCTTCAAGCTCTTGCTGCATTACTTCTCTGCTAACATCTTCATCTTATCAAGGTCATTGAAAGTTTCTTGTAACTCCAAACACCATCTCCTCACATAAAACCCCCGAGGCAGGAGAAAAAGGAAGCAGGGAGGAAAGATCTACTTCTTACATAGCTCTTTCTTTTATAAGGGAGGAAGGAGAAAAATCTTCCCATAAAACCTCAGCATACTTCTTAGTACTTATGTCCTTTACAGCCAGATTCACATGACATGTTCACTTCTTGACCAAGCACAAAGACAATAGAGCCTGTCACGAAGAAGTAAACAAATAATCATTCACACTCTGGGGCTAGATACAGCAGCTTCTCAAAAATGAAGTTTCTCATAGTAAGAAATAAAGGGCTGATGGTGGATAACTAATTGCGCCAGGCACATGGGACTCAAACTTAGATTCAAGTAACAGAAGGAGCTGGACATGATCTAGCAATAATTGTCAGGAAGGTTGTTATTAGAACTTCATTGAAATAATGAGGTTCACGTATCCCCTTCCATTTCTCCAGCTTGTGCTTAACAGTGGTCATTGCTTGTGCTTGAAACCAGATAAGCCAGATAAGTAATTGGACTGGTAGAGTACGCCCCAGATGGTTTCCTAATCCAAGAAGAAGTACAGAGAATATCAAGCCCATATTAGAAATTGTCAGCAAATTCCGCACATCAGCATGTCCTTTCCCATTGAACATAACCAAAGGAAAACTCCTAGAATCAGAACTTCCATTTACAAGGAGGTAATCAGAGATCCTCAACAAAAAAATGTGGTTAAAGAACCATGGAAGAGAAACACCAAACTAAACCTAATGAACTGAAGACTAGGTTGAAGAGGACAAGCATCAGATAAGCACAAAATAAGTAAAAGTGTTATTGTCAAAGAACCTCAGATAACTATGATATTTATAAAATGATTACAAGCTTCTAGAAAAACCAAAATGAAAAAAACAATCAGAAATATTGAAAATGAAAGTAAAGACAACTGTAAGGGCAAATACAAATTAATACAAAGAGACTTAATTCTCCCTGTTGAAAACAAAGGAATAGACTCCCCCTTTCTATTTACTAGATCATTTACTTTAGAAAACTTTACTTGCAAGTAATCACTCTGTCTTCTTGAAATGTGTGTAAATCTTTCTAAAAGGTAAATAAGATTATTTCCAGCCTTACAACCTAGGAATATCTTTATCAAGTACCTAGGAGCCATTTTTTAAAAATGGAATCATCCAGAGAAATAGTGCCCCTTCTCCTATTTTCTGTGGAAGGGTAGGAGCATAACTTAGGTAGGCTGAGTTCCACCAAGCTGCATGACGACCTTCTGTCATAAAGACACGAAAAGTGTATTTTTTCTTTGCGTAACATACCTAGTCAACCAAACTACCAAGTGAATTTAACCTGAAATACGTGTGACAAATGGTGCTATCAAATCCTCTTACTTGGGGACTAGTTATTGTTTATCTTAAGAACTCATATATAATGTATTGTATCTTCTGGGCTGTATAAAATGGTAAGATTTCTTTTTGTCTCTGTTTTTGGAGCCCTTAGAATATTGTCTGTAACACAAATCACATTCTGATTTAATGCTTATTCAATAATTAAACTGATATCTTTCTCTTCTATTTTTGTGGAGAGGTTTTCTGGGGTGACAGGAGTTTTTTTTTTTGTTGTTTTTTTTTTAATTCTATTTCTCCAACACAACTAAGGAATGAAATATAGAGTTAGAAGGAGGAGCAGAGAAATTCCCCCAGAAGGCAGCATGTTAAACAAACTATATGACGAAAAGTTAATTGGCATAGAAGATATATATAAAAGTTCTATGATATATTAATATGATTTCTAGAAAATAACAACTATAAGTGATATATAGTAAAGATAAAAGAAAAAACATTTCAAAATTGAAAGAAAATATAAACTTTTGAATTTAAAAAAATACTTAGTTCCAAGAAGAAAAAATTGAGGAAAACAAAGTAAGACCACACTTAAACATACTTTTTTTTTTTTTTTTTTTAATATGGAGTCTTGCTCTGTCACCCATGCTGGAGTACAATAGCGTGATCTTGGCTCACTACAACCTCCGCCTCCCAAGTTCAAGTGATTCTCCTCCATCAGACTCCCGAGTAGCTGTGACTACAGGCACACACCACCATGCCTGGCTGATTTTTGTATTTTTAATAGAAATGGGGTTTCACCATGTTGGCCAGGCTGGTCTTGAACTCCTGACCTCAGGTGATCCACCCGCCTTGGCCTCCCAAATTGCTGGGATTACAGGCATGAGCCACCATGCCCGGAAGTTAAATTTTAGAACATTAATCAAAGCATAAGGCCTAAAACATGTTTGTAGAGAAAATAATTAGCATTCAAGTTGAAAAGATAAAGCAAATAATTATTCGCATTACAGTTATTGGAAGTTTTTTGAGTCATCTCTATAAAAATGTAAGAGAAAATGATCTCAAACCTAAAATTTTAGACCTAGGCCAAAAAAACTTGAGAAAGAACCAAACCCAGACATTTTTTTTGTGTGTGGTCATAAAAGGTTTTTACCTACACATACTCTCTAAAAACATTGCTTGGGCAGACAGATATACCTCATTTTGTTGTACTTCATTTGATTTTGCTTGCAGATTTTGCATTTTTTAAAATAAATTGAAGGTTTATGGCAACTTGTGTCCAGTAAGTCCATAGGTCCCACTCTTCCAAGACCATGTGCTCACCTCACGTCTGTGTGTCACATTTTGGTAATTCTAGCAATATTTCAAACTTTTTCATTATCACTTGTGATCAGTAATCTTTGATGTTACTATTATAATTGTTTTGGGTCACCATGAACTACATCCATATAAGAGAGTGAACTTAACAGATAGATGTGTGTGTTCTAACTGTTCCACCAATGGCCATTTCTCTCTTTCCCTCTCCTCAGGTCTCCCTATTCCCTGAGACAACAATATTAAAATTAGGCCAATTAATAACCCTACAATGGCCTCTACGTGTCCAAGTGAAAGGAAGAGTCACACATTTCTTGCTTCAAATCAAAAGCAAAAAATGATTAAGCTTAATGAGGAAGGCATGTTGAAAGGTGATACAGGCTGAAAGCTACGATTCTTGTACCAAATATTTAGCTGAACTGTGAATGCAAAGAACACAATCTTGAGAAAATTTAAAAGAGCTACTCCAGTGAACACACGCATAATAAGAAAACAAAATAGCCTTGTTGCTGGTATGGAAAGTTTTAATGATCCGGATAGAAGATCAAACCAGCCCCAAGATTTCCTTAAGCCCAAGCCTAATCTAGATGAAAGCCCTAACTATCTTCAATTTTATGAAGATAAGTAGAAGGAGGAAGCTGCAGAAGAAACTGAAGCTAGCAGTGGCTGGTTCACAAGGTTTAAGAAAAGAAGTCTTCTCCCTAACAAGAAACTGCAAGGTGAATCAGCAGGTGCTGATGCAGAAGCAGCATCAAGTTACCCAGAATATCTAGCTAAGACTAATGATGAAAGTGGCTGCACTAAACAATAGATTTTCCATGCAGATGAAGCAGCCTTCTGTTGAAAAAGATGCCCTCTAGGACTTTCACAGCTAAAAAGGAGAAGTCAATGCCTGGCTTCACAAAACAAGCTGACTCTGTTTTTAGAGGCCAGTGCAGCTGGTGAGCTGGTGACTTTAAATTGAAGCCAGTGTTCATTTGTCATTCTGAACATCTTAGGGTCCTTAAGACGTATGCTAAATCTACTCTGCCTGTGCTCTAAAAAATGGAACAACAAAGCCTGAACAACAGCACATTTTTTTACAGCATGTTTTACTGATCATTTTAAGTCCAGTGTTGAGACCTACCACTCAGAAAATAATATTCCATTCAGTTTATTACTTCTCATTGACAATGGACCTAATAAACCAAGAGCTCTGATTGAAAAGTACAAGTAGATTGATGTTATTTTCATGCCTGCTAACAAAACATTTGTTCTGTAGCTATGTATCAATAAGTAATTTTGACTTTCAAGTCTTCTTATTTAAGAAACACATTTTGTAAGGCCATGACTGCCATTGACAGTGATCCCTTTGACGGATCTAGGCAAAGTAAATTGAAAGCCTTCTGTAAAGAATTTACCATTCAAGATGCCATTAGAAACATTTATAACTCATAAGAAGAAGTCAAAATGTCAACATTAACAGGAGTTTGTGATACAGGCAGGAGGCAGTGAAATGCTGGATAGGAGAGGGTTGTTCCCTGGCAAAGGCCCTACCCTCAAGCCTGGAAACCTTTGGCCCCGAGAACAGGCATTCCTGTTTTAGCACCCAAATGTTGCCTTTTCTTAGACAACTCTGGCCTGCCACACCCCTATGCTGTGCCCATATAAACCCCAAGCTCCATGAGCAGAGGTACAGAAGAGCGGAGGAGCTGCAGAGTGGCATGTCAGAGAAGGAGAGAAGAGAAGGAGCACCTGAACATTGAGAGGAGTTTGGCTGGGGATGGTCTGAGAGGAGACTGGATGCGGGATGGCCAAACTCCAAGGGGAGATCATCGTTCCACTCCAACCCTGTTCCAGCTCCCCATCCATCCCACTGAGAACCACTTTCACCACTCAGTGAAATCCCAGCATTCACCATCCTTTAAGTCCAGGTGACCTAATTCTTCCTGGATGCCAGACAAAGACCTGAATATCAAGAGGGCAGGGTGTAAAAGGCTGTCACCCTGACTCTCCACTGAGCTGGTTTAACATTTAGCCATCTGCAAATGGCAACTGCTAAAAGATCATTAATTGCAACACACCCCTAGACTCTACTATGGGGCCAGAGCTCAAAAGCACTTGCCCCGGCTCCTGCACCTGGCTGTCTTCATGTTCCCCCTCCCATAAGGGGTTTGAGGAAGCAGAGCAAATGAGCCTCACTCCTGTTAGAAGTCCCACGAGGAGGTCAGGGAACTCTCCAGTTTCATTTGGAAGAAGCTAATTCCAACTTCATAGATGATTTTGAGGGGTTCAAGATTTCAGTGGAAAAAAACTAATTGCAGATGTGAGAGAAATAGCAAGAGAACTAGAATTAGAAGTGGAGCATGGAGAACTGACTGGGTTGCTGCAATCTCATAATAAAATCGAATGAACGAAAAGTTGCTTCTAAGAAATGAGCAAAGAAAGTTTCTTGGGGTAGAATCTACTTTTGGTGACCATGCTGTGAACATTGTTGAAATGACAACAAAGGTATTAGAACATTCCACAAACTTAGTCAATAAAGCAGCAGCAGGGTTTGAGAAGACTGATTCCAATTTTGAAAGTTCTCCTGTGGGTAAAATGCTATCAAACAGCAGTACGTGCTACAGATAAATCTTTTGTGATAGGAAGAGTCAATCGATGTGGCAAACTTCATTGCTCTCATCTTTTCAAAAGTTGCCACAGCCACTCCAGCCTTCAGCAACCATTACCCTGATCAGTCAGCAGACTTCAGTATGGAAGCAAGACCTTCCACCAGCAAAAAGATTGTGACTCGCTGAAGGCTCAGATGACTGTTAGCATTTTTTAGCAATAAAGTATTTTAATTAAGATATGTACATTGGTTTTTAGCCATAGTGCTATTTCACACTTAATTAACTGCAGGATAGTGTAAACATAACTTTTGTATACACTGGGAAACCAAAAAATTCACATGACACTTTATGATACTATTCGCTTTATTGTGGTGGTCCGAACCTTAACCCACAATATCTCTGAGGCATGCCTGTATATTCTATTAAAATTAAAAATAAATAGAATAAGAAAATATGAGATATGAGAGTAAAGACACTAATAACACAGTAAAGCTTTGTGATATATAAAAAGATTGAAATAAAATGCCAAATAATCTTAACATAGGAAGTTATCAGGGAAGGAAATAAGAGGTAATTATAAGCATTTGAAGCCTTTATCTAGGAGTATCTGTCCAAAAATTGACCTTAGATCAATGTTTAAGAAATATAAGATGAAAAAATGTATGTTAAATGTTTATGATAACCACTATAGGGATAATTAGTATGTTAAGCTGCCAGAAAAATTATGTTGATCTGAAAAAAAGAGAAAAGAGAGGAAAGATGAAATTAACAACATAACAAAAAAGAATAAATTGAAATAAAAAATTGATAAACATAAACTATATTCACAGGTTTAAATCGATTACTTTTTTTTTCTTAAACAGAGACCCACAGTCAAAGTAAGAAAAAAAAAATATATTGCAATTACAGGGGTGATACCTAAAACAATGTGTCAGTATGTGAAAATAGATGCAAAAAAAAAAGCTACATCAGGAAAAGACAAGCAGCAAGAAAAAAAAAGGCATATAGATACAGATTTTACTACAAAAAAATAAAATTTAAAGTGAAAAGCAACAAACAAAAAATGATTTAAATGTATTCAAGAAGGCTAAAACTAAATCGAAAAATAACTAAAATATTCTAAAGATGTCAACTACATGTCTAAAATGTTACTAAGTGTATATCTGCTGCTGGCTTCTGCCAAATTTTTAGGCAACAGTGTATTACTATGTAATACAAGTTGTTCTAAATCCTCATCCAATTAGCCAGTTAATTCCTGGGTAATACAGTGATGGAAAGCCTCCCGATTTAGTTTATAAGATTGGCAAAACTATGATGTTGAAACAGTAAGGATAGTACCAAAAGTTAAAACTCTAATCTACTATCGCTTAAAAATGTGGATGAAAAAAATGTTAAATACAATAGTACTGGACAGAATTTGGCAGTAAAATGAATGTATAAAGGAATAAAGCATAAAGAATAACACATTGAGACCAAGTGCATTCAACTCAAGAATATAAGTACTGGTCAATATTAGGATTGAAAAAACAACCACCACCTAGAGTGTGGCTAATCATTAGAGGAAGTAACCACTGCAGTGACACAGGCCAAAAAATAGGAGAAAGATCATACACAACGTAGATGCAAGCTGAGGGAGTTCAGAGGAAAAAAATAAAACACCAGAGCACACATAGAGGATGTACCCTTGGGTTGGAAGAGAAGCAGCTCATTCTCTAAAACTGTAGGGAAGAAGTAACTGTGATGGGAATATGGGTAAGTTTAAATACACTGTAGAAGGGCTGAAAGTTGAGGGTAATCATGCAAAAGCTATTCAACCACCTTCCCCAAATTAAAAAGAGATTTTGCACTACAAGTTCTGGGCTTGTGGTTTGAGTGGGTTATTGAGTGGGTTTGAGTGAGTTGAGTGTGGTTTATCATTCCCCTCAAGTAGTAAACATTTAAAGATTGCTTTTAGAGAAATGGAAAAGGAAGCCAACAGCTGCAAAGTAAAAGGCCAGTCAGAATTACTGAAGTTTCTGCTGGAATTGGAGGATTAATTAATATGGTCATTCTTAGTATTAATCAGAAGAGTTGCAAAACTTGTTTTTAAAGCCATGTGACCAACGTTATTGTTCTAGAGGTGAAAGCGTAATTATTCTTTAGCTTCATTCTCTGATTAGGAAAAATGTTTTCATGGGCCTTTTCTATGTGAAAGAATGGCTCTAAAACAACACAGCTGAAAAAAAAAGGGGGAGGGGAAAGAGAAAACGCTCTAAACATCATACTTGCTTCAAGATGCGGAGCTATGGATTTGGGATAGTCCACCACAGAGGACCCTGGAATTTGGCCATGAGTGGCCAAGAAAGGAGCTGTAATCTGAGGGAGGAGTATGTTTAAGAGCAACTCTATGTTCTATGTCATAAAAATGACAGTCGACGTTTCTGTGAAGAGGACTGGATGGCAAATTGTAGGAGCTGTCATATCTAATGATGTCTATTTTTAATATCTTTTCTGCATTCTGATTCCCTTTTTTATCTTCATACCTTAGAAATTAACAATAACAACTTTTATTCCTGATGCTTTGGAAGTGAGTTGTCATATGCCTCTTCAAGTATTGGGAGCAAAGTAGATTAGAACAAGTTCAGAGACCACCAGGTAATCAGGAGAAAGAGCAACAGGCAAGAGCAAAAGGTGGCAGGTAGCACTCCAGACATGTTAGTTTCCCCTCAAGGATGCCTACAAATGCTAATGGAGACATAATAATTTTAATAATACAATAATTTTCTGGACATATAGGATGGAGACTCAATACTTAGAATTTTGGAGGAAAAGGGGTGCCAGAAACTCTGAAAACCTAAAAGTTTTCTAATTATCTCAATTGGTAGTGACACCAAAACAAAGCATGATTTCTGAGTTCAAAGACCATACAAATATTCTGTGGCCAGCCATCCACGGGATCATGCAAATGTGATGTAAAAGAAAAGGAGAGCAGTTACTAGAGTCTCAATTTAAAGCACGTTTAGGAGCACGGAGTTGTTTGTGTCACCTATGCCCCAGGAAGTAGGTGCTCCATCACCAGCTGCACAAATGCTTCCTTAGATTCGTGACAGGTTTTGCCTTATCTGAGAAAAAAAACATAAAATAAATTTTCCCAAATGATGACTTCTTTGAATGCTATGAAGATATAATTGCAAAATATCAATTATAATACGGACACATTGATCCCACTTTCCTTAGAGTAAGATTCAGGGATCTGCAAAATCCCAGGGTCAGCTACAGAAGAGAATCCATTCTCTGACCCCAAAAAACATCTATCTAAGGAGGAGGATGGATTCCAGATAATATTTTTCCAGACTACTTTAACTCCTGCAAGTCAGCTGGGGTTTACTTGGGTCAACAATTCAAGCAGCAGGGCCCCCTAGAGCATTATCTTTTCTTTGATCCTAGCAACGCCATGTGGATTGATTTTAAGGTATGCCTATTCTTCAAAAGGCTTGATCTCTAGCTTAAGAATGTGAGCTAAGTAGGGATTTTATAGGAATTTTTTTGGCTTTAGGAAATAAAACATAAGAGACCCCCTGCCTCTTACAGTCTTCTGTAAATCTCCGTCTCTAATTGTTTCTCCCCTTCAAAGCAAATTCCCATACACTTCATAATGCAAAGTCTCCAACAGGCATGTGTCTAATTACTCTCCGCCATCCAGGCGCAGTTCAGAATGAAATGATTAGCAGTATTTGTTGTCAGGTTGTCTCCGGGAGATGACAATTTATATCAAATCACTATGTGTCAAAAATAGGAGGCTGTGCCAAGGTGGAAATGCAATTCCACAGTTCCCAAAAGTGGATAAAATTCTCAGCTCGACATGTGACGTTAATGTGTTTGCTGCTTAGAGAGAGGGATCTGGCCTTTTCAGGCAGCCAGACTCTCTCTTGCACCACCTCCCACCAGCTGATAAAGCAAGTTGCATTTGCCCAAAGCTATTTGCTGTGATTATTCAGAGCCCTCCTCACTCGCTCCCCACCTGCTCTCTCTCCAATCCCATCTCTGCCAACTCAGAGCTCCTGGCTGCACTCTTCAAACTTAATACTCCCTCTTGCCTTCTGGGTTTTTCTTCTTTTTAGCATCTAACTAGCAACTTGCCCTATCAAACTCCAGCTTGAACTTGGTCCCAGACTCTTCTATACTACCTTTACTATGATATTCTCAGAAACCAAGCCCTGGCACCAACAGTTTGTATGTATAAAGCCAAGGCTATGTCCTCCCTGACTCCCTTGTGATGGAATTCAGGATTATCTTTATTTTCTGAATAATGTTACATTTGTTTTAAACGTTATCCATTAAAAGACATATTTCCCATAATAAAAACCCCAGGTTCAATGGACACACAGGTGAATTCTCAAAACTGTTATGGAAGAAGTAAAACAAATATTTTATAAATTCTTTTACAAAACGGAAAAGGAATTTTTTCTTACTTTTTATCAGGCCAGCATAAACTTGTGCTATAGCCTGAATGTTTTTGTTCCTCCAAAATTAAAATGTTGAAATCTTAATTCCAACCTGATGTAGTAGGAGGTGGACCCTACCTATGGGAGGTGATTAGGTTTCACCCTAATGAATAGGATTAGTGCCCTTATAAAAGAAACCTGCGGTCTCCCTCGCTCCTTCAGTCATGTGAGGACACAGAGAGAAGACGATTGTCTGTGAACCAGGAGCTGGCCCTCATCATTTATAGAGGCCCTCAGCCTCCAGAACTGTGAGAAATAAATTTGTTGTTTATAAGCCACCCAAGCATATGGTCTTTTTGTTATAGTAGCCAGAATGAACTAAAACACCTTGATTCTTTTTTTTAATAGAACATTTGACATTTATTGAAAATGTTCATGTAGAATGAAAAGAGGAGAGCAGCTACAAGCCAGAACCAAATGTCAATTTAGTTCTTTTTGTAACAGCTTTATTGTCTATTACCTTGATCGTGGTGATGGTATTGTAAGTGTTTGCATATGCTCAAACTCAACAAATTGTACACATTAAATGTGTGCCGTTCTTTGTATATCAGTTATCCAACAGCATCACTCTTAACGAATGCAAAAACAAGACAAGGCAAAACAACTTAACCATAATAGGAATTGGGGGTCATTCTCTTCTACCATTCAATCATACTCCCAAGGACCTTGTTACTATATTGCTGTGACTCACCATTTCCAGGTAACACAAAAGAATTATACCACCTTCTCTTTCAAGTTTTTTGTCATTTTCTGTCCTCTAGTGTGGCAGTCCCCAACCTTTTTGGTGCGAGGGACCAGTTTTGTGGAAGATAATTTTTTCACAGTGAGCGAGGAAGAGGATGGTTTTGGGATAAAACTGTTCCACCTCAGATCATCAGGCATTAGATTCTTATAAGAAAACGCAACTTAGATCCCTTGCATGCACAGCTCACAGTAGGGTTTATGCCCCTACGAGATTCTAATGCTGCTGCTGGTCTGACAGGAGGTGGGGCTCAGGTGGTAATGCTGGCTCACCTCTGATCTGACAGGAGGTGACGCTCAGGCAGTGATGCTGGAAGCCACTTGCCTTCTGCTGTGCAGCCCAGTCCCTAACAGGCCACAACTGGTACAGGCCCACAGCCCGGGAGTTGGGAACCCCTGTTGATATTAATTCTATTAATAGTTATGTAAAGAAAATAAGTCACTCCACCCACTGAATCTCCCCTCCAACTTTGATTATACTTTTCCTGTATCATTTAGCAACCTCTTAATGCTACTTTTCAATACGTATCACCAAAACAGAGAGGACTTTATTAAGAACAGAGAGATCTACCATCAAGATAAGATGAAGAGCCAGGAATGATACCATTTGCTTTTGAACCCTTTTGACCTTTTGGAAAAGGAGAGAGGGGATAGGAAGTGCACAATGTCTTTCAACATTTGCTCCCCTGAGCGCTTCCTTATTCATGTTCAGAACTCACAAGAGTTTGTTTTCTTCCTTTGTTGTAATCACAAATATCCCAAAGATGGCAAATTTCAAGAAAGAAAAGTATCTTCAAGTGATATTTATTATGACTAAGTAACTACTCTCAATCTGTCTGAGACAACATTATGATTTCTGGGTTGCATTTTGGAGAAGAGCATCAGCAATTATAAGGTGTACAATTTGATCATAGAATAAGTGGTTGAAATTCAGGAAATTGCAGGGAAGCTATCCTTGAAATCAAACAGTTCATTTGATCCTCTATTATTTCTTAAATCATCATTCATACCAACATGATGCACTTGTTGTTTGTTTTTTGTTTGAAACAGGATCTCTCTTTTCTCCCAGGCTGGAATGCAGTAGTACAATCATGGCTCACTGCAGCCTCTGCTTCCTGGGCTCAAGCAATCCTCCCACCTCAGCCTGCTGAGTAGCTGGGACTATAGGCACCCACCACTACACCTATTTTTTTTTCTGTATTTTTTGTAGAAACAGGGTTTCATCGTGTTGTCCAGGCTGGTCTTGAACTCCTGGGCTCAAGCAATCTGCCCGCCTCAGCCTCCCAATGTGGGAGGATGACACGCGTGAGCCACCGTGCCAGGCCCCAAGATGCACACTTCATAGAAGCACAGTAGATACCATAACTTGGAATAATTACACCTCTTGGCTGCCAATGTTTAGTATCTTCCTTTTTTCTAGAATTACTTTCCCAGCAACTTTTCCTTCTACCTTACCACTTCACAAGTCAATTTTCCCACAACTTACCAATGAGTCTCTGGAAAATAATGCCATGATCCACTCTGAAGTTAGTAGTTACGAGTTAACATTCCGTTTACCCCAAACCTACCTTCCCAGAGAGCACCACCTGGTCAATAGAAACCAAGGTTTGAGGCTGTTTTAGTCTCTCATTACTCACAGGCTGTACCTCTCCTGACACGTGACATAAGAAGAGGACTGTTTCCTTCTGGCCTGAAGTTATGAACAATACTCATGCCCCAAAACAAGTTTAAAAAATATCACAGGTATTTTTTTTAATTTATATTGTGCTTGATTTTTCTAAAATGTACTGGGCAACCCAGATCTGTGGCTTATGTGTGTTCAGCATTCTGAATTCATTGCTATGGAAAATTAAGCTGAAATGACGCAAGGCAAAACACAATTTGAAATATCAAGCTTTTGCCATGTGCCTTTGAGCTATCCTCAGTGCCAGCTGAAGCATTTATAGAACCTCTTATTGCCTGCTTCCAAAATCCAGTCTTATAAAGTAACAGGGTATGCCTTTTGCCCTTTGTGTTGTCAGGTTATCTAATTTCCATTCCCAGATGCACGTGACGCCTGCTCTATTTTTGTCTTTAAAATAAATCTGTTGCCTAAAGCTAAATATACAGTACTTTGAACATGACAATGAAGCTATTTTTAATTTGTCCTTTCCTTTTAATTATGTTGTTGGTATTATTTTGTAGGTACAATTTGCAACATTTTTGCTGCCACCTACAGGCACCCCCTGAGTACCACCTGTGATGTCTGGGGGTGGGTGTAGAATTAACTGTTTACCGTGAAATGGAAATTTTGCTGAATATCTAACCATTATTTGTCAGCATGGGTATTTGTGTGTTGAAAATGTTTCTTTAAACAATACCTACATCCTTATTTATTTCATGAAAATAAAAATATCTGCAAGATCCTCATAAAATCAGTAAATAGGACAATCTCTGCAAACACAAAGAATTCACTTGGGGACAGTACAAGAGAAATCCTACACAAATGTGTTCTTAATCGTTTCCATAAGTAATAAAATCAGCATGTTTATGAAAAACCTAAATACATAATTGATCAAAGCAATTTTCACAGTTTAAAATTTATTAGCTATGAAAATAGCTGATGTGAAAAGGAAGGTTAAGAGAAAAAAAATATCTAAGTCTTTTAAGGAGTAATTCTCTCTCATCTTGACAACTATTACCGACTGCACTGAGCTAACTCTGAAATAACCACACACAAAAAGAAAACCAGAGAGAGGGCAGCTCTGGAGAGACCATTTTACACATACACAAAAGGAAAGAATGAAAAATGATTTCACTAGTGTCCCAGAACCCTCTCATGAATCTGAGTCCTCTGTGAGGCAGGGAGAGAGTCCAGCACTTTAGGACCAAAACAATGTTTCTCTCTGTGAGAAGTTGGCCTCCAAGTAGAGAGATGAGTTGTTCTGGAATACACCAGTGATTTTTTAATAACTCTGTGTAGACAACCCATTACTTTCTTTAAAATTTTTTACCATTTCTTGTCTCAATATACACCACCTCTTAGACTGAAAGTCTCACAAAGTGATGGGGAAGATGTGTTTCACCTTCGTAGTCTTTATGACTTGCGTCTCTTGGGCCTAAAACCCGAGAATTTTGAATCTTCTTTACAGAATAGATAGCAAGCTTTGACAGTTTAAGAGGAACCCTATGTTTCTGTGTATAAATCATTCTATCTCTCGTGTAGTCTTTGTTTATTCAAGAAACTAGCATTCATTTATTTACTTAAGGAAACTAGCTACTTTGTTCCAAGCTCTATCTTTGGTGCCAAGGATCTGGAGATGAATATGACATAGCCTTTACTACAAGGTGCATACTAAATTATAGAGGTGACAGAATCAAGTAAGTTCAATGCAATATGCTAAGGATTGTGATAGAGGTAAGTACTGGCACAATGGCAGTGCAGAACAGGAGGATCACCTTTCTGCTGGAATGAAAAGCACCAAAAGGTAAAGGAAATGACAAATACACTAGGAAGAATGGACAGCATTGCTTTGGCCACTTCTTTCAGGTCTTCTTTCCCTCTCCTTTTGTTTCTTGCCAAAGGAAGAATTTTTTTATATAAAATAAGAATTTTGATATTTTCAAGCATAGCCTTGACAATATCAACTGAAACTCAGTGCTTAGCACTTGAATTGCCACATAGAAAACTCCAATGAATAATTCATTGCCAATGCATTCTCCAGTCTTCTCATTTAAGTTGCAAATAATCCAGAACTGTGCAACACACCAAACCTTCCCCATCACACTTTCTACCATAAAGGTCAGTGGAAAAGAGACTTGATCAGCACCAGAGTCATTAAATGAATGTTACTTGAGTGGACATTGACACTTTGTGATCCCTCAGGTTCTTACCCAAATACTAAATCTTGCTGTTTTTTTCTTTTTCAATTTGTATTTTGCCCTCTATTTTTAAAATTTTAGCAATTTTAAGATTATGTAAACTACTATTTATAATATTTTAACTTAGGAAAACTAAACTTTTTTTCCATTATAAAATAAAATAGAAATAGCGAAAAACATTTTATTTCAACAGTCATATTCTCAGAAATTTCTGTATGTCTAAGATTCTATGAGATATTGTAAATGAGTATAATCTTTGGATACATTTCTTCTCTATAAGGAGTGTTCAGGTTTATAGGGAGAAAAAATAAAAAATATTATAGGACTATACATAAAAGCAGACAGGTTTGCTACTGGGAAATTTTGAAATTGATCAGGACTGTCATTAATGTCTCTAAATTCCTTTCTGTACTCTTTTCTGATCTTCTCAAATTATTTTTTTCTCTCTTCACTATGCATGACAATCATGGCAATCTCCAGATAATCAAATAATAATGCTGCTCAAAATCCCCAGTCACCCTCACTGTGAGGGAGGGAGGAAAGGAACCAATAAGAGAATAACTTTAATATGTTCTACTCTTAGCAGAATATGAGTTTCATTTGAACCAAATGGAGAAAGCACTCTGATTCAATGGTATAATTGTTCCTGGTGGGCCTTCAGACACCGTAAGCAATGATGTGCAAAGAAGAACAGCTTCAGTAATTCTAAAATCACGTCATTGTCTCACTGCCTACATGTATGTATCATGTCTGTTCTGATAGGCATACAATGTCAGGATTTTATATTGCAGATTATGAAGCATAGAAGACAATGGCATAAGATAAAATGGCAGAATGTAGGGTACAGATTAAAAGCATAGAAGATCGGCGAAGAAACATATTATTAGATCCTCAATACTTTGGGAAAGCTTTCTGCAAAAAGAGAGACTTGAATAACTCTTTAAGAGGGGTATCATTTAGATAATCAGAGAGAGAGGAGGTGGTGGGAAGAGAAAGGACCCTGATAGAGGAACAGCAGATACCAAGAATAAACATGAAGATACAGAAGACAATTTGCTTCTCAAGAATAATTTAAATTAACACATATCAAGTTTACCAATAACTTTTTAGATCTAGACGACTTTTAGACTGCCCAATGTGGACTGACTACATTTTTGATAAAAAGGGGAAAAAAGGTTTAACTAAATGTTTTCCCATGTTAAAAATCTACCTAATATACAAAGCATACATTAACACTAATATTTGGCCATTTTCACAATTGTCTTCAAATACAGTATTTGATTTACTGTAATAAAGTTTATGAACTTGACTTGACTTTGAATTATTAAAGTCTAATCCCAAAGCAGGATTTCAATTAAGAATGAGAATTGGGGAGTTTTTGAAATGAATTCTGGCTAGTTTCTCCACAGATAAAGCAGACATACAATATTTTGACCTTCCAAAAAGCTCCCCAGGCCCACTGACTTTTGATTTATATCAGTCTACTCTGATTGAATTTTGGGAATTCATAACCAGGCATATTTTATTAAAAATGACATATATAGTTATACAAATATAAAATATTAAATATGCATAAGTTTCGTTTTCCTTTTTAAACAAATCTAGTTGGAGAATTTTATTAAATTTTTATTCTTTCTTTTGAGTAGATATAAGTATTTACGGCTATGAATTTTCCTCTGAGGTCCGTTATAACTCTTTCCCATAGGTTGGTGTATTGTTGTTATCCAGAAATTCTGTGATTTGTGTGTATTTTTTAAAAATATTTCACCTAAGTATATTTGAGGAGTATTTTAATTATAGGTATTTTTTAATATCTTGCTACAATGTCTAGATTTATTACATCAGAATCAGAAAATATATTATCTATACTATTTCTCAATTTTTTATTTATAGAGGCTTTCTTTATAGTCAAAAAAAATTCAATTGTTACATGGGCATGTTCTCATTGTTACAGTAGTAAGTTTTATATATATGTATCTTCTTGCTTACTTTGTTTAGAAATACTATATCCCTTAAGTGTGCTTTTATCTATTTGTTCCATCTTAGTCTGAGGGGAGTGAATAGAAGTCTCTGATTATTTCCAGGTCTATTCCTGGTATCTCTCATGATTTCCAATTTATGAAAATAAATGCTATGATTTCAGGTGCATAGGTGTTTATAACTGTTATATCTTCATTGTCAACTATACACCTTAACATTCTAAACTATTCTTCTATATGTCAGATAATGCTTTTTGACTTGAAGTCTATCTTATCTGAAATTAAGATCAGACTCCTGCTTTTTCATGTTTGCATTGAGCTGATATAACTTAACTGTCCTTATTTTCTTTGTCTTTTGGTCCTTTTGAGTTGCTTTAAGTGTATCTCATGCAAATTAGAGTTGAGTTTTGTTTTTGCAATTCTATGTACAAATCCTTTTCCTTTAAATAAGTGAGTTAAGCTCTTCTATATTTATTAATATAACAGGTACACTTCCTTTTACTGTCATATTATTCGGGGTTTCTTCTGGTTTATGTTTACTATAGAGTATGTTTTCTTTGTATTGAATGCAGTTCTTCAGATATTTTAAGGGTTGGTGTTTTAGATTACAGTGGTTATCTTTAACATGTCTCTTTGTAATACTTTTGTCCCTTCTTTTTAGACAATGTCTACTAACTCCTTACTATGAGCAGCAATTTATTATGCCTGTACTCCCTTTTGTTATCGGAAAGGGGTCCCAATCCAGACCCCAAGAGAGGGTTCTTGGATCTCACACAAGAATGAATTCAGGGCAACTCCACAGAGTAAAGTGGAAGCAAGTTTATTAAGAAAGTAAAGGAATAAAAGAATGGCTACTCCATGGGCAGAGTAGTGGCATGGACTACTTGACTAAAGATACTTATAGTTATTTTGTGAACATATGCTAAACAAATGGTGGATTATTTACGAAATTTCTGGAAAAGGGGTGGGCAATTCCAGGAACTGAGGGTTCCTCCCACTTTTAGACTATAGAGGGTAACTTCCTGATGTTGCCGTGGCATTTGAAAACTGTCATGGTGCTGGTGGGAGTGTCTTTTAGCATGCTGATGCATTACTATTAGTGTATAATAAGTAGTGAAGATGACCAGAGGCCACTTCCATCACCATCTTGGTTTTAGTGGGAATGGCCGGCTTCTTTACCACACCTTTACCTGTTTTGTCAGCAAAGTTTTTATGACCTGTATCTTGTGCTGGCTTCCTATCTCATCCTGTGACTTAGAATGCCTAACCTCCTGGGAATGCAACCCAGTAAGTCTCAGCCTTATTTTATGCAGCCGCTATTCAAGATTAAGTTGCTCTGGTTCGGACACCTCTGACACTTCTACCCATCTTCCCTTGCTTTCCTCCACCATCTAAATTTAATCCACACAATTATTCTAATTTTTTTCCTGTGTTGATAAATTTGCTTAATTTTTTTAGTATTTGATTTATCCACTTGAAAGTAGGTTGATATTTTAGATGAGGCACAGATGAGTCAATCAGCAAATTTATCCCTCTTAAAACATTCTGTTCTTCTTTATATTTGTATTACAATTTCTCCTTTTTTAAAAACATGTAAAACATTCAATATTGATACTTTTTGGTTCGACTCAATCACAGTTAAGGATATTTAATGGTCAGGACAAGTCCTTTTATTGAAGTTTCCTCCGAAATCTTTATTTTGGCTACAGTTGATCTTTCATAAGTTGCCCCAAGAAGATATCACCTCCTCATTAAAATATTAAGTAAGACATCATTTCATTATTAAAAATTCCCTGGGTTGAGGGGAGCAAAGATCACCTGATGGCCATCAAGCAAACCATCCAGAGGCAAAATTCCTTATCTAAGGAATTCATAAGTAATTAGACTTCCCTGTTATCTAAAGGCAGCATCTGGTACCAGTCTTCTTTTCCACAAATGTATAAGTAGCTAGAATGTCTATAGATTTCTGGAATGCATGTTTGTTGAAACTCATTGTGCAACCCTTGCTGACATCAAGGCACCAAAATGTTTACAAGCATCACCGTGTCTCATGACCTATGTGACTAATATGGTCCAAATTACCCTTAAGCTCCCGCTTTAAGGTCTATAAATACCCCTAAGAAAAAAATCTACCATAGAGAGCTCAGTCCTTACTTGCTGACATGACTTGCTGCCTCTTCCACAGTGTTCTTTCTATTTAATAAAACTTTCTTTTTCAAACCTATACTATTGGCGGTAAATTCTTCTTACTACTCACGAGCCACTTCCGTTGCCAGGGCTCTGACACCTCGCCTGGCATGGGCCACATCTATTTGTAGATGTAAATTTGAAGAAAAGTTTTGTTGTATGTAAGTGCCTTTTTCCAGAATATATCATAGTTGGTGCTTCATTGTCTCTTGATAGTGAATATTACGGTCAAAAAGTCTGTCAGAAGTCTTACTGTTTTTCCCTTAGAACAACATTGACTATAAGTTGTCATCTAAACCACATTTTGAGAGTGAAGGGGGCCACTATTTATGTTTAGAACAACAGGCATAAATTGGAATTGTTCCAGGGTAACTAGGCCATATGGCCTCCTCAAGTACGCGTGGCTTGATCTTTTGTTGTGGTTGCCTGAAACAGCCTTTTTGAAATCATCTTACTATATTCTTCTTCTTACTCACTTTATATTCATCTTCTTTCTAAATAAAAATATTCATCTTTCATTTTTATATAAATTATGTCTTAGTGTTTATAATTTTCTCTTAGTAATTTTTCAATGTGATTCATTTTCCTTTTATTTCAGAAAAGGTGTCTTATATTATATTTTTAAATATCCATAATATCCGTTTTGTTTATTTTCCTTTCCCAATATTCTAAAGCCATCTTTTTTCTCTAATTTCTCTATTTCTTATTTATTTTTTCATTTTTATCTTGATTGCTCATGTGTTATATTGTTAATTAATGTTTCCCAATTAATCATTCTTCCTGCTGTCTACACTCTTTTACAGTCTCCTCCCATACTGACTCTTGGCTTAGTTATGTGACTCATTTTTGCCAACAGGACATCAGCAAACTTGACAAGCATAGAGGCTTAATAAGCACTTTCACACTGGGGCTTGCCCTCTGGGAATGCTACCATCACCATGTAAAGAATCCCAGTTTAAATTTCTAGAGAATGAAAGACCACATGTGGAGAGACGTTCAGTCATCCACTCGAATGAGCCCAGATGAAACCAGTAGGAGAACTGCCCATCCAACCCACAGAATCATGAAAAACAGTAAATTATTGCTTTAAGTCACTAAATTTTAGGGTTGTTACGCACTATTAGGTGACTGATAGAAAAATTATTACCTAGAAGTGTGGCATGACTGTAATAAAACCCAAAACATGTGGCATTGGCTTTGGAAATAGGCAACAGACGGAGGCTTGAGAAATGTGAGGGGTCTGTTGGCAATGGCTGAAGGAATGGCAAAAACAGAAAATAGCAAAAACATCAAACCAAAACGGCAGCAACAACAACAACAAAAACTATTGGCAAAGCCTAGAAATAGGTTTGGGAAATTATTAGTGGCAGAAAAAATAGCAGCCCATATTTTGTAATAGGAAAACATTTGGCAAACCTGTCACATGCAATTACATGGAAGCTAAAATTATACCTGATGAAATGCTAGCTCTGGCTAAGGAGACTTTTTGCCATAATGTTACAAGTGTCAGTTGGCTTCTTTTCCATGCATATATCAATGCATAGTAAGACAGATGTGCTAAAGAGTTGACTGGTTAGTTTATAAGAGGAAATTAGGCATGAAGAAGTGGTGGACATTCAAGGGTTGGAAAATAAAATGATTTCACATTTCCAGATTTTCCAGTCGGAAAACTTCTCAGTATGGTAAATAGCCTCAGGGAAAAAAAAAAATCAAATCAAGATTATGCATATAAGACCTCTCTTAAAAAGTTTATTTTATTCAATTTATTTATTTTTTTTTTGCAGATGGGGTCTCTTCTGTTGCTGAGAGAGGAGAAAGGAAGGAACCAGTCAGGCAGGCAGGTAGGGTGAGTCCTCGGTTGAATTCTTTCAAACCAAAGAACAGCCTGCAGGTATAGATAAGGGAACTTGCTTGGAGGGCTTGCCTAAGACATGCCCACACCCACACAGATAAGAAAGTCTAGACAGGTGACTTGCCCAGACATACCCCACAATGGAAAATTCCATCCCCTGACACATGCACAGTAAGGGGAACAAAGCAACAACATGAAGTAACTCAAGCTAAGGGCTAATGCTCATTAAGAGGTTGGGGTGGAGCTACCAGAAATTCACACATTATGCAAATGAGACACCCAGCCCTCTTCAGTTTTCTATAAAAGCCTTTGCATTCAACTGTAAATTGGCAACCCTGTTTTGGGTCCCCTTTCTGCAGTGGTGGTGAGCTTCCTTCTTTTGCTTATTAAACTTTCACTCCAACCTCACCCTTGGTGTCCATGCTCCTTAACTTTCTTGGTCATGACACAAAGGACTCTGGGTACTAACTCAGGCAATGAGACTGCTACGCTGTGGTGCACTTGTGAGACTGTAACACCGCCTGGGATGGAATGCAGTGGCAAAACCATAGCTCACTGCAAAACTCTACCTCTTGTGCTCAAGCAATCCTTCCACCTCAGCCTCCTGAGAAGCTAGGACTAAGGCACAGGCCACCACACCCAGTTATTTATATTTTGTAAAGACAAGGTCTTGCTATGTTACCCAAGCTGGTCTCAAACTCCTGACCTCAAGGCATCCTCTTACATTGGCCTCCCAAAGTATCAGGAGGCCTGTGAATGAACCACTGCACGTAGTCCTCTTTTTAAGACCTCAGAAAAATCAAAAGTGATTTTTAGTAGACTCTCTCAGCTGGACAAATGGGCTTCTAGAAATTTTAAAAACATTATCGCATAGCATACTGACATGCCCAAATTAGACTGAAGTTTATCTTAAAAGGAGTTATGGATGTGAATCCCAGTCACACACACAAGAAATCATTAGAATTTTTCAGGTAGTTGTATAAGTTTGGACTAAAAAGAAGAGAGGTTAAAATAAAAAGAGGTCTCTGGGACTTCGTCTTTCTATATACAGAAAACTGGCTGATAAAATTACTCAGCTATTATATTTCTTAAAGAAAAATAATCTCTAAGAGAACTGAACCAAGAGCCCACTGGGAAGAATCAAGGCCCATGGGCAACAATAGATTAGAAAACAACTTCAGAAGAGCAGAACCAGCCTTAATTAAGGAGCATTCCCTGCCCCCAAGTAAGGATTCCTAAAAACATATGCTCAGTTAGATGTCAGAATTATTATGGACCAGTGATTGCTGTAAATTTCCAACTTATTTTCTTTCTACATGAGAATGTCTATTATGGCTATACTGTTCCTGTTCCATTATTCTATGCTTTATCTGTGGGGTAAGGAGGAGCAGATAA
Organism: Hylobates moloch; assembly: GCF_009828535.3. NCBI lineage: Eukaryota > Metazoa > Chordata > Mammalia > Primates > Hylobatidae > Hylobates > Hylobates moloch. The sequence goes on along the minus strand of NW_026652288.1, from coordinate 21,371,631 downwards.
CTTGTCTTTTTGTACATGGGTCTCTGCATCAACAGAAGCTGATTGTATTAGAAGTCCTCACCCCATGGCTTCATATCTTTGGCATTAAGATTCCATTCAAGATGGCAAACACTCATTGATATTTACTGTGATTCAGAGCAAGTGCTAAACTTTGTATCAGACACCAGGATCAAAAAACTACATCTGAGGAGCATTTTCTGTATTCAGATGTAATGTACAAAATCACAGCCTTTGATCCTGAATGGACTCCAACATAAAATCATTAGAGCCAGCCAGGGGTAGCTCATGCCTGCAATCCTAGAACTTTGGGAAGCCAGGCTGGGAGGATCACTTGAACCCAGGAGTTTGAGACCAGCCTGGGCAACACAGTCAGACCCCCATCTCTACAAAAATTTTGAAAACTGGCTGGGCGTGTGGCGTGCATCTATAGTCCCAGCTACTCAGGAAGCTTAGGTGGGAGGATTGCTGGAGTCCAGGTGGCTGAGACTGCAATGAGCTGTGATTGCACCACTGCATTCCAGCCTGGATGTTAGAATGAGACCCTGTCTCAAAAAAAAAAAAAAAAAAAAATCACTAAGACCCAATAGCAGACTGCCCTGGACTTGGCTATGTGATTTTTTGGCTTTTCTTTTCTTTCAGTTTAAATTTCTTTCTTTCCTTTTTTAAATTTTGGGGGTCTTTTTTCAGTTTTTTTTTTTTTTTTTTTTTGCTGGTGGGATACCAAAAAATATGACATAAGCAGGGGAATAATAAGTACTTGTATATTTGAACTCCTCCTTTTTGAATGTTGTCATGACCATTATGCGAAGTCTGGTCTAGACTCATTAAAGGTGAAAGAACACGCTGAGACAATGTCCCAGCCGTACCAGCCACCCCAGTGAGTCTCGGCGCACAGAAAACCCACAGCTGAATGCCACTTCATGAGAAACTCAGGCAAGCCCATTAGAACAACTGCCCAGCCAGCCCATAAAACTGTGAGAAAAAAAAAAAAAAACACAAATCATTATTTAAGATGACTAAGATTTGAGATGGTTTGTTACATAACGGACAAAAAAGTTCCTTATTCTACTTATCATCTCCCTTTGGCTCCTTGGAATTTAATCTTCATTTCTTAGTTTTTTTAATTTTTCTTTTTTTCCCCTGTATTTTTCCAATATTGATTTCATCTCCTCCTGTTATTTAGCTTTGATGGCAGGCCTTCACTTCCCTGAGTTCTTTACTTCTGCTGAGTATTTTCCTTCATAGCTGCTGTTGATAGTTTAAGATGCTTCGTTTGATATTTTAAGACTTTTATTGGAATATCAAGAAATACATTTCTTTCTGCTTTCTGGCCACATTTTGCCTTAAGTGTGTTGTTTTATTTTTCTTTTGGTAGGGAAGCTTTTATTGCTATTTTACACATTTTTTCTTATAAACATATTTGTATAGCTGTTAAACTGGTTCCTTTAATTTAGAATACCAATAAGTTAGATTTTCACTGGAATAGTTACTTTCAAGAGATAAGGGATAATGCAGGGAAGGGAAGGGTCACCCCTACTGGCTGCTATAAAAACAATCTCTTTTGTATATCTCTTTTATCTCTCTTATATTTAAATAAGTTCATTCTATGAAGCCAGCATAATCCTGATATCAAAATCTGGCATAGATGCAATGAAGAAAGAAAACTTCAGGCCAATATCCCTAATGGACATAGATGCAAAAATTACTAACAAGATACTAGCAAACTGAATCCAGTAGCACATCAAAAACTCAATTCACCACAATCAAGTAGGTTGAGAATCAAATCAAGAACACAATCTCATTTACGATAGCCACAAATAAAATGAAATATCTAGGAATCCATCTAACTAAGGAGGTGAACCATCTCTACAAGGAGAACTATAACATACTGCTGAAAGCAATCAGAGAGGACACAAATGGAAAAACATTCCATGCTCATGGACTGGAAGAATCAATATTGTTAAAATGGCCGTACGGCCCAAAGCACTTTGCAGATTCAATGTTATCACTATCAAAACTTTCAGAGAATTAGAAACATCTATTCTAAAATTCATTTAGAACCAAAACAGTGCTTAAATAGCCACAAATTCTAAGCAAAAAGAATAAAGTTGGAGGCATCACATTACTTTACTTCAAACTATACTATAAGGCTATAGTAACCAAAACATCATGGTACTGTTATGAAAACAGACACATAGGCCAATGAAATAGAATACAGAACCCAGAAATAAACCCACGCACGTACAACCATCTGATCTCTGGTAAATTTGACAAAAAATAAGCAGTAGGAAAAGGACCTCTTATTCAATAAATGGTGCCGAGATAACTGGTTAGCCATATGCAGGAGAAAGAATTTGGACCACCACCTCTCACATTACACAAAAGTTAACTACAGATGGATTAAAGACTTAAACGTAAGTCCTCGAACCATAAAAATCCTAGAAGAAAACCTAGGTAATGCCCTTTTTGACATAGGATTTGGTGAAGAATTTTTGGCTAAGTCCCCAAAAGCAATCAGAACAAAAATGAAAAAAGACAAGTGGGACCTAATTTAATTAAAGAACTCCTGCACAGCAAAAGCTAGTATCAAAGAGTAGACAAACAGCCTACAGAATGGGAGAAAATATTTGCAAACCATACACATGACAGAGGCTTAATATCCAGAATCTACAAGTAACTTAAATCAATAAGCAAAAACCAAAAGATCAAATTAAAAACTAGGCGAAGGACATGAACAGACACATTTCAAAAGAAGATATACAAATGGCCAACAAACATATGAAAAAATGCTCATCAATAATCAGATAATTGCAAATCACAACCACAATGAGATATCATTTCTCACCAGTCAGAATGGTGATTATTAAAATGTGCCAGCATTTTAAAATATTATTTTCTTAGGTCTCTACCATTAATCCTATGATTCACTTATTGTTGTTGAATTCAACACCAGCTGTAGTCACTAAAATACACTGCCCCTGGATTTTAAAGGACCCATTAATTTATAATGTTTACATATTATTTTAATGATGTTGTGTGAGATCTGCTACTTCGTTTTCCACTTTGTGTAGCACAAAAATCTCATTTGATCAGCCTGAGCATGGTGGCTTGTGCCTGTAATCCCAGTACTTTGGGAGGCTGAGACGGCTGGATCACTTGAAGCAAGGGGTTCAAGACAAGCCTAGTCAACATAGTAAACCCCGTCTCTACTAAAATACAAAAACATTGCCAGGCATGGTGGTGCACACCTGTAATCCCAGCTACTTGGGAGGCTGAGGCATAAGAATAACTTGAAAACAGGAGGCAGAGGTTGCAGTGAGCTGAGATTGCACCATTGCACTCTAGCCTGGATGACAGAGCAGGACTCTGTCTCAAAAAAACAAAACAAAACAAAACAAAAAAATTCATTTGATCTAAGCCCCTCATATGGTAGTTTCAACTTAGGTGGGGTCCTCTTTCTATAAGTAAATAATGTCCGGAGACTTTTGAAATCTGTACTCCAAATACCTCTTCCATACACTATTCTTCCATTACCCCATCATCTCTCCTTCCCACAAAAGGCACAAGTATGGCCTGTCTCTGCTGATCCCATTGCTTTTAAAAGTACTTAACAATAATGGAGTTTACAAGTTTTATATACATCTTAATTTCACAGAAAATGAGACTCTTTCCATTTATTTTCATTTTCTATGCATTTTAGTTTTCTAGAGAAATGAGAAAATGAAAAACTAAGCTGCCATCATGAGCATTTTAGAAGCTTCCTATCTTTTTTTTGTTTTTCACTAAGATTCAATTCAACATACCAAACACTCATAGATACTTACTGTGATTCAGAGCTTGTGCTTTGCATCAGATACCAGAATAAAGCCTAATTAAAGCCATCTAGGACATCAGAGTCCAGAACTAAAATGTGACAGAGTTACATATATTTGCAAATAGGTGCAATGTCAGTTGAAAGATTCTCAACCACCAGGTATAAGACTCTTGGTCCATATAAAATTATACAATTGGTGAATATTTGATAACAAACAAGTTAAAACATAAGATTATACTCTGCATGATTGGAGAACATAGAATCACTAACATTGCATTATTTTGATGCCTGGTGTGTCTTCTCATTGCTAGGAATCAATAAAAACATACCCTGTCTTTACAACTATGGTTATTAGCTTTGTTAATAACAAGTATGTCTTAAGTTAGAAATATTGTGCATTTCTCATTTTTAATCAGAATCTTGGTGTATTAGGACATAAAAATGATGGTAGTTTTCACAAGGCAAGTTTTCAGCACAGGAAGCATAGAGCATATAAATCTAAAATATTGCTGTACTTTCTTGTATCTAAAAGAGGAAGCAGACAGTTTACATCTTTTCCATGAGCTCCAACCTGGGTTGTAAGAGGTTGAAATGTACTGATATTCAAATTTCTGCAACACAAATTTTTATCCTGAAACAGTCTATAAGATCTCTTATCACATTGCCAAGCCAAACAAATGAATATTGAAGTTTATGAAAACCACATGCTCTAGAAATTTTAGAGCTGTCTCTTTGGTCAGAATGAAGAAAGTTGAGTCAGCTCTTCCATGGCTGTTCAGAATCAGTGACATCCTTTCAAAACCATATAGCAGGTACTGGAAGCTTGGCAGCCACACTGTGCATGATTACAACACAACTGATAAAAACTATGGATGATTCTAAGGGCAGAAAGTCCCTGGTTTTAATATATCAAGAAGTCTTTCTGAAAACTGAATAGGCTGTTGAGATCTTTGAATTACGGAAAATATTCCTTGCCAACTAAACTCCAACTGGCAGAAAAATTTCATTTATTGGGGCACATATGGAGCAACTTTAGTTATTGACAGCAATGCAGTGTTATTTTGTTGGAAGAAGAATGGAGATACATAATTCACCTGGACTCATTGCTTCATATATCAGTATTCAGGGTCCACAAAATTTCTCCCATAGTCCTAGTAGAATTAATGAGTAAGCACATGCAGGTTGATGCGATTTATCAAAGCCAGGGTCTTAAATTACTGACTATTTAGAGGCTTTTTTTTTTTTTTTTTTAAAGTCAAAATCCAATACTAAGTTATTGTCTACTACACGGAATTTTACTGGCTTCCTAGGGGAAAAAAAAAATACTTAGAGTACTTCACTGAACTTCAGGAATTTTTTTTTGCTTTTTTTATGAGTGAAGGGAAAGCCCATTTTCAGAACACTTATGAGAGAGAGATTTATTCATAGAATCCTTGGAAGATATTTTTGGCCATATGAATGAGGCAGATCTTCTGAATCAAGGGCCTGAATTAACTATTTTGAATGATACTAAAACTCTGTGTACAATTCTGGATAAACTGCCGTTTTAGAAGTGGGGTTTGGATGCAAACAACTTTGCAAACTTTGAAATGTGGGAGGAAGAACTTCTGAGGACTGGTGTCCAGAATAACTGAGCATGCAGATTTTTCTGCAGTCAAAAATCTGCATAAACATTTTACAAGTTTTAAAGGCAGTTCTGTGCAGACACCTTTTAAATTTCCTTTCTGTCAAATATTCTAATATCTTGTACTTTTTTTTTTAAATATTTAAGCCTTTAGATCCTTTGGAAATTATTTTGCTATATTATGTGAGGAAGGAATCTAATTTTCTTCCACATAGTAAATATTCTGTATTTTATTTGTTGGGTATATGCCTTTTTGTTTTCAGAGGCTTCTTTAAAAAATTATATATCAAGTTATTATATGGTAAAGGCATTTTACCACATAATGGCAAATTTCTGATAGGAAAGAACAGGAGGAAAGAAAGAAGGATAAAAGGAAAAATAGGAGAAAGCAAAGAAAGGGTGGATCAAGAAAGAAAAGAAAGAACATTGGGCATTGTGCTAAGGGATTTTGCATAAACTGTATATAACTTATTTTAAAATGAATCCAGTTTTATATACTTTCATGAACATCTTTTACAAATTAGAAAAATAAATTTCAGAAAGGTTATTAGCCAATTTGGGCAGAGATATGTAGGGAGACGTGCCCAAATAAATTATCTATTATAGAAAACTAAACAATTGTGATAGGATATTGGATGTAATATATTATATAGGCCTATGTATTTACTCTGATTTTTTAAAAAGTATTGAAATTTCATAGAAACAATGATTTGAGTGTTTAACTCAAGTAAGTAACATAGAGCTAGTGCATCAATAAAAATACATTAAACTATTTCAGCTTTTCCCTTACTCATCTTGTCTTTGTTGCTACCAGAGTGTTATTGGATGCCTCTCTCTCAAAGACAATGGCTAAAAATATGCCCATCACCACCGCAGTTTCCATAACCTAGACTTGTAACATTCTGGAGATTGAAGAACTTATTTCTTGGTGCTCTGATACCTCAATTTTTCAAATAAATATAGTCATGCTGATGGCATATTTTTAAAGAATCAAAGTTATCTTTCAGAATTTGTATTATTTTATTTGAAATAAAGTAAAATTTGTTGTTGAAAATTCATAAATTAGATTAAACCTTCAATAGTTGTCCAATGAATCTTCATTAAATGTCAACCATAATCTTTTCCCAGACTACTACTTAGACAAAGCTTCTTCAAGAATATTTTCTTCTCTCAGCCCTATGGAAAACAGTCATTTGGGAAAATGTCAGGAGTCTATCACTTCATTCAATATATATATTTGAATGAACATCATATATGTAGATCTCCTATATGAAAATATTGGGTTATTCTGTATATTTTGTTTGACATACTTTTAAACAACACTATATTAATATCATAAAAAATATAAATCTTATTCAACGAAATTATCATTATTTCTCGTTATGAAAATTGAAAACCCATACACAATAAAGGCATAATAAATCCTTATCTACCCATCACCTAATTTCAATAACTATCAACATTTGGCCAATTGTGTTTTATCTACATCCCCATCAACCTTCCCGCTCCCCACAGTGGGCTCTTAGAAAGCAGATTCTAGGCATTATATTACTTCACAAGTAAATACTTCACTATGTGTTTCTAAAAGATGACATTTTTTAAAGGCGCATGTTACAATGCTATTATCACCCTAGAATATTTAAAATAATTCCTTAACATAATAAAATGTCCAGTCAGTGTATATATTTTCCTAATTGCCTCATAGTGATTGTTTTAGAGTTGGTTTGTTAAATCAGTATCCAAAGTCTTAATATGGAACGTGGTTGATTTTTTTTTCTTAAATCTCTTATAATCAGCCCATCTTGTTTTATTTCTCCCCCAGTCATTATTGTATAGCAGCATTTCAGAGAGTTCCCCATATTTCACTCTGTAGGTATAACACAATTTATTCAAACATTTATTATTGAGCATTTAGCTTATTTCCAATTTTTCTATTAAACAATGTTTCAATGAATATGCATATAGATAAATATTTGAGCACACCTAGAATTATCCTATTAGGATAAATTCTTAGAAGTGGAATGCCTCATGGGTTTTTTTTTAAGCTTTTGATACAGCTTGTCAAATTACTCTTCAAAATGATTGAGCTAATTTACACTCCTACCAGCAGTATGAGCGTATCTATGCCCCTACACCCTCATCAACACTGCATAATATCTTCATTTTAAATATTTGCCAATTTGATAGACCAAAAAGATAGCTTGCTGTTTTAATTTGCATTTTTTTGATTAATAGTAAGAAAGAGTGCCCTGAATCTTTGAATCCTTGTTCAGTGCTTACTGAGGCCATAAAACCACTTTCTGATAAGTCCACAAAGGAGATATATGTTTAAAAGGTAAGGCCAAGAAAATGTAGACTTTCATTACTAGCCTTAAGCAGAAATTCTGGCCCTGGTGAGACTATAAACTGAAGAGTTTTTTTTTTTTTTATATCTGTATTTTCTTTGTTATAAGGTAAGTTTAAATAGTCTTTCCTTTACTTAGTCTCCCTAAAATGATGACACTTTCCAATTGGGTTGCAGCTGTACACTCTGCATATTGCATCAGACACACCATTCCAAAAACGGATGGCTCCTAACTATCCTTTAATGTTTTTGTCACACACACACACACACACACACACACACACACACACACACCACCCTCAGTATTATGGCCAAATTGTTATTTCAAATGTTCCTGCTCAGAAACAATGTTTCTCCTTCCCTAAGGTAGAAGTCGTCAGGAGTGGGAGTAAGATAGAGTGGTACAGATTGTGGGAGGAAAGAACTGACTTCTACTAGAATATAGGATGTGCAGCCAACAGTAAGGTTAAACTTTTTGTCTGTATGTTCTCTGGTCATTAGGGCATGTCTTTTGTGAAGCACCTGTTAATTTTCCTTGCCTATCAATGAATGATGAACAAATGAAAGAATGAATAATAACATTTTTGGTATAGTCTTTCAACCACTTACAAATCAACCAAATTGCACTGTCTTTTAGCCCATATTTCATTCTCTTGTCAGCTTTTATTGCAAGATATATCCAGTTGGTAGCCATCTATTTTAAAATAGCCTTTTACGTCTAACTTCTTTCTCAAAATTCTTTAAAGCAACTTAGATAGTCAGAGCCTTATCTCTGTGTACCATCTAAATGAGGCCAGGCAAGATCCTACTATTCTAAACAGCAATAGACCAAAGATCAAAGAATTACTGACCACGGTTTTGCTTTCTTCAACGTTGTATATACAAAAAAGGGTCCCTCCTTTGGAGAATAATCTAACCATATAGACCATCCACTTTTATCCAATTCACTTCCCCCCATCCAAGCTCTCCCTCCACCAGTAATTTCCTTTCTCTTGTATAATCAATCTCACTCCAAGAAGAATTGCAATAACAAAGCCCTTTATCCCATCTTTTCACAATTGACTTAAATATGAAACACTTTTTGTTGTTTCCTATAGTGCTTAATTTGTTCAAGGAAATAGTGTTCTGTAGAAAATGTAGACTTGAAATATTACAATGGGCTGGCAAGTAATCTTTTTGCATAAATCACATTGTACACTATCAACAAAATTTATATGATAGGTAGATATGATATATATGATTTTTATGACCTATAGAACAGCATTTCTTAAACTGAGCTCCAAAGAGCCCTAGAACTCAGATTATTAATCTACATGCTCAAAAATGCTTTTTTATGGTGATGTGTATTTTGGAAATGTTTCTTGCATTTATTTCACTTAACATTTATAATGTATATTGTTATATTAAACTCTGAGAAATTTTGCATAGAAGAACCCTGACCTCATTTAACCAGACTTTCCCACTTTTATTTAACTACAGAATTAAGTATTTTATTTTAATTTTTTTACCTTAATTTGATTTTATTGGATTACCCATTAATAATTTCTGCAGAATTGTTTGGGACACACTGGTATAACATAAGTGAACATATTTGGAATGACATATGAGAAAACATTCTAGACTCAGCATAGTTTTTTGGTCATTTTTCTTACCTCCTTTTTTTTTTTTTATAAGGCTGGTTACTGTGGAGTCTGTCTCATTACTTTTATTTTCTTTTTTATTATTATACTTTAGTTTTTAGGGTGCATGTGCACAATGTGCAGGTTTGTTGCATATGTATCCATGTGCCATGTTGGTGTGCTGCACCCATTAACTCGTCATTTAGCATTAGGTATATCTCCTAATGCTGTCCCTCCCCCCTCCCCCCAACCCACAACAGTCCCTGGAGTGTGATGTTCCCCTTCCTGTGTCCATGAGTTCTCATTGTTCAACTGCCACCTATGAGTGAGAACATGCAGTGTTTGGTTTTTTGTCCTTGCGGTAGTTTACTGAGAATGATGTTTTCCAGTTTCATCCATGTCCCTACAAAGGACATGAACTCATCATTTTTATGGCTGCATAGTATTCCATGGTGTATATGTGCCACATTTTCTTAATCCAGTCTATTGTTGTTGGACATTTGGGTTGGTTCCAACTCTTTGCTATTGTGAATAGTGCCGCAATAAATATACGTGTGCATGTGTCTTTATAGCAGCATGATTTATAGTCCTTTGGGTATATACCCAGTAATGGGATGGCTGGGTCAAATGGTATTTCTAGTTCTAGATCCCTGAGGAATCGCCACACTGACTTCCACAATGGTTGAACTAGTTTACCGTCCCATCAACAGTGTAAGTGTTCCTATTTCTCCACATCCTCTCCAGCACCTGTTGTTTCCTGACTTTTTAATGATGGCCATTCTAACTGGTGTGAGACGGTACCTCACTGTGGTTTTGATTTTCATTTCTCTGATGGCCAGTGATGATGAGCATTTTTTCATGTGTTTTTTGGCTGCATAAATGTCTTACCTCCTTATTACTCTCCAGGGAGAGTTTGGGAGACAGCAATAAGGAGGTAAGAAAGCACAAGTGGGTGCCCTATCTTCATTCATATCAAAGACTTTATGTCTCCTTGAACACAATTTGTTTTATAATACTCTGAAGTATTTTTACATGCTGTATACTATCTCTAAAACATTCTCCCTCAATTTCATCTGTAAATTCCCACCACATTCTTTAACACCCTAAATCATATGACAGTTATTCCACACAACCTGCCATGATACCAAGATATACTCTTTTCATCTTGGATACCATAGAATTAAATATATCCCCTTATAATATTCTATTAACACTACATTCTCTGTGTATTGGTCTGTTTCCCACCTTAGGCTATATTTTTTTTCCTTAAATTCAGGGATCACATCTTATTTTATACCAACTGACCAATGACATGTCTGACCATAGAAGGTAATCCATGTCTGTTTTGTAAGTTTACTTTTTTGCTCATTCAATGAAGATTTTTTTCATTGAGTTATACCATGTATTCTGTTCTCCATGTTCATCTCCTTGCACTATCTCAAGATTGCATTGTGCTTTCTTAATAGAAGGCAAAAATAGTTTGTTTTCTATGAAAATGATGAAAATCCTGTTTGCGTAAATGTCTGGATATTCTTTAAAGTTGCGGGGTACATGTGCAGGATGTGCAAGTTTGTTACACAGGTAAATGTGTGCTATGGTGGCTGGCTGTGCCTATCAACCCATTTTCTAGGTATTAAGCCCAACATGCATCAGTTATGTTTCCTAATGCTCTCCCTCCCTGCACTCCACCCCCAAACAGGGCCCAGTGTGTGTTGTTCCCCACCCTGTGTCCATGTGTTCTCATTGTTCAACTCCCACTTATAAGTGAGAACATGTGGTGTTTGGTTTTCTGTGCTTGCATTAGTTTGCTGAGGATAATGGCTTCCAGATTCATCCATGTCCCTGGAGTTCCCAAAGGACATGAACTCATTCCTTTTTATGGCTGCATAGTATTCCATGGTGTATATTCACCACCAATCAATTTGGATTGATTCCATGTCTTTGCTATTGTAAATAGTGCTGCAATTAACATACGTGTGAATGTCTTCTGCACAACAAATTAAACTGTCATCAGAGTGAACAGGCAACCCACAGAGTGGGAGAAAAAAATTGCAATCTATCCAAATGTCTGGGTATACTGTTAGGTTGGCTGTTATTGGAGCCAGGGAACTATGAACTCTCAGAATTAAAAGAGCTATTCAAGCCATCTGGTTCTTCTACTCTTGTCTCTTCATTTGTTGCAGTGCTTATTTGGATTTTTGTTGTCTTTTAAAGAAAATATTTTTAAATGTAAGTTTTATTGTGGATTTTTGCTTCCATAGAAATACATACAAACATCTATGAAACAAACTGACAGTCATAAATTCATGAACCTCAATGTCTCTTCAAGATTACTGACACCATTTAGAAATTGTTCTCTATCTTTAATTTTCATAGAGGACTGAGGTCAGCAGTAAACCCAAGTGTGTTCATGGAGATATTGTCAATTGTGGCTCTAACAGTAGTTTAATCATCTTCTGTTTTTAAGTTACTCCTTAATAAGGGATACTGCAAGCTTGAGAATGAGGAAGAAAATTATTCAATGTATGGTCTTTTAGTCACCCTGTTATTAACGGCTAATATATCTGACAAGCCACAAGGAAATCAGTAGTTTTAGTTTAAGCATTTGAAAAAAAAAATCCCTCCACTATCATTATCAACTCAGATATTCAGAAATCTGAATCCCACCCAGAAAACCTCATTTTTAATGTTTATATGTTTAATTTTAGGCACTCTACTTAAAGAAATGAAATATCACATATCATGTGAATTATTTGCATTATGTCAGCCTGGAATCAGCAACCAGATGCAAGAATTTCATGAAGTTAGAGTGAATGACAGTCACTCTTTAAGGGTATTGGGCATAATCTACGTTATATAATTTTAATTTCTTAATCTAGTACAGTACTAATAGCTAATGCCCACTGTTTGTTCCCATTCATTAATTGATTCATCACTGCATTCAATTAATTATACAGTAAAACAGGCACTGAATGCTTATTATGGGTATGATGGTGTGTAAGGCACATGTTACTTATCAACATCATCCTTAACATTAAGGTTTCTGAGGTTCTGCACAGGTCAAGGGCACACAGACTAGTAATTTACTTTGAGAAACTAATTGCCTTAAGGAATCTTTTTAGAGACAAAAAAGTCATCAAGCTTAGATGAAGTTAGTGGAAAATTGGTCCCGAGTTTATATGTAATAAACTGATACGTTCTCACTATGTGTCCCCACCCAAATCACATCTTGAATTGTAATCCAAATTATAATCCCCACATGTTGCAGGAGGGACTTCTTGGGAAGTGACTGAATTATGGGGGGCAGGTCCCCCGGGCTATTCTCCTGATAGTAAGTTCTCACGAGATCTGATGGTTTTATGAGGGGCTTTAACCCGCTTCGCTCTACATGTCTCTCATTCTTCTCCATCCTGCTGTCATGTGAAGGAGGACATATTTGCTTGCCCTTACGCCATGATTGTAGTTTTCTGGGGACTCCCCGGCCCTGTGGAACTATCAGTCAATTAAACCTCTTTCCTGTATAAATTACCCAGTCTTGGGTATTTCTTCATAGCAGCATGAGAAGGAACTAATACATATACAAACACTGGATTATTGTATATCTCTATTGTCCAATAAGGTAGTGACTAGCCACACGTCATTGTTGAGTGCTTGAAATGTGGTTACTTTTAATTGAGGTGTGTTGCACGTGTACAACATACATGTAATTCTGAAGACAGTGTAAAAATAGTGTAAAGTATGCCATTTATAATTTGAAATGTTAAAGTAATGTTTGAGATATACTGAATTAAGTAAAACATTATTAAAATTGATTTCACTTGTCTTTCTTTACTTTTCTCATGTGGCTATCAGACCATTTTTTAAACTCTTATTTTAGGTTTGGGGTTACATGCGAAGGTTTGTTAGTTACATAAGTAAATATGTATCACGGGGGTGTGTTGTACAGATTATTTCCTCGCCCAGGTTTTAAGTCCAGTATCCAATAATTATCTTTTCTGCTCCTCTTCCTCTTCCCACCCTCCCCTTCAAGTAGACCCCAGTGTCTATTGTTTCCTCACATATATGGTTTGCATTATATCTCTATTGGCCAGCAATTGTAGAGTTTGTATCCATAGCAGATATCATGGGTTTGCTCACACATCTATTCCTATGATATATTCCTATAATGTAAAAGCTAAAACTAAATTTACTGTCTCTAAAATTTCTTGCAGCTGTGGTTTCAGAGATGATGTACTCCCATGAATCAGAAGCACAAGCAAGAGGCTGAAATTAGGACTACAGAGGAGAAATACAGACTATGGACACCCACTTTTTTTGTCCAAATCATAAAAGTGACAAGGTTCTGAGCTAGCAGCTGCATCAATGGATTGCCAATCCCACAGGCAAATGTCCGGATTATGGCAGAATAATCAACCCCCCTCATGGCTCATTGCTATTGTATAACTCCAACAATTACTTTTAGAATGTCCTTTTAGCCTTGTCAACAATTGTGTGAGTCACTTAACAACCTTTAAAAACCCTATGTCTTCTCAAATTAGCTAAAGTTGATTCTGTTCTCTACAAATTGAGCACTTCCCAAAGCAGCATTGGTGGAATAGGCATTATCCAATTAACACTAAATATGCAAGTTAAAGCACACATACATACAACTCACTTGTGAATATCTGTTTCTCTGTTGTCTCTTACAGGTACAGACAGGTATAGAAGAGCATTTAATAAGCATTGAATGCAATTGTATAAAATAAAGAAATATAATCAAACAAATGACCTGAAGTCACATGTTATATTTTAATGTGACTTGTTACTAAAGTTTGTCAAGATCAAATAAACTCTAAAGAATTGCAAAAATCACATTATTTTCTATAATGTGTATACCGATACTTTTTTTTCTTAAGAAACAAGTCATCAGCTGGAGTTTGAGTATTCTTCTTTATATCAGAAGTGTAGTTTGTTATCTCTTTCCATTTTAATGACTACACTCATTGCTTTTGATATGACAGAACTAATTCAAACCTTTTAGAAATGGCAGCAGAGTTTCAGATAAGGACATGATCCTGATTTATCTACCTAAGGGCTTGGAACCTTGGTTTATCATTTAGTTCATGGCTTGGCACATTATCAAGGAAATCAGAAAATATTCTGTGAAAGTCCCATAAAGCTAAATCTGGCCACGATCAAGCATCTGTAGGTGGAACAGAGGGCAAATGCGTTAAGCATTGAGCTGGACTGCTCTCCTGCTGGCCAAAGTCTAAGCCACAACTTCCTTGGACCCCAAGTGCTGCAGGTCAGAAAAAGCACCAGACGATGCCATACAATCGAAAACAACAATGCCAGCTCTGAAGGGTTGTCTAGTTTAATGTTCCCAGATAATTAGCTCTAAAAGAGGACTTTGAATCTTCTGTGCTTTTTCAGCATGCAAATTTTTAGCTTTCCAAATCAGTGGTAATCATACTAATAACTACTTTGTGAAAATAGAAGAGATGTACTTCTATAACCATTTGCAGTCTCAGTCTGGCCACTCTTCTGCAAAACTCTTTTCCATTTTTAGCTACTATCCCAACTGTGATGTCATTGCCCTACTCCTCACACATTTACTGACTAGCCTCCAGGAAGCAGAAAGGGTGAGTTGAAGAACTGCAAAAATGTCAGTGTGCAGATTTTCTTGCTTTTAAGAGGTCTGACTTTATAAAGGGGAAGAGAAACAGAGTGGCTAGAAGATGCAGTATTAAGTGGGAGATTTTTGGTGCGTCCCTGAGTGTGAGTTCACCTGCATATACATGTTAAGATCAGAGATAAAAGAGTACGTAAGATTGATAAAAATGACCCCAAAGAGAGATAGTATGAAGATGCAGAAGAGAGGAAATGAAGCTTTGGGGAATTGAGTTTGACCACACTTAAGTCATTGTCCTCACCATAGGCAATGCTGCAATAAGGCTCTGTTTAATTCAGAGAAATAAAACTTTATGAAATAGAATTTTAAAAGCCATTTGTATCTACAGAGACCTAACTCAGCCCTTAGGTATGATTAATACTCCAGTGGACCTGACCCAAAGTGAAATCATTAAAGCCTATATGGTTCATATGTTGGAATGATTCATTCCTACAGGAGAGAGAGGAATAAAGAGAATTATATAAATACAATGGTCAATCCAAAAGAGGAACTGGAAAGTTTAAAACTGATCTTTAGCTGTCAGTGGAGGCTATGCATTGATCTTAGCATATATAGCACTGACATCAATTAATCTCTTAATGCAGAGCAATACTTCTGTCTGATCTCATAGATCTAGTCCCTACCTGGATTCAATGATGCCATTGTACTCAAAGTACTTCAGCTTTAGTAGCAACCTGCAGAGGCATAACAGCTATGCCAGTAAAGTCCTTGGAGACCTTTCACCTTACTGCCATTAATGACCCTGAGTAGCTGGGCCGTGTGAAGCATCTCTTCTTTCATGGCAGATTTTAAAAACATAATATTTTTATTTTGTTTTTGGGGTTTTTTTTGCTCCTCAATCCACACCTCATGTCCCTCTTTTGGGTCCTCCGGAATCTTCACCCATCTCTAAAAAGTCAGTGTACTGGGAAAACCTCCAGATCACTTTAAAATATCTATCCAATTAGGATTGCCCCACACACCTCCTAACAACTAATATTTTATCCCTCTACAAACCAAACTCCCATTCATTATTGCAGTGGCTTGAAACTGATGTTTGGAAGAAAGCAGTGTTCTGAAATCTTTTTGGAGTATGGCTGATTTTTAAGGAAATTTGGTCTGCCACTGGACATTCTCAGAGACTTGAACATTTTTTATCATAAATGCTGTAAAAGGGATTCCTGTTCTTGGTGGGAGGTTGGACTAGACCCCTGAGGTCTTTTCAATCTCCAAAATTGGAAGTTATGAGTAACCTGTGGACCACTCAACTTTCTCAGCGTAATACATGTTTTTAAAGAGAAGGTTGAGATGATGAATACAGAGTTAGGTTTCAGGGGCCCATTCCCAGCTCAGAGACTGTTGGAGGGAAGACAGATCATATTTCTATTGTTATTTCCACACTTGACTTAACACCAGCCCCAGGAAGACAATAATATATCATCTTTTTACTCAGTCAGGGTCAGATAAAGTCTATAAAGTTCAACAAAATGCCAGAGCTATCGTCATTTTTCTCTTCTCAATGTACTATCCAAGTCTCTGGGATTTTGACTCAATTACAATATAATTTAGGGTCAGGAGAAGAAGAGAACAGGACTTTTGATAGTCTTGAAATTGGAATAGAGTTGTTCTATGAGATATTAGCAATTGTGGACAGTTAAACCATTTTGAGTTAACATCTCTACCTCCCTGGCATTCAGCTGTTGGTAGAAAGTGTTCTATTGTGCTAGCAACAGTTGCACCAGCTGTGAGGAAATCGCAGCCACCAACCAACCAACTGGATAAATCAAGGACTGAAGCTGGGATGAAAAAGTAAGTGCTTAACAATTCTGGACTCAACAGGTGTTCTTAAGCCGGACTAGAAGGAAGAAGGAGCAATGTTATAGAGGAAGTCACAAGAAAATGAATAAGCCTTTACATAATAGAGCTAATAAGATTTTCTTCTTCAGAAAACATGTAATTTGCTTTCCTTTTCCAGCCAAGGTACTTGAGATATCTTATCCATTATTATCCAAAGCCATTTCTTTAGCAGATAAGATGAGAAATGACATATCTCAGTTTGATTCAAGATCACTCAACCCAGTATTATGAACAATTCCTTATGTTTTCTGAGCATAATTATTTCCCATGGAGATGCAATAAGCAGCAGCTTTCAGAACTAACTCAGTCCTAACTCAGGCCTGGATGGGGTGGGTGATACTGGCATTCTCCAACATAATTTGAAATTTAAAATAATCTTACTTGGGCCTGGATTTCTGTAACTATTATAAGAATGTATTTTGGTTCATGGGGCTTAGAATTTGAAAACTTGGTCAAAAGACTAGAAAACCTCACAGATAATGTTCACACTTGGATCCTCCCCTTCTGTCTTATCAGTGAATTTCCTTATAGAAAGATATGAGCAAGAATACAGAGCACTTAAGGTTGTATAGGGTTCTCCTAGAAACTGAGCAGGGGAGCCAGAGAGAAAGGTAGAGTAGGTCAATAGGTGTAATATAGTAACTTGAATAAATGTGAAAACCTGTGAATGTTTTGGGCAGCATTTTTCTAAAGAGTGCTGGTGGAAATCCCACCTGAGAAAAATCAGCCATATAAAATGCATGAATAAGAGCAATGTTTATAAATATCCTCTATATTATTGGTAAAAATAACTCTGTTGAGCAAGCTTAAAGGAGAAACCAAAGCAATCTATTAATTCAGTGAACAGAGAGCCACTTAAGTGCCCAGTAGGCCAGTGTACCTGGAATGCTGACTTACTCCTTGGCTGATGCCTCTAGAATGGCCTCCCTGTGGTCTGAATTCCTACCTTATTTTTTCTTTTCTCCTTCTACAACAAGATCAGTGTGCTTTACTTTCATAAGCATGCATCAAGTAACAGAGCAAGGGCATGTGCAGAGGGGACCATCTCTGGCAGGTAGGATTGGCAGGAGGCAGTGTACTTATGCATGGACCAAAAAAAATGATGTTTTTAGTGAAAATAGCACAATCTATAGAACAATTTCTTTTTAATATGGATTGAGAATCTTGAAATACAAGGGAATTTTCAGAACCACAGATAGTATATTAGGTTGCTTTAATTTTGGCTAAGATTCTCAAAGAGAATGGATACCTTCTGACAGATTCACAGGCAGTATAGAAAATGATTCATTTCACCCCTTCTAATGACCTATTAGTTCCATTCCCTACCTTTACAGTGTGTACCTTCCTGAGATCTAAGACATTGCCTCTAACAGCCTAACAAATGTACTTTAGCAAACATTAGGAGAAAACAAGATCATGTATTTATGCTTTAAAGAAAATACGTTTAAGGACTTTGCTCTTTTGTCATATTTTATCCAAAGTAGAGGTTGGAGTTAGGCTTCTCTTTGGTACTCAGAGACATTTAGAATTAAACTCAGAATCTCTTTCAGGAACACAGATTTGATTTCAGAAATACTGCACATCCTCTATTTTATTAAATGTGATCTTGCAAACACCTGCAAACTTCTGAAAACCTACTATACCTCAAATCTCCTGAATCCAGTGTGCCTTTAAAAAAGAGAGAGAGAGATTAAGGACACTCCAAGTACTACATTCCCAGCAAACCACATAAGAGTGAAAGAGCATCACCTAAAGCCAGTCTGGTCATGGTTGAATTGCCACCCCAAATTAGTATTCATGAGGGTCTCCCTGACAAATGGAGTTATTATCCACAGATGCTGTAAACATAAATCAGGAGGATATCATCAATAATGTTGTATTCTCTTTGTCCTCATTGTGTTTACAGATCTTGCTTTGAACAGCACATAAATACTTGGAGCATATTGCGGGAAACATGCCACTCATCTTATTAGCTTTCTCTGGCTCCAAGCTCTGACGCTGATCATCCCGACAGTGTTTGCCAACAACAAAAGAAGCCTATTGATCACATTACTTCTCTCTTTGGCAGCCTTTCTGCCCACGATTACCTTGCATCACTTGCCTTAAGTCAAATGTCACAGAACAACTTACCATGGATGTATCTATCTAATACAGTAAAATAAATTACTATGAGTATAATTGGAGGAAAATCTTTATTGTGAATTGTTTATAATTTATAATTTTATTTCTTGGCGTTAACGAACAGTCAAAATCAAAACTTACTTTGGAAGCTCCAAATCCATAAAATTGTGCTCATTCACAATTTATTTTCTGAACAGTTTGCAGAGTCCCAAATATCTTGGAAACTGATCCATCAATCATTCTCAGAATCACTCTATGTATGAACAGTTTTCTCTGCTGGCATTTTCATTCTATAACAGAGTATCTCTATTGAAGTTTCCTGGTAATTTTTCATCTGTGTCATAGCCTTCATTTGTCTTTCACTTATTTTGGATAGATACTATGAAAGGATGCATTACTTTTTAAGTTGAAAATAATACTTTGCAGACCGAGAATTTAGGAATGTAACTGGGATATACATACTCAATGTGAAAAATAGAAAGGCTGTTGTGAGATTATTTGGCAGGAAAAATAATATTTGTATTGCAGTATTATAGAGAGCAGGTGCTCACATGTAAAGACAGTCATTCCATAACCGGTCTTCCTGACACATTATATTCTGTATCCTGTTACCTATAATTTCTAGGCTGTTAGACTCTCCAGAGGAACTGGCTGTCTCTATCTGTCCTAATATGGAGCAATTCTCCTTCACTGAAGCATATGCCATACTTGGCTGTTAGTGTGCATTTTCAGGTCTATATCCACCAACATAAATCATGAAGAATGCAGGAACTCGGTCCTGTTTGTGGCTGATCCTTGCCTGATCCCTGTGGCTGTCCTTGGGCAAATCTTGAACCTTCAACTACTTTATCTGTTCTGTTTTGCTGACTTGACTCTGCTACCTAGCTTAGTATTCAATCCGAGTATCTGTCCTCACCTACCCACATACCCCCATGTGAT
The DNA here is from genome assembly GCF_009828535.3 of Hylobates moloch. Lineage (NCBI taxonomy): Eukaryota > Metazoa > Chordata > Mammalia > Primates > Hylobatidae > Hylobates > Hylobates moloch. The sequence continues at coordinate 21,351,663 of NW_026652288.1, read as the reverse complement.
GTCTCTGAAAGAAAAATTAAAGGGGTGGGCTTAATAGGATAAAACCAAGAGAAGTCTTCTTGACAGCAAGGCCTTTGACTGAAATCAGAAAATGAAGAGCCGTATTCCTATGTGCCATGTTTAACTAAAGACTAAGTCACCTCAAAGTCATAAATATGGCAGAAATGAAAATCATGAAAGAAACTACTGTATAAGCTGCTGAGTGCAAGCTGGAGGAGACACTTCAGGAAACATAGATCCCTTTGAACTCTCCTGGAAGCTACTGAGACTCCATACTCTGAAGACAAAATAATTGCATTGGTGTCATTTTAGAAAAGACATAGCTAGGACATGTCTAAGCCTCTATGTTATTTACTAAGTGCCTACCATGTGCTTGACAATCTTCCTTCATTATCTCATACTCACTGCTCACGTTTTTTCTTTACAGCTTTAAACAAGTAAAGCAATTTCCCACTTGTTTTTCCTGATACTGTCTTTGAGCTCCTTCTCTTCCAAGAAGACTTTTCTAAACTATCATGTCAGCCAGTTTGAACTTTAATCATCTTGTGATTGATTCACATCTGACATATGTGGTCTGGACTCCTAGACCACTACTTTTGTATGGGTTGTTTCTGCCAAAATCTGGGTCCATAGGATTCATTGATTTATTAAATTGTTTATTAATGTATTCATTTAGAAAATAGTTGAGAGATAAGCATGAGCAAGACCATAACCTGGAATCTTTTAGTCAGCAACAAAAAATAATCAATTGTAGCATAATCTCTAGAATTATCATCTCTTTTTTTCTTTTTCTTTGCAACCAGGGCTTTAGACCCTGAGGATGGAATAGTATCAAGACTGTCGCTCCAACCATGAAAATAATGTATGCTGCACTGTCTCCTGCAAAACTCAGCTTTTTCATCTACCTCTTTTCTTCCCTAAGGATATTTGGTGAATAATTGAAATAATTGCAGAAATAGATATTGAAAGGCTTTTTGTAAATCCAGGGTATTATTGTCTCTATAATTAGGCCATGCACGGTATATAGAAATCTTGATTAGAGCAGTGCTTTTTCAACAGCTAATTAGCTTGCACAACAATATGTTTCCTGGATATGTTTTAGAGGATTGTTTTATGTTTTCTTTTCACTCCTGTCTCCTGAGCAAATGAATTGAAGTGTCCTCAAAGGAAGACTCAGAGCCCTGAAGGGTAAAACCTGCTGAGTGAGGCTGATGGGGGGACATTTCCCTGAGGTGGCTTAGAATAAAGTATATAGCTTCTGAGCTGAGGCATACAGATGACTAGGCTGTAGGGGGCTGTGGCTGTCCAGCGATTATGTCAGAGGCAGGGAACCACCATGCTCCATGGTTTCACCTGCACAATACCTTTGGGAATTTTCTCCTGTCCAGAAAAAAACCCTCTCATTCTGTTCAAATGTCTTAAATCCTCCTCTGATTTTCCAGGGACTCTGTGCCCCCATAGCATTTATTTCACTTATGTTGTGATTATTTGTTTGTTATGTCTTTCTCCCCTTCTAGACAAGGATCTCATTAAAGGAAAGGATTATTTCATTTTCCAATCTCTATGCGAATTGGAAGAAAATAGGAAAATATTTTGCTTGATTTTTAAGTCAGTAATCCTTGAACCATCTGAATCTCAGACTCAGGTGAGTCTATCAATTCCCTCCTAAATGAAGTGCATGTATTAAAAATTCATAAAATTGTAGGAAATATATAGACTATTCTTGCTCCTCAAAACAGATACACTTACTCTAGAAGAATCCTTTTACTTTTTCTCCTCTGCTCTCATTCCCCAAAATAGTCATCAGATTCTGATACAAGCCAACCAATTAAAGACAATCTTGGTCTTGCATTTGAGTTGCACTGGAGTACAGCAAAATCTCGTTGTGTTTTATATCTCTCAGGAAAATGATCACTATTGTCTTCAAGTTGCAAATATTTACTTCTGAAATTCACAGGAAAAGAACACATGGGCTACTCCAGCACATAGAGCCACTGTGTGAACCCCACATACGTATGTAGATAAATGTTGGATGGGAGAGTTTAAGACCATTGCTTAAATTCAAATCACTTCTGCAGGAAATTCTCCTTGGTGGTTTGAATCTATGCATTGCTGTTGCACCAGCAATGCACTCATCACAGACCTCTCCACTGTTAACATGGAATGATTCTTTTTTTTTTTTTTTTTGAGACAGAGTCTCGCTCTGTCGCCCAGGCTGGAGTGCAGTGGCGCAATCTCGGCTCACTGCAAGCTCTGCCTCCCGGGTTCACGCCATTCTCCTGCCTCAGCCTCTCCGAGTAGCTGGGACTACAGGCGCCCGCCACCACGCCCGGCTAATTTTTTTGTATTTTTAGTAGAGACGGGGTTTACACCGTGGTCTCGATCTCCTGACCTCGAGATCCGCCTGCCTCGGCCTCCCAAAGTGCTGGGATTACAAGCGTGAGCCACCGCGCCCGGCCCATGGAATGATTCTTAACTGATATTAAAGGTGGAGAATAACAACAAAATCACTCAGTAGTCTTTTATCACAGTACGCATACCCTATTTTCTTCTTCCATGAGAAAGGGACATTCAAGGAATGGGTATTGCTATATTGAAAGAAGGGATTTTCTAGGGTTAGGGGATACTGTGCTATTTTCTCCAGATGGGTGGGCATTTATAACTGAAATAATTTCACAAACTTAAGTTACAGAAATTTATTGAGAACTTTATACATGTAAGGCATTATTCTTAGTCCTTTATTTTTATTATCATGCTTAACACAATAATTTTGTGATATAAATATAATTGTCTTCCATATTTGGCAAATAAGGAAACAGAACCTAAAAGCTCACACAGTAAAGTGGCAAACCCATCTAGATGTCTCATCATGGAGCATGTACTTGGAATCTTCATGCTACCTGCTTCTCTGCATAATGATGATTTCCCCACCCCCATCTTCAGCCAGGTGAGAATCACTATGATAGGATTCTAGCTTTGGAAGGTAGCAAAGCATCCATCCATCCCCAAGAAACAGCCCCGTCTTCTGAATCTCCCAATTATCTGTCACCCTCCCTGCCCCCTCTGCCACTTTCTCGAACATTGCCCATGATTAGAAAACACAGATCCTCATTAAAGTCCATCCCTCCATCCTATTGGTACAAATTAAAACTAGCAGTGGCCCGCGCAGTGAACTCAGTAGGATCCTAGCTAATAATTTTTGCAAATTGAAAAATAGGCTTTTTCTTCATAAGCACCATCTGTACCCTCAGGACATTCTTATTAACACTTTCTCTCCTGTGCTATCCTTCTACTGAAAACTGCTCAAACAAAGGTTGCAGAGTTTCCCATTGATCTGGCCCCTGAGACCTTTCTAAAGGGCTTTAGGCAACCAGCAGCTTATCTGGCCATTACAGCAACGTTGTGAATGAACTCTGTAAGCCGTGTGGTACTATTTCCAAATTACACATGAGCCTGCAGAGGCCCAGAGACTTGAAAATGATACGCCCATTCATCGAGTAAAGGTTTTAAGTGTTCACTACATATCAGGCGTTATTCAAAGTTCTTCAGGTACAGCACTGAGCAAAACAGAGAAAACTCAGTTCTGGCTTCATGGAAAATAATTCTAGTGGAAAAAAAATTATGTCATAAATGGGGCTCCTTTCTCATGTAACACAGCTACACGGAAGCAAAGGTTGCCTCCTTCAAGCCCAGTCTCATGCCAGAGTCTATGCTCCTAACCACCATTTTATCCCATGCATTGTCATGCAGCTGGCTGGTAGAAAGGGATTCAGGACAAATCTCCTGAATTTTGGTCCAGGTTTTCAGCACAAGACTAACTTTCTGAGAGAAAACACAAGTATTGGTATCAATTTCTTTGACTGTATCCAGAGAAGTTTTGTGTATTCTCCATTTTCCCATTTGAGTAGTGGCCAAGTGTATTGGGCTTCTGGTCATACTAAAATATGGCTCAAATGCACTCTTGCCCTGCAAAGTGACTGAGTGGCCCGGATAAGCCCAAACCCTCCAAGCCATTCTTAAATGGAGTCCCCACCTCACAAGTCTGTTTTAACTATTAAATTATGTATTTAAAGTACTGGCACAATTTTTAGTAGAGAATAAGCACTCAAAATACTGTAATTATTATCTTTCATATTAAGTGATAGATCTTTAGCCTTCTCCAATGACTTCCTGTTCTCCAACTGTCTCCCCTTTTGTTTAAGAGAGGCTAGGACCACAAGGAAACTGTGTCAACCCCAGAACAAAGGGCTTCAGCCTCTATATCAGGGTGTCCAATCTTTTGGCTTCCCTGGGCCACATAGAAGAATTGTCTTGGGCCACACATAAAATGCACTAATACTGATGATAGCTAATGAGTCAAAAAATATTTTTAAAAATCTCATAGCATTTTAATAAAGTTTATAAATTTGTTTTGGGTGGCATTCAAAGCTGCCCCAGGCTGCATGTATGGGCCACAGGTTGGACAAGCTTGCTGTCTATATAATACAGCAGCTAACTTCACTGATGATTCTGAGGAACACAAGGATCACCGGGAGGTCTGAAATTTCTACCCAGCAGCTCTGCTACTGCTTAGGATTTCAACTACTCCATCAACTTTCACCATGTCTTCAAACCATGAGCAAAACCAATTGATTTGAATTGGATTAAATAAATTGATTCAGCAAAACTATTTTCTGAGATCTATTCTGTGAAGGGCATAATGCTAAAGGATGATGATGATGATGATGAAGAAAAGTATGGTTTTTGGAGCATCTACTGTGTACCAGACACAATAACATTGCTTTACATTCACTATTTCACTGGATGCCAACAATATTCCTGCAATATAATTCCAATTTTGCAGATGAAGAAAACAGGGTTTAAGAGTGACAAGTCCTGGGTTCAAGATCACACAGTAATAAGTAGCACAACCTGGACTGAATCCTTAGACTATCCAACTACAAAGTCTCTTTAGGCTTTTCTTGCTTGTTTGAGATCTGGTAACTGATCTCTAATAGCCCATTTCATATAGAGATACTTCTCTCCCACCCAAGCCACTGCAGATATCACCAGTGTCCAGTGTATAGGACACAGGGTGCAAAACAGACAAAGGTACTGAAGAAGCTCAGAAAATGAAAAAGGTAAACTTGCCTTTGACACGTTGGGAAGAGACCTGCAAATGTGCAAAATGCAAGTCTGGGAAAATGTATTTTGAGAATTACATGGAGTTTAGAACATTCTTCACTGTTTCTTACACCTCGGATTGTTGGGAATATTGACTCTTTCTCCACCCCTTTTGTAAGGGGATGGTGAGTGGCAAATGCCATTGCTATCCCACTCCATAGGCCCTCAGCTTACCTGTCAGTCCACCTACACTCTGGGAGATTTTTCAAACATGCAAACAGCTGCCTACTCCAAACACACACAGATCTCAGGTCCTCTGCTTGAGGGTCCTCTCTGAAGCCAGGATCTTGGAGTCCAGAGTGCTAGGAGATTCACCTCTCCAAAGGTAAGCCGTAATCAACAAGAGATAGAAATCCATACATGTGCATTTCAGTGCCTTGTTCCTTAATGAGACAATACTGACAATACTGAGTTTCAGTCTATGCAGTTTTTCAGAGCACCCCAAAGAGACGGAATCCTCAATGGTTACCTGCTTATTAAGGCATCCTTGATTGGCTTTGTACCCTTCCCTGTCACCTTTGCCCCTCCCTCATCTAGGTATTACCACCTAAAGAAAGTACCTGCTCTCAAGTTAATGTCTCAGCATCTGATTTTGAGGCCACCTTGCCTAAGACAAGGTGAGAGAGATCCCAGATTAAGGACATCTGCCATTTCTTTCGGTGAAGTTATTAGAGAAGTTCCTATACCTAACACATCTCACTTTTCAAAACTTACAGCTTGACTTACGTATTAACTCTGCCTGATTAAGCCGCCAACATCGACCCAGTTGCTGGTGACACTGAGCTTAGTGCCGCCAGCAGGCAGTGAAATAAATATCACACCCTGGGCCTGTCCAGGAGAGGTTTATAGTCTGCAGGGAGAAAAGGGTGACTGACTCTCATGCTCCAATTAAAAAATTAAGAGACCGCATATAATCAGGTACGAGTCTAAGAGACAGCTGCTCTGCATGCTTGAAGACTTTAGAGACAGTGGGGAAGAATAAAGGCTCTAAATAACGCAAGTCTCTCCAGATGTGCCATAAGGGGGATGTCCAGTGTTCTATGGTTTACAAGACATAAATTGCCTCTGCTCTTCGATTTCCATCAACACCAGTCACAGCAAGTTAAGCATAGCATACAGAGGCATGGGAAGTCGGGAAAAGATTAATGAAGCACACCCAGTAAGAGTTTCAGATACCCTCAGGGGAGCTCAAATCCCCCTTCTACAGAAGGGAGCTGGCATCCTGGAACACAGAAGAAGCACCCCCCTTGAGGGGCAGGACCACACGTCACACACCATACATCACGCACACAGAGCCGTTGTGCAGGGCTGAAACCAAGTAAATCCCAAACTTTGCTTGGCCCAGATTTCCCAGTTGAGTTACATGGGATGCGACTTTGGTCTCTGACAAATTAATGGAAATGGGATTTATACTGAAAACACAACAATGAGCAAATGAGGAAATTCGCATTCAATTTAAGTCACATAGGCTGTGAATTGGTTGTGAATCTGGCTCCGTGGGCAAAAGGACTGAATAGGGTCAGCTGTCTGAGCTGATGTGTGAAGTTTTTAGGTTAGTTTTGATCCAGGGCTCATCAAATAATCTATAGTAGGAGCCAGGTACAAAATAAAGTGCTTCACATTACTACTCTAATTCTTGCAACAAACTCATCAAATAATTCTACATGCATTTCTTGAGTAAAAAAACATGCTCAGAATGGTCACAATGGTTCAGAAGAGACAGAGCCAAGACTTTAGATAATCATCCGAGACTCTGGCTCCTAACCACTCTTCTAATTATATTCAGCAAATAAGTAACATTGGACATTTGTGCACATACCTAATGGGGGTGTAAGCTTTGATACATGTAAAATGCATTCTACATGCATATATTAATGTACATATCATAATACAGTTAGCTGATAGAAAAGTTAACTTTCTAATTTGTGACCTAGCACACTTTTGCTTAAAAATTCCATATTCGTTGCAGGAGATACAGTTGTCCTCTTTCATGTTTGAAAAGTGAATTAATGAGAGATTTAAAGTTAAGTTTCCCTTCCAATACCAAGGCCTTTTCATTTCATTTGCACCAACCCAAATGCCCTGCTCTTGTTCAAAGCACTATTGTCCGTGAGCAAATATGTTTGACTTCTCCTGCTGTGCTTTTTTGCAATTGCAATTGCATCAGTGTAACTCGGGCAACACTTCCAAGTAGCTATTGAATAAGTAAAAGGGATAACACTTCATAAAATTAGTTGTTTGTTTGTGGGTTCCCTAAGTTTCCTTTTCTGCTACAAACATCTCTTATAAGAATGCTTATTTATCCTTATTTATACTCATTTTACCTTTTTTAAAAGCAGTTTCACATAGATTTTTGCACAACAGTGATGTATAGTTGGTAGGGGATTATAATGCCCATTTACAGAAAATTGAGACTCAAAGGATTCACAAATCATCTGAATACTACTCACCCAGTACTGGAGTCAAGTCTTTACTTCAAAATGTATGTACGTGGATGTATTTGTGGTTACGCATGTTTTAATGTTGGTCAATACACATTTTCTGAACACTCACAATATACCAGGAAATGTGTAGAGAAGCAATGCATGAGTTGTGGATTTTGCATTCAAAAATTAAGCAGAAAACCAGGTAAGAAATCATTAAAGTCACCTGTATTGTAAGAGAGACGTAAATAAAGTGTGATAAGAGTGTGGACAAGGGAGAGACTAACAGTGCCTATGGCTGAAAAATCAGGTAAATCTTTTTAGAGGTATTTTAGTTAGCCCTGGCAGAAGAAGATAATTTGTACAGGTAGAAAAATTAGGGAGAAAGAATTCTATGCAAAGAACACCAGATAAGGACAATAAGGATATTTGGAAGATGGAGAGTGTTGTAGGATGGCTGGAGTCCAGAATGTAAGAAGGAAAGTGCGAGGAGTAGACATGGAAAGTAAAAGTGTGGCAATGTAACTAGTGCCTCTTAAAGGCATGCCAAAGAGGATGGACTTTATTTTACAGAAATTGTAGAGGTTTTACAATTTCTAAGTGAAATGGAAAAAAAAATAATTCCCATGAGTAGAGAAGAAATTGGAACGGATCGGTGGGGATGTCATGAGTGACCGAGAAAATATCCCTTCCTCTGTGAATCATCCTTTTGACTCCCCCAGGTGAGGATAGCTGCTTTGTCCCTGGAATCAACAGTACCTTGCCCTTGTGCCTACAACAGCACTTAGTATATGTGTTTTAGTTTTCTTGTACCTAGATCTTCCACAATTTTGTCTTCCCACTTCCTCTGCTCCACACAAATCAAATGGAGAACAACTGGACACAGTTTCTGCCATTTTGTACACAAATAATCTTTATATCCAAGGATGCTGCACACTGATTGGCTCACAGTATGTGCTCAAATAAAGGTTTATTGGATTTCATTGAATGGAATCCATAGGCAAGGAGACAAGGACAGATGACTATATCAATGAATTTTAGGTAGAATGAAAGTAAAAAAAATTTCATGGCTGAGGGTCATTATTTTCTCAGTGTGATAGGAAGCAAGTCATCTATTGTAGGGGAAAGAAACATAAATTATGTTGATTTCTTAAGGAAGTCAGTTAAGGTTTGGCTTCAGAGGATACAAAAGGAAATCTAAAACAGAAAAGGGGGAAAGGGCATTTAAAATTGCTCTGTACATACAGAAGGGAAGAGAAAGCATTGCTGTAGAGTAGAGCATTTACATCTGATTTTATGACTTGTTTGCAAAGAAGAAAGATGGTCTGATGGTCCTAGCTTGGGGATCTGTCACATGCTTGGGTTCAAGTAGTCGAAAGCACTGAGGATTTTGGAGAAGGACTGGTTACAATATCATAAATGGATGGAGAAGAAGGGTAAGAGAATATGGAGTGGAACACTCCACTAAGAAATTTTAAGAGATTGACTCCAGGAAAAAATGAAGAGTGTGAAAAATAAGTAAATAAAGTAGAAAGACTGACTTTTAAGACAAGTGAAAAAGCAGATACTTGGGAGCCAAATAGACAGCGAGATCGGAAGAGGTGTTTTTTTTTTTTGGAGACAGAGCGTCGCTCTTTCACCCAGGCTGGAGTGCAGTGGCGCAATCTCGGCTCACTGCAAGCTCCGCCTCCCGGGTTCACGCCATTCTCCTGCCTCAGCCTCTCCGAGTAGCTGGGACTACAGGCGCCCGCCACCACGCCCGGCTAATTTTTTTTTTTGTATTTTTAGTAGAGACGGGGTTTCACCGTGGTCTCGATCTCCTGACCTCGTGATCCACCCGCCTCGGCCTCCCAAAGTGCTGGGATTACAAGCGTGAGCCACCGCGCCCGGCCAATAGACAGTGATTTTAACCTCAGATCTACTACCACATATTAGCTGTGACCTAGCCTGAATTTAGTAATCATTCAGAAGCTTAATTTTCACAAAAGCAAATAGGTACTGTCACATGATTTGGAAACTGAGAAGTCTTCTGTGCTTCCAAGTCAGAGCTGAAAACAAAAGGATCCCAGGGAATCACCAAAAGTTGGAATCAGTGTGTCCAGGTAAGAAGTGCTACTAATAGAAATGACAGGCACCAGCAAACCCATCGTTCACTGAAGTCAAAATAAAGAATATCCAAGTATTGGTGAAGAGAGATCATCATCGCCTCCCATGCTGAGGTGGGTATCCTCTGCTTGTACATCAGACCCTCCCTCCACAGTTCTTCACTCTGCTCAAGGCTCTGAGATGGTGGCATCTGTGAATTGCAACACCAGGATCCCCTGCCCTCTGGATTCTGGTTGTTTTCTGCTATTGTGAGACACCAGCAGGAAACCGAAGGGCAAAGAAGAGAGAGGTCAAAGTAGTTATCCCCCTGGGCTGACTTCCTGCCAGGTCACTAGTTGCTAGTGACAGTGTTTCTATGACTAGACTTCCTACTGGGCAAAGTCTTCCATAGGTACAACTCTTTTTATTCACATACTCCTGAGTAAGGAGACTATAGAGAACAATATCTAATATTCCTTTTTTGATCAATTGACTATCTTTGCATATTCTTAAGGGCATCATTTTGAGGATCATTTTTTACTGCTCAAGGCACAAAAATCATAGGATATTTCATTGAAATGTACCTGCCAGGCTACATCAGTTGTTCCAATGTGTCTGTGCGTGTGTATCGTGTGGTATTGTATTATGTTGAACCAAATCATGCATTTTTGCCAAAACTTTCTCTTCATCCTGAAGTGGATATATAGCTAAAGGCAAAAGCAAAACCACTGAACTGAAAGTTCTGTTTTAATTCTGGTTAATTGAGGTTGTCAAAAATATACATATTAGGAAAGCAAAATAAAATGTCTTCCATGAAGTTCTGCCTAACAAATATAATAGGAGTTACAAATAATGCCTGGAAAAAAGCAGCCTGCAGGACCTGGAGAATATCAAGCAGTAAGTTTTCCTTGTCTGAGACATATTTTAGAGAAGAAAAATCCCTGGGCTTCGAGCTACTACTGATGCCACTATGAGGCCCTTCTGCACAGCCAGCACAGAGAATGCAGCCAGCACTTCCTGATGCTGCCTTTGTTCTAAGTGCAACTGGGGAAAGTGGGCCCAGCAAGCCCTTTGCAGCTCACCTCGCAGTGGCTATAATCTGTAGTGCTAAGCAGTACACAGAAAGCCTAAAAATAAAATCTGTCACCTCCAAGTCTTCTTTCCTATTCACATTTCACTCAGGTTAGTTTCCCACTGCTCTCTACTTGCTTAGGATGACAATGGCAGAGCAGTCATTAATTAGTTCGTAATAAAAAGCATTTTATAACCTCTATCACAAATATCAAATATTCATCAGCTCTACACAGCCAGCCAGATTCCTCTCTGGTAGCAGGCAGTGGCTGAGTTAGATTTTACTTAACTTTTGGAAGGGGAGAATAGTAATTACGATTTTTTAAAAAAATTATAATCATCTTTCAATAAAGCAATTTTTCAAATTATAAATCATATTTATGTGGAAGAGATTGGCTTAGATGATCTCTAAGCATTTATGTCAACCCTGATCCAACTACACACAAATCACATGAAAGGGCAGAAAATGTGCTTCTAAAATAAATTACTATCCCAGTGCTATTAACAAACCAGAAAGTTCCAGGACTTCGTAAGAGATAGATGACAAGCAGAATTGGATCTATGTAAAAGCAAACCCAGAGAAAATACAGCCAAACTCATAGAGAATACTATTGCAGAGTCAAGGGCAGTTCTGAGGAACTTTATATCTAGGCTTAATAGAATCCTGGGCAATAAGGGAAGGATAGAACTTGAATAGGGGATGATTTGGAGAACTCAACAGCCAAGCCAACTGAATTTTTCTGGATTGTGTGCAGCAGAGGGATGCAGAGAGATTTCCATCTTCACCAAGGCAAGAAGAATGGTGCTCCAGGGACAGAGTATTGTCCCTGAAAGGTCCTAATTTCCAGAGAGGTGTCAGCATACCAAGTAGTTGGGTGATCACTATCCACTATCTCTGGCAAGCTCCTCCTTCCCTTGGAGTCACTGAAGACAGGCCAGGCATTTCAAAATTATCTCTCACTCAATGGCAGAGCAAGAATCATAAAAGCAAAGGTGAGAAGACAACCAGAGATGTCTTTTCCCATATTTGGGGAGTAATTGACTTTATTTTTAAAACCTTTAGGAAATTTTTTGTTTCAATAGTGAAAAAAGTATGTATTCCTGAGCTCCCAATTTGACGTACTTTTATACTAAAATGGCACTAAATTATATTAAAGTGGAGATAATTGCTCTGATAATTTGTATTAGCTATTGATACGTAAAATAACAATGCATTTTTCTTGTACTTTTAGTCTATAATCTACTGGTTACTTTCAATAAACACTTGTGTAGATACTAGATACTGTACACTTAAGAAATACTAACAAAACATTTGACCCATGGAGCACAGTGGCAGCTACTCAGGAGGCTGAGGCAGGAGGATCACTTGAGGTAAGGAATTTGAGGTTGCAGTGAGCTATGATTATGCCACTGCACTCCATCCTGGGTGACAGAGGGAGGCCTCTGTCTCTAAAACAAAACAAACAAGCAAAAAACATTTTACCCAATGTTTGTGAAGTCACCCTTTCATTAAAAATCTGAATCAATTTCTAAAGTACAAAATGAATCAATAGAAATAATATAAATTATATCACACTTTCAAAGAGTTTTTTATTATAATGATCATTCTGCATGAAATTACCATTGCAGTAAATTGTGAAAATTTGAGTATTCTTAGTCAAGCACAAAATATAACACACAACAACTATAAAGCTGAGATCCTTTTATGGTATTCAGATACTCATAAAGTCTACACAATTCAAATGCAAAGCAATATTCTTTGGCTGAGTTTTGAGAATTCTTGACAGTCAAATTGGTGTACACTGGGGTATCCCTATACATGACTTCCATAATCAGAGTCACGACAGGCTAAGAAGCAGAACGTACGTAGATACAAAGAAAATTAGTTACTGGAAAGATATAGCCAAGGGATTCGCCTCAATTCTCCAATTATGCAAACAAGGAAAAGTAGGTGGAAAGTCTGAGAGTGAAATTTAAGAGACATGAAGGAGAGATTCAGAAAATCCAGCTAAAGAGAACAGAAAGTAGAATAAGAAAGCATCAAAAAATAACTGAAGATACAAATCTTCTGATTTAAAGGTCGAGCAAGATTTAAAGATCATATGTAGATAGTTCAATGACTTGAAAATGAAGGCTTAGAGAAAGATATGCCAAGCAAAAGATAAGGGAAGAAAAGATGATATGATAGAGTTAAAATAAGATTAAATAGAATGCAAAGGAATAGAGGGTTGTAAACTAGACAAAATAAAACATACATATGGATTCACCCAAAAGACTATAATATTTTAAGATATTTTAAAATTGCTATTATAGCTTTGAAATATTTAAAACAATCTCATTAAAAAACACAAAAAGAGAATGAGAAACCCATAATCATTACTGAAGAATTTAGTGTCATCTCCCTGTATTGGAAAAAACAAATAAATAAATAAGGGTATCAAAAATTAAATAAAACTGCATTGCAAATAGCAAGTCTTACCCTGAAAAATAAAGCACCATACCCTGCAAATGGAAAATAAACATTCCTTCAAATACACATGAAACATATTCTCATATATGATGGCTTAAAAAAGAGCTCAGTAAATTATAACCATATTCTTCAAGTGCAGGCAGCCAAAAAAATACAAATTAAATATAAATTAGACTACCATAAAATCTATTAACTTGGGAAGTTTTACACTGCCTTTTAAATAACTATTGAGTTGAAAAGGCAATATAAAAAGCAATCTGGTTAGAAAGGGAGCTTCAAAACTCTATTTGTAAAGCACGTTATTTAAGGAGAAAAATCTCTGCCTATGTCAAATAGCAGGTTTGAAGACCCTTGTGGGGTTTATGGGAATCTAGATTTCTGCTCTCTTACACTTTCCATCACATATGCTCTAAAACCAAACAAATAAAACCCCCACAACTAACCTATGATAATTAACTACTGACCAGCTTTGAAGAAAGGAAAACTTTTATGCACTAATGATAAGACTTTACATTGGTAATTCTTTAAGAAGGGCAACTTGTTTTTATCGGTAATAATTGAAAGTGTGCATACCTTTTGATCTAACACTCTTTGCAAACTAAAAAAGCAGTACTCACACATGTATAAATACACAGTTAAGAATATTCTTTGCAGCACTACTTTTACTAGTAAATAGGAAACAAAGAACTATAAATCAATGGAGAAATGTTTACATAAATGATGTTTAACCCATTCTATGAAATATGAGGCAGATTTTGTTCTATTTTGCTTTATTTTTAATTTATTTAATAATTAAGGATAACTACATGTTTCAATGCAGAAGTAAATTCCAGACATATTATCAAATGAAAAATGCAAGTTTTAAAATAGTACATATCATGTGAGCTCATTGAAAAGATATGTATTTGTGTAGATACAGATATTTAGAAAAACTTAAGAAGAAGACATGACAGACATATTTGAAGGCATGGGGAAAATCCCCAGAACAATATACAGTGAAATGTGAACATCGGAATTTCCTGACATGGGTATCTTAAGGAGAGTCTTAGGAAGCACTTTCATATCTTGATTCTGAATATTTAAGTAGTACCTGGATCTTAATCAGTGAAAAATGTATTGACGTATTATAGCTGAATAAGCACACAAAATTATTACACTGTAATAGTCAATCGGTATCCATGGGTTCCACATCTATTTGGAGTCAACTGATTGTGAATTGAAAATATTCAGAAGAAATATGGATGGTTGTATCTGTACTGAACATGTGCAGACATTTTTTCTTGTCATGACTCCTGAAACAATACAGTATAACAACTATTTACCCAGCATGTAAATTGTATTAGGTATTTTAAGTAATCTTGAGATGACTTAGAATATATGAGATGATGTCATAGTTTACGCAAATACTACACCATTTTACACAAGGCACTTGAGCACCCATAGATTTTGCTATCATTGGGAGTCCTGGAAAACACAAAGTAGCAAAAAAGCAGAAAAAAAATCACTAAAATTACACAAAATTTACTGGTAGCAAGCACAGTGCACCGTATACATATTGTTTTCTTTGAAAATTTTGAAATCAAGCACTGTGGTACTTCTATTTGTCTAGAGTCTCCTTCATCTTGCGTATCTCATGTCAGAGGCCTGAATAGTGACAACTGATATTCAGAATAATGACAATAATGACTCGCAAGAGCATCAGGCAGAAAATACTCAATTTCTTCATTAGACTCCACTTAATAAAGCATGAAGTGGATTAAGACATTTTAAAAGACTTTCTATGAAAGTTGATATGTACAAAATATTAGTATCTATTATCAAAAAAAGTTCAAGAATACCATTGAATTATTTCCACTTGTGCAGCAAACTTCTTCCCCAAGTCTCACACTTCAAACGAATAGCTCCACCAATTTAGTATCACCTTTCTTTCATTCAATAAGGAGTCCTCTTTCCCTCACATTCCACGTCCAATTCAAATTCTATGGCTCTTCTCTGAAAATATGTTCTGAGCTGATCCTTTTCTTACCATATCTATTAAACGCCCCATCCAAGCCACCAATATTCTTCCAAGACTTCGGCTATGGTCTCTGTACTCTACTTTCTCCAAGATCTTTTCTTCACAAAGGACCCAGCCTTTATCCTGTTTGGTTTTCCCCACAGCAAGTAGCTTACCTGGTAAAAGGTAATACAAGCACACGCTAGTTGTCAATCTAACTAAAACATAGGCTCTTTCAGACCAGCGATCTTGTCTTGTTCAGTACTTAGGTCTCTACTGTGCCAAAAAGAGTGACACGCACATGTAATGTAATTCTGGCACTCAAGAAAAACCTTTATAAATTAATAGATTGTGGGGGAATTGCTTAAGAAGTTCAGGAGTGAAAGTAGCTTGGACTATGGTGATGGTGGTAGAGAGAAAAGCAATCAAATATAAAAGAGTTTGAAGGTAAAATAATCAGAACTGCTGACAGATTGGATAGCGGGCATGAGGAAAGGGACAGAGATATGATTTGGTTGTGTCCTCACCTAAATCTCATCTTGAATTGTAGCTCCCATAATCCCCACGTGTTGTGGGAGGGACCTGATGGGAAGTAATGGAATCATGAGGGTGGGTTTTTCCTGTGCTGTTCTCATGATAGTGAATAAGTCTCACGAGATCTGATGGTTTTATAAAGGGTAGTTCCCCTGCACTCATGTTAAGAAGGACTTGTTTGCTTCCCTTTCTACCATATTTGTAAGTTTACTGAGGTCTCCACAGTCATGCTAACCTGTGAGTCAATTAAACCTCTTTCCTTTATAAATTACCCAGTGTTAGGTATGTCTTTATTAGCAGCATAACAGACTAATACAGAAGGTGTTAGGAATCGGGTATAAAAACGGGATAGATCATTGTGCCCTTGACTGAGATAGAGTACATTGAAACGTGTCCAGGATGTGGAGGTGGGAGACAGACAGGTAGTGGAAGGTGGAAGGTGACTTTCACAATCAGTTTCTTTCCAGACAGAAGACTGTTCTCTGGTCAGGTTTGTGCTTCTGGGAACATCTCATCAAACGTCCTGCCAGTGGGCTTAGTACTGGAATTTGAATATGGGCTTATCTTTTCATCAGCCAGCTGTGTTGCTGTCAGCTTTTATCTCGGGCTGGACACTTTGGAGTGTTCAACTGAAAGCGATGAAAGGTAAGTCAGGCATGACCAGGCTGCTGCCATAATATCCAAGAAGTTGCATATTGTTAACCCAATTTGAGAGTTTTTTTTTAAATGAATGTGTTTAAAGTACATTTATTTTCAAAACTCTGCCAATATTAAATTCTGTAATCCTGTTTCACGCTTTCTGGGTGTGCTTTTTCTGTTTTGTTTTTGCCACTTTGCTCTTTCATCTGGCTCAGCATTTGACCACATGGGCTATTTTTTTAAATAATTTTCTATGGGATTTTGGCATGTTGACAAACATGTAATTCTCCTAGTGATGAGTTTCAGATTTTTTAAACGGCAGTCAAACCTATATTTAAAAAATCAGGAAACAATAGGTGCTGGAGAGGATGTGGAGAAATAGGAACACTTTTACACTGTTGGTGGGACTGTAAACTAGTTCAACCATTGTGGAAGTCAGTGTGGCGATTCCTCAGGGATCTCGAACTAGAAATACCATTTGACCCAGCCATCCCATTACTGGGTATATACCCAAAGGACTATAAATCATGCTGCTATAAAGACACATGCACACGTATGTTTATTGCAGCACTATTCACAATAGCAAAGAGTTGGAACCAACCCAAATGTCCAACAACGATAGACTGGATTAAGAAAATGTGGCACATATACACCATGGAATACTATGCAGCCATAAAAAATGATGAGTTCGTGTCCTTTGTAGGGACATGGATGAAACTGGAAAACATCATTCTCAGTAAACTATCGCAAGGACAAAAAACCAAACACCGCATGTTCTCACTCATAGGTGGGAATTGAACAATGAGAACTCATGGACACAGGAAGGGGAACATCACACTCCGGGGACTGTTGTGGGGTGGGGGGAGGGGGGAGGGACAGCATTAGGAGATACACCTAATGCTAAATGACGAGTTAATGGGTGCAAGAAATCAACATGGCACATGGATACATATGTAACAAACCTGCACATTGTGCACATGTACCCTAAAACCCTAAAGTATAATAAAAATAAAAAAAAAATTAAGATAAAAAAAAAACCCTATATTTAAGTAATTATCAAAATTAAGAATAAAACAATAACTTTGCATCTCCTCTTAGGGAGGATTACAAATTTAATATGCAACATTTTATTTCTCTGTTCATCATGTTCCAGCCTCACAACACAGTCATCAAGCTAGAAATACGGAAGGCATCACTGAGCCCTTCTTACCCGTTTTACCCATCAGCCTATCCATGAATTACTTAATTCTATTTTCACACCTGAACATTTCTCACATCCATCCTGTTTTCTGCTGTAACTACTCCCTTCTATCCTGAGTCTTTGTTATTTCTTACCCAGACTTTGGCAATAGCCTTTCAACTAGTCTCCTTTTCTCTAGTACACCCTCTGAGAAGTAAACAGTGCTTCATGTTACATGAAAATTTTCCTTACCCTACAAAAAACTCTTCAATGATGTCTTGTCACCTCAGAATAAAGTGTCTACTTCACAACATGGCACACACAGTCTTTGAAACTCACTCTTGCCCACTTTTCTGGCCCTGAGCTTCTTAACTCCCACCTTGGATTTCTTTGATTCAGAAACAAGAAACTGTGTATTTTCCCATAGAATATTATCTGATTATTATTATATATTCCTCCATATTGTCCTGCTGTCTTGAATAACTATGCTTTCCATCTCCCTACATCTAGTGCTTGGACATAATTCATGATTTACATCTCATATTGTCTTGGATGTCTGCTCCCACAGACACATTAAGCCCTTAACCAATACTTTGCCTTGCTTTGGTGCTACAACAAACCTACATTATATCCATCACTGACTTTGCCATATATTAAATAATTATATTTTTATGTGCTTTTTCCAATAGACTTTTAGCCCCTTGAGGGAAAGGACTATATTTTGCTATCTCTTTCTTATCAAAGTACTAAACAATATATATAATAAATTTCTAGCAATATATTAAGTGCTCAATGTTATTAAATATATTTTTGCTTCAAAACATAGCAAGACTATCTGAAAACTGCAATTTTTTTTACAGGATAGGAAAATATTCTGCTGTGATTTTGTTGTTTCAGCTTCACTTGTTCTGCTTTCCTCTCTGGGGACCCCTATTATTCATATACTAGCTCTCTGGTCTTTGCTCTCCTATATATTCATTTCTTTCTTCATATTCATTCCTGTGACCTTTTTCTTCATTCCGATGTTTACCTATACAACACTGATTTGCTGTTTTTGCAGTGGAAGTTCTGTACTTTATTCTTTCTTATGTGGATTTAATTTTACTCCTTTCTTTCCCCCAGGATCTGTTTAGTGGGGATTTTTTGGTTTTGTTTTTTAATTTTATCTGGAGAGAGACCACTTTGGTGGTAGAGACCAGCTGTTTTGTGTGACCTCTTGAAAATAATTTGCCCTGGTAGAGCTTCAGTTATCTCATCTGTAAAATGGACACAGTAAATGTGCCTACCTCATGGGTTTGTTGTCAGGATTAAATTGAACAAAATGTAAAATGCACTTGAAACTAAGCATGTTATAATGTTGGAAGAAAGGTCATACCACCCCACTGCTGATGTTTTCTTCCATTTAACCAGGCATCCAGTAGAGAAATACTTCCATCCCTCTCCTCTCCATCTTTTTTCCTCCCTTCCAGTTGCCTGAAGGATAGGTTAGGGATAAATTCTCATCCCCTTTTCTCTCTTCCTTTAGGAATTTCCTTGCCTACTTGAAGAGAACAGACATGTTTTCTTGATTGCTCTTGGTCAAAGTTTAACTTTTTAATAAATGTGTTACTCTGGTTTACTTACTGTTTCTTCCACTACCTTTTCCTTGGTTCAAACTCAGGTGGAAAAAAAAACAAGCAGTGTGTCTGTTGGGTCACCTTAAATTCCCAGTATCTGGTTTATTAGGCTGGGCGTCTTAAAGAAAAGAATTTGGAATGTATTCTGAGAGATAAAAATTATGTCTGGAATTTGAGGCTTATGGCACAGCTGATGTGCATGGCTGTCAGCTGGGGAGGTGCTATGCTAGGCAATGGCCACGTGGGGATTTTCCTTTATTTTTCACGATAGCCGTATATATTTAATACTTCAAGAGTAAATTCTGTAAATGCTTCTAAACTCTGAGTTTAATGCTTCAAAGAGTAAACTAGGTGTTCCAAAATGAGAAGAAATGATGGTTTGTTTCATGGGAACATAACCCTACTTTCTATTCCATGTTCAAATATTGGTTGTCTTTATTGTGTTGTTTATGGTTCTTGCTGACATTTGAATAACAATGAGTAAAGATGATATCTCATATAGCATACTTTGCTATATTGTTCTTTGGATATGCCTAACTTATAGTAGAGAATTTCTCTGAGCTTGAGGTAATCATTGATGCTTTATGCCTTGCTGACATGCTGGGGAATGGCTTAACCCATGGAGAATGCCAGATGCTTGATGGAAAAGCTTCTGTATGCTTGTTTTTCATGTGACTCATTAATTCAGAAGGTTTTTTAGCAGTGTTATATAGTTTTAAGCCTTTCTTCTTTTTATTGATGTGATTCTCATATCATAAAATTTTTTCAATTCAATGCTTTTTATGTATTCACAAAGTTGTGCACTCCTTACCACTAATTCTAAAACATCTCCATCAGCCAAGAAGTCCGTGTACCTATTGGCAGTCATTCCTAATTCACCCTGTTCCCAGCTGTGACAACCACTAATCTACTTGCTGTCCCTATGTAGTTTCCTATTTTGGATGTTTAATACAAATCGAATCATACAATATGTGGTCTTGTGTCTTCTTTCACTTAGCATAATATTTTTAGGTTCATCTATGTTCTAGAATAAATCATGTCTTCATTCTTTTTATGGCTGAATCATATTCAAGTGTGTAAATATACAATATTTTATCTATTCATCAGACGTTTGAGGGATTTTTGACTTTGGTTTGTCACTGCAACTTTTTTACCTAAGGACAAATGGTTGTTTCTGTAGCAGTGGAACTATATACACCAGCTTCTAAGCCAAGCTTGTCCAATCCATGGCCCTCTGGCCACATGTGGCCCAGGATGGCTTTCATTCAGCTTAAAACAAATATGTAAACTTTCTTAAAAGATTATGAGTTTTTTGTGATTATCATTTTTAGCTCATTAGCTATTGTCAGTGTCAGTGTATTTTATATGTGGCCCAAAACAATTCTTCCTCCGGCATGGCTCAGGGAAGCCAAAAGATTGAATGCTCCTGCCTAAGCAAAGCAACATATTACTTAGCAAACTTGAATAGGATGTACAGGTTTCAGGAAAGGCACAGGGAACTGGGTAGATAATAGGAACCAGCTAAGTGCTGACAAAGTTGGTGGCCTGTGAGGATACTAACAAGCAAACTTCGGGCTCCAGTGGGTCCAGGCAACCTCACGTAGCCTAAGAGTCCTGGTAAAGCTTGACCTCAAACTATATAGATGCAGTGGGTCTGGTATTACAGGCTAATTTGCACACATTTGCTTGAATTTATGTAACAAAGATTGCTTCTTTTAACCAACAAAATAACTGAGCGTTTCATATGCTTCTGAAACTAGCGAGGTTCTAGCTACATATTGTTAGGATCAGAACTAGCTTGATAGTCCTAGACCAGTTGCCAAATTCCATTCTGCAACCAGGGCCAAGGAAAGATTGTTAGTGGACTTTCTGTGTCTTTTCCAGAGACTCAAAAGTCATGCCCAATAGCTAGTACCAAGTCAGCTCTGGTCTGGCTTAATATAGTATATGTGAGAAAATTCCCCCAGGAGATAACTCAAGTGTCTTCAGGACAAGGAAATTTATAGCAAGAGGCGGTGGAAAGAGTGTGGCATAGGATTACAGATGCTGTGTCACTAGATGTAGCCCGCCCTCAATTCTGCACTCCAAAATGAAATAAAATTGAAGAAGTTTTGAATATATGAACTGAAAAACAAGTGCACCTCAAATAAGACCTGGTGACTGGAAATACTATTATTGCAAATTTCTGACTTTACTATGAAGGTCTCAATACCTTCAATGCTACTTTCACAGAAAGGAGATGTTAGGAGAATATGGTAAATACATAATGCCAAAATCAGTTTCTACTGAGAACTTTTTTCCAGTTGAGTTTACCACAGGACATAGATCTCAGGAATTAAGGCATTTAAAATATATGAGAAATTAATAGTGAGCAGCTGGTGATATTGAAGTTCTCTGGAAATCTCTTCAAGTGGCAGATCTAGTTACTCATTCATGCATTGGTAGAACAATTAATAACAAGTGACCAGCATTAGCCAAAAGTAACCTCTTGTTAAAAATTGTGTCTCCTTAGATTTCCTATGAATTATAGGCAACTGAAATCAACTTTTTGACATCCTAGATGGTAGGAAATAGTGGGACACCAAGGGCGGAAGGCAAGCAGGATGTATCTGATTCAAAACACAAATCGTTTACCCAAAGGGGTCCTAGAAAAATGTTTTGCATTGAGGTAATTGCTCTAGGAGGCAGGAATTAGCTTGTTTTCATAATTATATTATTTGAGATCAATGTTATGTTTTTATCTCCCACAATTAAAAAAAAATGAAACATATAGGAGAATGGAATTGATCTAATACAAATCTGAAAGAATCTAGGTTCTATCTAGTACACGAGAATTATTCTAGCTTAAATTGAGCAGCATGATACATTTAGGAGAATACTGCAATATTAGTCACCAACACATAGTATAAATGTCAGGCACTGCACTAACAATCTGATTTATAGTCATTCATTTAATCCTCATATTAATATCAAGAATAAAATTTTCCTCATTTTATTGAGAAAAGCAAAGCAGAGAAGCATTTAATTTTTACCAATTAAGCATATTTTATATCAATTAAGTGATAGAACAGATATTAAAACCCAGGTATCCTGACCCAAAAGTCCATGTTCTTCTTCACTCTACCATACTCCTTTCTCTAGGAGAGATTTCAAATTTAAATTTCTTTGGATTTGTTTCTCAATAGGAAAATTAAAAAAAAATCCATCTTTATTTCGAGTTGTAAAATGCAAGGGGGTTTAATATTTGAAATTTAATTTCTTGCTCAGAATTTGATATTGAAAAGTATGTTCAAATTTTAAAAATCTGTATGTAATTTGTGTTTATTATTCTGCAGAACCTCTGATAGACTGTTGGGAAACCTAGTTTGGGTAGAAAAATTATAGAAATTAAGCTTTGTGTACAGAATAGACTTTGACTTCATCAATTGGTGTATTTTTCAGAAGCATTTTAGTGCCTTATGGGGACAAAATTTCATATTTCCCACTGGTAAACTCAGGAAAATACCCAAAGAACCATGTTTATTATTGGATGAGTGGTGTCATGAAGTATGAATATGACTTTCCCAACTGTTGACCTCTTCGTATAAGTGGAATGGTTACACCTCTGATCGCCTATGGGCATGATGGGGGTAACTGGGAAAAAGTGTATTACTAAGGCTTACTCTCCTATGGAGAATCACCAATACTTACAACACTGGCCTCCTTCCAGGCCTTCAGTCACTCCTATCTTTTGCAAAAAGGAGGCATGCACCATGCTTATGAGTTAGGTATAAGGAGTTTGGCATGCTCATCCTACTCTCTTCCTTTTGCAAGCTGTCTGTTTAGAACTACCACTCCCTTAACCCATTTATGCCTGCGGTCGCAATTTTTTGAATTTTTACATGAGTGAAAAATCAAACCTTGGTGATGACCTTGAGCAGTAGGATATAAATTACTCCCACATGCTTAGCATTCCAATAATGAAACACTGGGCATAAGTGTGTTAATTGCTCCGTGTTTACAGGTCTTCCTGGGCCTGCGCCATTGACTAGGGAAGTCTAATTTTGAGATTCAGCATGAGTATTAGTACATCCTTGCCTGTAAAGGAAAGCTACACCCTCAGTTATCAGTTTTACCTGTAAGAAGCACAATATTTTGGCCTATTTGTATTAATATTAATACACGCATTTACGTGTTTTAACAATGAACTCAAACTTGAATGGAGGAGGATGTTATTTATTGGATCATCTAGAACTCTTCATAGTAATCAAACTAAATAGTTAGCATGATTCTTAGTTATCTGCCTTAGTCAGTTCAGCTGCTGTAACAAGGTATCATAGACTGTGTGGCTTATAAAGAACAGAAATTCATGCATCACAGTTCTGGAGGCTGGAAGTTTAAGATCAGGGTATCAGCATGACCAGGTTCTGGTAAGGGACCTTTTCCAGGTTGCATCCTGCTATCCTCTCCCTGTGTCCTTACACACTGGAAGGTGCTGGAGAGGTCTCAGGTCACTTTCATAAAGGCACTCATCCCATTCATGAGGGAGGTCATTCATAACCTAATCACTTCCAAAAGGCTCCACCTCCAAAATGCCATTACATTGGAGATTAGGATTTAAACCCAAAGGACACATTTTGAGAAGACACAAACATTCAGTCCCTTGCGGCATCATTTGTGTTGTTGGTATCATTGGTATAGTTGTTTATCATCATCATCTCAGCTGGAACCTTTCATCCCAACCTGTTTCCTTTTCATTTTAGCCCATTCCTTCCTCATAAATCATCTTTTGATTCATGAACTTCTCATATATTTCTCATATTTTCACAGAATTAGCTTCATGAATAATGGTTTACAGATTATTCTTATCTTTTATTTACAGTAATCTATACCAATGGTACCCTTTTACTTCTGAAACCTCATGTTCTTTTTCCATTATTTTTATATTTATAACAAAGCCTTGTTTTTGTTATAATCTTTGAGCAGTGTCAGTTTTATCTATCACCGGTGTTTGTCTTAGAATATGCAGACTGTGTTTAGCTCTGACCTAAAAGTGGAAGATGAGGTGATGTGAGAATTTCTGGTGTAATTTCTAAGGAATTATTGGGAAGGAAAATTTGATGTGGCTCAGTTGGACTTGTATGGTGTTGTCACCACTCCAGAGAAACAGGATGGACCCTCATCCCAAATTTGCTTTGTATCTAGACTGTTGATGCCACACTTGCAACCAGAGGATATAAAAAGACTTAACATTCACATAAAAAGGCTTTCCAGTGCAAGCAGGAAGCCCTCAAACAGATCTGAAAATGACTTGAGAGCCAGAAAATGCCCCATCCTTAGGCTCAAATTTTTTATTGTGGTTAGGGGGTTGGTCTTCGGTAAAGGTTCCCACACAAGGAAAAGGGATTATGTGATTCCAACCTCCCTCTGGAGACAAAGGAGGGAGTGCCAGGGCTTTTTTTTTATCAGCTTGCCCAGACATGGGGCAAAAGGGAGAAAGAAAGGCTAAGGCTTTAAAACTGTCAGTAGCTGGGCATCAAAAAAATGCAGCCAGACTTTTTAACCAATGTGATTGTCCACTGTTTCCATGTCCTAACTTTTACATGGTAGATGTTCATCTTGCATACTCCAAAAGAGAAAGTAACTTTACTGTTTATTTAAGCATAATCCATGCAAGGTTATACTGCTGAGATTCAAAAGCTGTCATCATCAAAACAACAGTCGCAAAAAAGAACTGGGTGAGGTGGAATTTTTGGACAGAAGTTATGCTTAAAACTCTTATTTTGTGGGAAGGAAGAGAGATATGGAATAGCCTAGGACTCATGTTCGAGATACATAAAATAAATAACTTTGTTAAAATGTAAGGATAATCATTAAACAATAGAAATAGCATGCACAACTTTCAAATCAACCTGGAGAAGAAAAATGAATTAAGAAAATCAGTCAGGGAAACTGGAGGAAAAGGAGGAGGGAAAAATGATAAATGGAGAATACAAATAAGATGACAGAAAAATAACAGATGTATGCAAAAAAAATCCCACACTTTTATTGTAATTTTATCTGTGAATAAGCAAAATCTACTCAAAGGAGAAATTTGTACTTATGTTGACAGGGAGACACGTCCAATGTTACTGACTGCATCATTGTTTGTAACAGCTGAACATTCTAACGAACTTAAATGCCCATAAGTGTGGAAATGGATCAATAAATTACAGTATATGCATACCATGAAATACTGTGCAACAATTAAAATTAATGAACAAGATCTACAGGTATAAATTAGATTCCAGAAATAATGAAGAGTAAGAAAATAAACAGCTAGTAGAATGATGCATACATTATTGCCACTCTTAATTCATTTTAATTAAGAGTTAATTTAAAAACCATAAATACTATATCACTTTTAATGGATAGATTATGTGTCCTAGAAGTGTAAAAAGTATAAAAAACACAAGCAGGAATAATGCATACCAACTTCAGGATAATAGTTATCTCTGGTGAAGAGAGGGAAGAAGGAAATTAGAAAATTCTTTCACAGGATTCCTAATATTTGGAGGTTTTTTTGCATTTTTAATAACTAGAAGCAAATATGGCAGCAGGTTAAAATAATTTGTACATGGATGTTGTCATATGTTACTCTCTATTTTTTTTATCCACAAGGAAACATTACATACTTGGCCTTGTATAAATCTAAGATATTTCCTATAAAGCAAAAATATTTTTTAAAATGTGAACAGGATGATAAAATTAAGGCAAGAAAAGGGGTGGTAAAGAGCTACTGGAGAAGGATATACAGGAAGTGAAGTTAAAAGGAGGCAGCATATGGTGCCCTGGCCTTTATTACATGTGAAGGAATGGATCCAAGGAACTGGAAGAATTGGACTTCCATTGTAATGAGTGGAACTGAAAAGAAAAAGGGAATAGGAAGAGGCAGACATATAGACTTGGCTCATTTGTAGAATGAGACGTTTCCCATCCAATGTGTTCTATTTTCTAGATAAATCTAAAGCTCATGTTGACTGCTTGAAGATTGAGAAAGGTAACAGAACGTGGATGTCAAGGTGGTTAGAAATTTGAAGACAAGAGAGGAAATTTGAAATGGTTGCTGGAGGCAATGAGAGTGAGAACTGAATGGGTAAACAAGCAGTTATGTTTGTATGGTGCACACGAGTGTGACCCTCTATTTTTAGCATTCCCAGTTGACCTGGGTGTAATTTGCTGAGCTGTTATCAGAAGCCCAGACTTGGACATAGAACTGTACAAATTTCTACAGTTAGAGTCAATCACAGTTGAGATTTTGCCAGCCACATATAATAATCACAAGTTAGTTTAGCATATTGACAAGAAAATAGCTAAAGTAATAGATCAAGGAACTTAATCTGGAGAGGAAACTAAAAATGTAAGAGGGAGGATAGAACAGAAAAATATAAATTAAAAAAATTTTCACAATCTCTCTACTGAACAACCACCATTACACTTTGGTGTTATTTCCTCTGAGTCCTTAAAAGTTATTTTATATATATATATATAATATATGCATATTATATATATGAAGAGAGGGAAAGACATAGATATATGTATGTGTACATATATACAAATACATATACACATACATACATATGTACCAAATACATGTTTATTTTGTAAGCAAAAAAGAATATTATACTATAGCTAATACTTTATACCTTCTAAAATTGTATGTGACTATTCTTCCAAATTGATAAATATTCAACTAGCATTTATTTAATGAACATATAATATTGCATTTGAGGGAAGCAAAATAATTTAATTATGTTTGATGAGTTAAATAAATTATCTTATCGATGGCATTGTTAAATTATCAATAATAAAAATAATCTAAATTATCTAATGCATTTATGTTATCAGTTGTTTGCTATCATTAAATACTGTTTTAATAA
This sequence comes from Hylobates moloch, assembly GCF_009828535.3. Taxonomy (NCBI): domain Eukaryota; kingdom Metazoa; phylum Chordata; class Mammalia; order Primates; family Hylobatidae; genus Hylobates; species Hylobates moloch. The sequence goes on along the minus strand of NW_026652288.1, from coordinate 21,324,588 downwards.
TCAATTTGAGATTCAATCTTTCATATATCTGAATTACTTTCCTAGAATACATTTCTAAATGTAGAATTATATCAAAGGGTTAGCACATCTTAACTACAAATTGTGCTCTAGGAAGTTTTACGAAAGTATAAACACACACATGCATATATATATATATCTGATATTTTCAAATAGATATATTTGATATTTTCAAATAGATATATCTATTTGATAAATTGCCTTTGAAAATTCTTCTTTAGGACTCTCTAGGAGAGAAAGGTTTATAGTACCTCAGAGCAGAAGTGCTGGGACCAATAAGTGACTTTTTCTCTATTCCTTCAGAAACAGAGTCAGATATCACAAGGAAAAATGAACACTGAACTTACACTTAATTCAGTTCCAAAATTCCAGTCTATTAAACATCCTGAGACTCAACACAACAAAGAACAATCAGTTCACATTTCCTCCCTTGGTTCAATTCTTTATTTTTGAGAATGATACAATATTCTTTCTGCTGCCCAAGTCAATCACTGTATAGTTATTTTCCCTCCTGCCTGTCAACATCTAGCCAGTTTTCCTGAGCACACAAGCCATTCATCTTGCAAAAGTATATTGGGCTGACCATGCAACAAGCATTTTGCAAGGTCTGGGAAATAACGAGATGTTCAATTATACAAAATGTATACTCTCTCTGCTTCAATATTTCTACAGAATTTATTGTGTGTACTGCTCTTTGAACCTTAAAACACACAAGCTGTGGCAGGTAGATCAGCTTTCCCAGAAAACAGATTCCAAAATGCAGGTTTGTGTGCAGGTGGTTTATTGGGGAGTGCTCTCAGGAAAAACAAGTATCATCAAGGGAGGAAAGTAAGATTGGGCACAGGGCTATGTTGAATGGTGATGCATTTCAACAGGGACACTAGCCAGTCCCATAGAGAGAGCTCTATAGCTAGAATAGCCCTTCAGAGCTGTACTCAATGGAGGCAAGGGGGCTGGGACTCTGCATCTCCCCATAGAGCAGTCATTGAATTTATATTGCCCCTAGAGAGATAGAGTAACTTTGAACAAGGCAACTACCTTAGGCCAAGGACAATTCTTGTGGAATATTCATCTGTGAGCAATCAGAGGGCAACACTCTTGAGAAATGGATACCTAGGCCCTAAAGAGGCAGAATCTGAGAAGCCATGCTAACTTGGATTAGTGAGCTGAGCTCTGGTTCTTGGAGAGCATCAGGAAGAACAGCTATTAGGTGTGGGCTTAATACCTGGGCGATGGGTTGATCTGTGAAGTAAACTACCATGGCACACATTTACTTATGTAAAAAACCTGTGCATCCTGCACATGTACCTGGAACTTAAAATAAAAATTGATTTTAAAAAATGCTTTGGGCTTAAACTATAAAAAGAAACCACCATATATACATACATAAAGAACTTGCTTATATGTGAGGCTTATATCATCAATAGAATTGTAAAGTCTTGACAACTACAGAAGGTATGTTAAACTTCTCCTGTTTACTCATAGGTCTAGCATGATGTTTCATAAGTATTAGGTGCTCAATAATACCTGTTTAATTAGACAAAATCCTGCCTCTTAGTTTTATGAAGCACTACCTGTCCCCACATTTACTTTCTCACCTATAGCTGCCATATTAGTCTAAGCATTTATAATTTCTTGCCTGGGCTATTGCTTAAATCGTATAAATAATTCTTACATTTTACCTCTTTGATAAAATCTCTCTGGTATAACAGCAATATGGTGGACTGTATCTTTGTGGTTAATCAGTGTGGTTATTGAACTTTAAACATAATATCTTATAGTGAAGCCACGTATTAAATATGAACTTTCTCCTCTTGTATGACCTACATATTTACATGGTTTTGTTTTATGCATCAGATGCAAGACTTGTGTTCACTAGCCTTCTTTGTTTAGCACTGATGTACAAACATGTGGTCTTCTAGATGAATACTTTACAATGTGCTTCTGTAAAGTGTCAGGGTAAAAGCTGAGAGAGACCAGATAAAGCTGAAGCAACAGATATTAGAGGCAACAACCATACAAGTATTCTGGCCCACGTCTGATCACAGGCATGGCCCTTAGGGACCAACCCTACTGCTTTCCTGTAGTTTTCTTCTTAAAATCCTAGTTTTTCTCCCCAGAGATCAGAAGTCACAGCTGTGTCAGGTCTCTTAATGGGGAAGATGATAGTTAGAAAACCCAAAGAGGGATACATGAGCTACCATCCAGGAGGCAGATGAGTCAAGGTACGTGTGGAATCCAATGTACACTCTGACTTGACTCTGCAAAAATTCAAAGTTTTATCCATTTCTCTATGCTCTAGGCATTTGTATGTTTGGAGACACAGCATATAAATTTTCCATCACCTGATCAAATAAAATTGCTAAATTCATTGTATTTGTTTCTTTCTCTCATTTTATCTTCCTCCATTCATTCTGTTAAGATACCCCTTGCCTGTTATGAACCAGACACCATATCAATTGCAATACAATCAACATCTCATTGTTGACATCTATCCTTATTCATGATTATTCCAATTATACAGTAATTGAGGCTCAAAGAGATTTTGAGTTTTACCAAAGGTCACATTTCTAGTAAGTTAAAGAAGTGAAAAAGTATAGAATAGTTCATACTTTTGCCAGTGCCCCATCCTGTCTGTCCACAGACATCTGGAAGGGAAATTATCTTTGTGGTCCAAAAATATAAATGAAGTATGTGCCTAGTTGTTTGGCACTCTAGGGACCTGCTTTAGATCTGCCCACTGTAGAATCTGCCTGCTCCATCAGGGCAGAGGCCTGCTAAGTGTATGTCCTTGGGTTGGCAGGTGAGAAAGAGGAAGCCCTATCTGGAACAAAGCAATGTAATAACAATGTCAGACATGAATTGCACCTTACACATGTTCCATTATAGATATCTGCCACAAACAATGCTGACTTCTTAAAAAATATCACAAGTGGGTGACCGCTATTATACAAAGCTCTGTGAAATGGAATGACTAATCTGTAAACATAAGCATGAGATTGAATAAAATATAAAGAAATATACGCGATATTAATTTAGCATAGACAGTACCATATCCCATAGACCTTCTTGCACAATGCAGTGACACACCACTGTGTTATTAATGCTTTGGAAAAATTTATTTATTCTATTCCATTAGTGTATTTTAACAAACATTGCTCTGGGACAGTATGCCTGCCAATTTATGTTTATGAGACTGTCAACATAATTTACATGCAGACAAAAATATGATACAATATTGCCAATGCAGAATCGCCTTGTCAAATGATATTGTCACAAAAAAAAATGAAACAGTACCCCAGCTGAGGAACCAAGCATATTCATCACTGTTGGCTGCACAGAATTTGAGGTGACACACTGAAATACAGTTAATGCCTTTTTTTCATGCATCAAATGAATAAAAAGTGAATGAATGATGTACTTCTGACTGCCATAAACTGTGCAAAAGCAAATAGGTTTCTTGTTTCCCTCAGAAAAAAAATAAAAATAATACATGGCTTCCCGAAATAGTTGACAGAATTATATTTATTATTCATTTGGAAAACTGAGTATGCTACAAAAATCACGAATGGTTCTAAAGTGTTTGGCTGCAATGATTGAGACTGTCATGAAAGGAGATGATGGCAAACTCAGAGGTCCTAATCCACCCAGGATGAAGAGCAGGTGCAGTGTGGAACAATGGTAGTTATTTGGCCTAGGACCTTGTGCTAAATAATACAAGAGATTTTAATGAGACTGCTTTTTCTAGAAGGTGAATAATTAGATATATGGACTTTTCTCCACTTTGACTACTCCAACTCTAAGGGCATGGTTTCTGGACACTGGTAGGTTCAAGTCCTGGTTCGAGCTGTACATAAGTGAGCTTCAGTAGTATGTGAATGCTTCAGTGAAAAGGTTTTCCAATTTTCCCTGTGCTGATGGCTTGTAAGCTCCAGAGATTTCACTGGCCAGGAGAACACCCAGCTTGTTTCCAGGGAGGCCAACTGGGAAGAACACAGAGCTTTACCAGTCTTAAAGGATTTGTTCTCCAGGTACTACCTTTGCTCACTGATGAAAGGCCCTCTGTGCTGGAGGTGTCTTCCTTGCTCTGGGCCATATCATCAAAGGTGAGGCAAGTATACCTATGGCCTGTCTGCCACAAGCATGCTTGGTACAAAGGGACCAAGCACCCTTATTCTCACCATAGTCCCTATCTCATAGGAATTCCTAAAGTAAGAGCATAATGGCTCTAGTAAACTTCCTGTTGTTAGAACATACGTGCTTAGAAATTATGTTTTTAAGAGGAGAAAAAAGAAATATCCTGGGTTCAGGAACAATGAGAGGAGTTCACATTCAATGTTCACAATCTGCACGGTGCTGGATTAGCAGCAAATTAAGGACCCTGAGTTCTTTCCTGAAACTTTAGTTTAACAAACAGAAATGTATGAGTAACAAAAGAAGACTGGGGGAACACTTTGTGTAGGGGTAGGGAAAACATGCACAACTTGAGTCTGAAGCCCTGCTCTGCTACATAGTCCACAGAAGACACTCTGATCCTTAGTTTCTTCATACATAGAACAGGACTAATAATTACCTCGCAACTTTGTTGTGACAATTAAATAGGAAATTGTCGACTCACATGAAATGCCTAATGTTCAGCCATTTTCTATGTAAAAAAAAAAAAAAAAAAAAACTGGCAATAGTATGTAATTCACTTAGCATGATCCAAGCACATAATAAATGCTTACTGGATACTGGTTTACTAAACATGTTAAAAGAAGCTATGCAAAACAAAAAAGTTAATGCATTAATATATTACTACTACTACTGCTACCACTGTTACTACTAGTAGCCTGCTGGTCTTCGTCAATGATATTTCAAATGGAATCTTAAATATAACATTCCAAATGTCTCAGTACCATGTAAGGCATGTGATGAAACATGAGATAGTCTATCTCAATATGGATTTAAATTTCTGTAGCAAATATATAGAACCTTGGCTATTTATCTTTAGGCTCCATGAACATATGAATTCCTATGAGAAAACATTTTTCCTGAAATTGACCTCTACTTCAAGACATTGAAAACCCTGTTTAAGCTGATGCCTCCTGTTAGGTAGAAAGGAACATGTCATTTTGCATTTTACACTCTCATTGACAGTATTGTCCAAACAGCAGCTGGCTTCTGCAATTCACACTAGAATTTTACTGTGAATTAATAGCTGGACAGAATAAATGGTGGCAGGATGATGTGGGTGCCTAACACACCATTAGAGGTGAAGAAACAGACAGAGCTTCTGAGAGTGAGAGTTCCGAAGCCCAAATGCATATCCAGTTCATTAGTTAATGGGGAGAGGAAAAGGGCAGAGCATGAAGAAGAAAAGTAATGAAAGAAAGACATTGAGACAGGGAGGAGATAAAGGAGGGAGCGATAATATAATGGAGAAAAATGACTGTAGAAGAATAGGATGATGCATCGTTAAGAATAGCCCACACCTGCTGGGCCTGAGAGAGGAAAGTGTTTGCATTAGGCATCAATTGGAATGAATTATATGACACTTTTTCTTTGGCCAGAAAAATTTCTTTCTGACCCCAGCTGGTGATCAGATGGTGCCCTAGAGAATGAAGATGACTATCTCTTGTCATTTTGATCTCTGCATTGAATATTACCATTTCTATCCTTACCAGAGATTTAAATCCATTTTAAAGAAACTGTATTAATCAACTTATCTGAATAATAACTTGTAGCCTAATGTATATGGGATAGTTTGGGGTGACAAAGGCAGAATTTAAAACAAAGAAAAAGTACTCTTTCATGCCCCACTGGCATAACAAATTAAATTATATTTTATCTTGTTTTAATTGCATGGAGTGATACACATATTGGTCAAAACCACTACTGAATTTGATAGATCATTGAGTCTGGAATTTTTCACTAAAAATGCAAATAGATTCAGATGATTTGCTCCAAGCATATTTGCACCTAAATCAGAAAATTTATAGTCTCCAGAAAGACCATTGAAATGTAGAGTCAGATATAAGCTCAGCTGAAATAATTTTAGCATCAGCTGCTAAGAGCCAAATAAACTATGTAAAATAATATGAACTCTTTAAAGTCAATGCAAATATGTCAAGACTAAAAAATGTCTCTGAGTGAGAGAACTTTCACAGCCTTCACTATATCAGTCAGTGGCCTTAAATGGTGGCTTTCTATATTATCTGGAGCTCTGGCCTTAGTACAGAAAGTGGAATCACAAATGAGGTACACATTTCTTCGTGGTCCTACCTACCATTATATTGACGACTAGAATCAGTGTGTTCCTAAAAGGTACTATTGCACTATTGGTGGGTGGCTCAGATGAGAGTTTTGACACACACACTGAAATGAGTTTATATAGAGATTTACATAAAATCTACGCTATAAAATTTATTTTAAAATAAATTTATGTAAATACAAATTATTTAAAGAAAAATATTAAATTTATTGCATGTTAATATGTCAAAATATGTCAAAAATTGTGTGAAAATTGTGACTTTGGTCCCTGAACGATTAAAGTTTGCCAAACAGGAGTTTAGATGAAGGCAGAAGTGGCTGTTGGCCAAATCTCCAGATGGTTCAAATCTAAGAGGGATGGAGCCAAAGTCTGATAAGGGAGCCTTGATGGAGGGGGGAGCACTAGGCTGAAATTAACAAGAATAAATTAAAATAGTATAAATGCAATTTTTTATATTTTAGCTATGAAAACGTCAGAACAAGTATGAGGTCATGGGGCCTCTCTTTACTACAGTTTATATGAAAATAATTTATTAATATTATAAAGGTCTTGTCATCGTGCTGGTCTTCACAGTGTATAAATTTTATTTGTCTAACTTCTACTTTCACCTTTTATCAGTATAGCTCAATACCAGTCAGAGTCAAGAACTTCCTAGAAGCATAATTTAGGATCTAAATAGAAGAACATAATGGAGAGAAAGGCAGTGTTTGTCCTACTCCATAAAGAGAGACAGGAAAATAAAATCAAACCCTGTCATTTCAATCATATGTTTGATATTGGTGGTAAGATAAAATAAAATGTTTTTAGTTTCCCAACCTTTCATAACATGGAATCTTCTTTTCTCCTATACTTCTCTCTTTTTGTCTGTGTAATCTTGGAATTTATAAATATGTCATTTTTAATATATCATTGATTTGACAATTTTTTTTAAATTTAGACTTAGTTTTATAACTAGTTATAAAATATTTTTACTTTTATTCGAAATGGGTTTTCTTCCACCTCTTTATAACATCTGCATTTCTTACTTTTGGCTTCTATGTCTTCTTCATCTCCTTATCAGAAGGCTATATCTTCAAGAGCATGTGTATGTGCACACAGACACCTGTATGTTTAGAGTGTACTTGGCTGATAGAAGATCTGAGCCTTTGCATATCTAAAAATGTTTTCCTATACCTTTCTACATAAAATAAAAATCAAGGAGTCTGGGTAAAATTATCTCAATTTACAAAAATGTTTCTTCAAAATCCTATCAATTCTCTTCTATTATCATCTGACTGTTGGTGTTAAAGAGCAAAAATTCAATAATTTCATTACTTTAAGACACTACATTTCTAGTTTTGTCTTTTCCCCGCTAATGAATTCAAATTTTTGTTAGTAAGTTTGTAGGTATTTTATTTAGCTGATCATGCCTGTAATGTTGTGAGACTCTTCAATCTACATAGGTCTTTCTTCAGTTGAAAAAAATATGTTTGTATTTTCCCCTCCCTGCTACCTGTTTGGTAATTAATTAGTGTTACCATTCCCTGCCCACTATATCATGTTTTTATTTTTTTTAAATTTTGTTACCCTATGGCTTTGCATTTTGAGATTTATTTACTTTTTGATGGAGTCTCATTCTGTCACCCAGGCTGGAGTGCAGTGATGCGATCTTTGCTCACTGCAACCTCCGCCTCCCAGGTTGAAGTCATTCTGGCGCCCCAGCCTCCTGAGAAGCTGGGATTGTCGGTGCGTGCCATCATGCCAGGCTAATTTTTGTATTTTATTATTATTTCTTTTTTTAGTAGTGACGAGATTTTACCATGTTGGCCAGGCAGGTCTCTAACTCCTGACCTCAAGTGATCTGCCTGCCTCAGCCTCCCAAAGTGCTGGGATTACAGGCGTGAGCCACCATGCCAAGCCACATTTTGAGATATCTAAATTATTTTTCTATATGACAGATTAAATCGCTGCGTCATCACACCTACCTCCTCTGCCTCGTCACCCTCTTTGTGCTCTTAGACTTCCTGAGAATTTCCCTCATCTCTCTTTTCATGTTACCTGTTACCCCTCCAGCATGTCACATTATTCCCTCTCCTTATAGTTTTAATTTCTGTTTTATAAAGAATACTCTCTCACTCTAAGGAGAAAGACAGCTTCCTACAATTTTCTTCTGGAACTTAGAATACAATATTTTCAGAAATCTTCCCTAGCTTCTCCTGTGCCTGAAGTTGTTTATTTTGGCCGCATAAAGAATCTTCCTCACCCACACAATTCCTCCTCTTCTCCTCATCCTTGAGCCAGTCAAGAATAATTCACAGCCATTATTTGTCAACAGAATATGCAGCTTGTCTCCTTTCACCAAATTTATCATTGCCTATTCTCTATTGAGGGAAACGAACTACTACCATTGCAATTGTATTAAAATTTAAAAAAAAAATAAAAATTAGAAAAAATTAAAAACACTTAGAGATTGTATTAGTCCATTTTTTGAACTGCCCAAGCCTAGGTAATTTATAAATGAAAGAGGTTTAACTGACTCACAGTTCAGCATGGCTGGGGAGGCCTCAGGAAACCCACAATCATGGCAGAAGGCTGAACGGGAAGCAAGGCACCTCCTTCGCAAGCTGAAAGGAGGACGTGCCAAGCAAAGGGAGACAGCCCCTTATAAAACTATCAGATCTCATGAGAACTCACTCACTATCACGAGAACAGCATGGAGGAAACTGCCCCCATGATTCAATTACCTCCACCTGGTCTCTCCCCGACACATGGGGATTATGGGGATTACAATTCAAGATGAGACTCAGGTGGGAACACAAAGCCTAACCACATCAAGGATCAACCTTGATACATCTTTCTTGCTATATTCTGGTACATTAGCAAGTCCTGTGGGTTTAACCCTGTAAATATATCATTAATATCTTCATTTCTGTCCTGCTATCATATTAGTTTAAGGCACTATGATTTCTTATTTGAACTCTCTAGATAGTCTCCTAATTTATTTTTCTATATCTACTCTTCTCTTGTACAAAACAACCTTTTAAAACTGCAAATGAACTTATGGCTCCCCAGGTGAAAATTCTTCAACAACTTGCCATTGTTCTCAGGATGAAAAATCAATTAACTTCACATCACCTACAGGATTCTTTATATTCTAGCACTTGCTCCAATCACCAGACCCATCTGGTGCTCTCCCAGTCTGAGCTTTTCCCAGGCTCCTAAACAGAACCTGTTCCTTTCTGCCACAGGATCTTTGCATTTAGAGTTTCTTCTGCCAGGAAGCTCCCTACCTCCACCCTATACAAAACACCTGGTTAACACACAAACTCCAGTCTGTCAGTTCAAATGACATCCTTTGGGGAAGACTTCCTTGAGATTCTAGATAAGAATGAATGTCCCTCTTACCTATTCCTAGACTACACTCTCATTTTCCTTTATAGTACATTTCACAGTGTCAACTACTGCCATTATTTCACTGTCAGTGTCTTTCATTTCATTAAAAGCTCTATGCCATAGTGACTGTTTCTGTTTCAATCAACATTTGTTGAATTCATCATCGAATCTCTGTGTCCTCTTCTCAAAGATGCAGTTGGAAAACAGGTTAAAGTGCAGAATTCCTGATTCAATCCCATATTTCAAGTAGGATTTTAGCAAATTCTTTCATTCTCTATTGAAATGGCATCTGATGTTTGAAAAATTGCAATTCCTACCATACATTAGAAACAAGGTTCTTCAGCCTTGCCCACCATGACTTCTATCTAAGGACTCATGTCCAGAATGTTGGCTCCACCAGGTTACTGCCCCAAACCCTCCAGTCAATTTCGGATCTAGCTGAGACTTATATCAAAAGCCGTTTCCCTGCTATTGAGAAACTGGCCTCCTCAATTCACTGTATTATATCTCCCTGTTTTATTTTCTTCTCCATAACTAACAATTTATTGGTATTATTTGTCTGGCTCCTCCACAAATTTCTTTAGCATAAGGACCCGACCTCTGTTGTTTCCACTGCATTCAATCACAAAGTACAACTGTATAAAACCAGACTGCAATGAGAGATATAGGATCATCATAACATCATCAACAAAACCTGGCTTAATTGGAAGCTGCTTTGCACTCTCTTTGCTTTCCTCTAACCATGCTAATATTAACAAAGAGAAGCCGTTTTCCAATGCATTCATACCATCCTACACAGACCCAGGCCATGGGCCCAGGCTAAGATACATTCATGGAATTATGTTTGCAAGGTGAAAAAAGTGTCAAGAAGTGGGAGATTTCCTCTGATCTATTCATTATTTTTCCCTTCAAGGCACCAGGGGAGCCAGAAGAGCAGAAGAGGTGTCAGCTGACCAGAAGGAGCCTGACGCTGTAGCCTGGGCAACCTGTCATGGAAAGGTACTGCAGCTTCAGGCCTCAGAGCTCTCCAGGATCACTCTCAAGAACATGTCTGGGAAAGAAGTTATGAAGTAGAGGCAAGAGTGTGTTACAGGTGAGAGTCTTTTTAGGGGAGCAATAGGATTGTCCTCTTCTTAGAAACAGCTCTTTTGGGCCATGATCCCTTCTTTCTCCTACCGGAACTGCTTAATCCCATTTTCTGAGCCTTCAAGCCTGGAGATTATCCATCATATGACTAAGAATGAGATGACACCTGTACAGATACACGATTTGCCTCTCAGCTGTTTAGCTGTTTCTAAAAGAAGCCTGAGCCATTAAGGTACTCTCAGGGCAGGAATGACCTAGAAGAGATGGAATATAAGCTCAAGACAATAAGATGGGGACCTGATCAAACACCCTTCCTTATGTGAACTAGGAATCTTGGTTATAGCCCACGTTTTTCCTTCTTCTCCGAATCCAGGTGATGGTTTTGGTTTAAGAGTCTCATCTATGAGAAACTCCATATCAAAATTATTGCAGGGAGAATAGACCTCTTCCATTACCTAGAACAAAAGTTAGTACTTTCCCCTATTTCTTCTCTTTTCTTTCTTTTGTACTTCCTATTACTTTTGGTGCTGTAGAAAGATTTCTCTGTCCAAAAAGATGTGAAATATTCCAGACACATTGCACCAAGGGTGTGTGTATGTAGCACAAATCAACTTGCCTTGAGCTTCTCTGATATATAGCCAGTGTTTTAATGTTCCTATTTATGCCGATCCATAATACATCTTCATAGTGTTGGCTTAATCACAAATGACAAGGGTGGAAAATGTAATAAAGACAGGGGCACATTAATCTACTTTGTATGAAAATGTGGAAAGGTAATCCAATTTTGAACTGCTTGCTCTTACAAAATATATAAAAGTTTGTATGATTTCTGCATCTTAGTTGGGGAGATGGTGGTCAGTCCTAAAGAGCTATATTTCAGGTAAAGAGTCCTTGGTCCCTTACATATATGCACAGAGGTAGCAGCCCATACTGAGAAATAAAGATGGTGACTCTGGGGAGTGAGTTGCCTAATGGTCTATTAGAAGCCTCTATATCAGGCAATATTCAGGGGTGTTCATTCCTTGTGGGTCTTAGAGAGAGATTCCAATGTTAGGGATGCTGTTGTGTCTTCCCCTGCATAGCCCCTAAGGCTAGTTCATATGAAAAGTAAATCTGACTCTGCTCCCTAAAAACAAACTGGAGTTCATTTGTTGAAAAATCCATAGAAGGGAGGTAGGTTCAGCTAGAAAGTGTGTTTCTAGCAGGGGAGTTGGTGTGAGGGAGAGAATAGTTATGATGAAGTCAGGCTTGTCTTAAACCACACCTGATGTCATTCCAATCACTGTGTGTGTCTGCACTTGTGGGTTGTGTGCATGACATGCATGAATGTTGATGCATCTGCAGTGCTCTCACCCAGCAGAGAAGCATAAGAGAAATGTGAGCTCTGGACTTAAAGAGCGCTGAGTGTTAATCTCACCTTCTATTTGCTCTGCAACATGACCAGTAGTCCAACTCCTCTGAATCCCAGTTTCTTTTTCAGTAAAACAGAGACTGTACCAGTTATCTCTTAGGATTAGTAGAAATACAGGACCCAGCAATTATATTCTTAGGTATCTACCCAAGATAAACAAAAACAAAACATAGGCAAATGTGTACAAAAACTTGTACATGGATGTTCATAGCAACATTATTCACTGTAGATAAAAGGTGGAAACAACCCAAATGTCTATCAGCTGACAAATGCATAAACAAAATGTGGCATATTATTGAAATAAACAATGGAAAATTATTCAGCCATTAAAAGGAATGAAGTACTGACACATGCTACAACATGAATTTGCCTTTAAAACATTATGCTAAGTGAAAGAATCTTGTCACAAAAGACCACATATATGATCCCTTTGTATGAAATGTCCAGAAAACAGAAAGATGTAGTGACAGAAATAAGATTCATGGTGGGCGTAAATTTTTTTCAGTAAAAGCAGCTTTCCTTCCTGTTTGAGGAGGTTCGTTTCTTCTTTCTTTTGAACTTATAATGGTTTTCCTGCCATGTTCTTGCCTTACAAGGGCTTCTGATTCTCCTAAGGACATATCCCCACCATGGTTTTTCTCTTCCTCAGCTATAACCAGTATCATATCCTAGCAAGCGACTCCCAGAAGATGAGGTTCACAAAAAGACCTATAAAAAATTAAAGTACACACCAAAATAATTGCATGACTTTTCCAATTTATATCAATAGAATCCATATGTGTGGGAATAGATCCTAAGGCTGTTGGATAATGGTGAAAGGAATATATATAATATTGGACTGAGGATCTGGGAATAATCCTACTAGCTTGTTTGCTGGGTTAACTAAAAGCTGGACATGAAATTGACCTAAATTGTGTTAAATGGAAATGCTAAAAATCCCCTGGCATACTGTAAAGGAAAATATCTATTGGCTTAAGAAAACTAGAATGCTAGAGTGGATTTTATTAAGTAAAGACATGCCCTGTTAGTATATCCCCTAGAGGACTCATTCTTCACTAATACTATGAAAAATATATTGATGAGCAGTCCCCTTGCATCCTTGAAGAACTCTCTGATAGATCCATTAACTACATGAGGATTGACAGTGGAAATTACTGCCATTGAAATGAAGCTCCCCAAATCCACTGGGGTTGATGGGCTCCAAGAGTGGCAGGGCCAAGTGATGGTACTTTATCACCAAGATCAAGGTGGTAGTGGGTGTTTTAACCAACTGCAGATCCAAAGCAGTGATCAGATTTATTTTTGGTAAGTTGATAATGGTGTCCCTAGAACTGAAATCAATGGGCAGACTATTAAAATCTTACTTGATATGTCTTAGTAAAAATCTCTAGGTCTGAGAAGCAAAAGTCTGACTTGAATGAGTACAAAATGGAGTAATGGCCCACAACCAATTCTAAGTTTGGGGCCAATTCACAGGTGCATTACCTCTTGAATGAAGGGGCAGCCTAGCCCCATTGAGGAAAGATGCTGCCACATTGCCAAAATTTATACTGCAAGTCTTTCTCTTAACCTTTCCCAAAAGAACTTGTGGCTTAGTTATTTACCAAGGGGAAATTGCACTGGAGAAAAGAAACTAATCACACTTTTCAAAGATTACTGAAACAGGTATGAACTTACTTTAATTCCCAGATACCCAGAACACTGCTTTGGTCCACTAATCAGAATAGCGAGGAAGGTAGAATGATTAATGGAACTTGGCTGAGTTCTGACTTACAGTGGACCCAATGGGTCACCAATCACACCCTGTGATTATTTCCCCTGTTTTAGAGTACATAATTAGCATAGGTATATCCAGCATCTAGCAGAATCCCCACATTGGCTCTCTAACCTATAGAATATGGGCTATTATTATAGGAAAAGTCAAGTGAAAATGATTATCACAATCTCCTACTGCCAAAATAGTAAACCAAATTTAATACCACATTCCTGGAGGAATTGCAGAGATTAATATCACTATCAAGGATTCAAAGATGCAGGAGTGGTGATGCCTTCTATGTCCCCACTCAATTTGCCTATGCAAAAGACCAATTGATCTTGGAGAATGACAGTGGATTATTGAAAATTTAATCTTGTGGTAACTTCAACTGTGTATGTTGTTTTATTGTTGGGGCAAATCAACACATCCCCTGGTAACTTGTATGCAGCAGTTGATCTCATAAATGCTTTTTGTCTATACTTATTAGTAGAGGCCATCAAAAACAGTGACCTTTAGCTGGTAAGGCCAACAATAAATTTTACTAGTCTGCCCAGAACTAACCTCCCAGCCTATGTCATAATCTAGTCCTTAGGGTCTTTGATAGCCTTTTTCTTCCATAGTACATGATGCAGGTCTATTATATTATTACTAGGAGCTGGTAGTATACGAGGAATAAGTGGTAGTTTTTCTCTGATCTCAGACCAGGCAGCTATTTTAGCTTCTAACATCAGAGTTTATCAGATTCTAACCACGTGAAGAATTACTAGCTTCACAGCTTTGGGCCAAGACACAGTCTTAATGAGACTTATTTTCCTTATACAGAAAAATGAAGATACTAATAGTCCTTCCCTCGGAGTAGTTGAGAAAATTAAATGAGATAATGAATGCAGATACCTAATAATTGCTAAGTAAATGTTGGTTATTTATCTTGGAAGTAGATGTGTTCCAGAAGATAGGAAATAAATCCTACAAAAATTTAGGAACCTGCCACCTCAATGAAATTTTAGGTGTCTAGTGGTCTGCGGTATATCAAGATACGCCTTCCAAGAAGAATAAGTTTTGCCTCCTGATCCTTTTACCATTAATTATGAATTACAAGGCTTAAGTGTCTTTTTGGATTTTGGAGATCACATATACTTTGAGCATGCTATTCCATTCATCAAGCAACCTAAGAAGCTGCCAGGACAAAGGCCCAGAACAAGAAAGGCTCTGCAACAGGTATAGAGAGCCATGCAAGCTCCTCTGCCACTTAGTCCATGAGACCTGGAAGATTGTATAGTGCTTGAAGTGTTGGGGGCAGATAAGAATGCTATAAAGAGTCTTTGTCAGACTTCTATATGTGAATCTTAGCACAGAGCCTTGGGATTTAGAAGCAAAGCTTTGCCATATGCTGCAGATAACGGTTCTCTTTTTAAAAAGCAGCTTCTGGCTTGCTACTCACCCTTAGTGAGGACTGAATATTTAACCATGGGCCACTAAGTTACCATGCAATCTGAGCAACCCAACATGAATTTGATGTTTTCTGACCCACGCAGTCATCAATGTAGGTATGCAGAGCAGCATTTTTTCATCAAACGGAAGTGGTATAAAGATTAGGCTTAAGCAGATCTTTGCTATCACTGGAGATACGTTTACCCAGGATACAGATTTGCCTTTCTCACTATCTACAATGCTTCTTCCAAACTCATCATCCTTATTTGTCATTGTGGCATCACACATAGCATTGCTTTTGACTGAGGAACTAATTTGAGACCAAATAAACTGTGCCATTGGCTCATTCTTATGAACTCCATTAAGAGTTACCTTATTCTTTATCACCCTGAAGTAGCTGACCCAAAGGAACGGTGGAGTGACTTTATTTTTCTTAATTTTTCATTGCTATAAAAAACAAGTAAGTTACCATTTTAACCATTTTTAACTATACAGTTTAGTGGTAATAAGTGCATTCATATTATTGTGCAATCATCACCAAAAACCATCTCCAGAACACTTTTCATCTTGCAAAACTGAAACACTATACCCATTAAACAATAACTCCCTATTCCGTCCCACCCCAAAAAGCCCTGCAACCATCATTCTATTTTCTATCTCCATGATTTTGAGTATTCTAAGTACCTCATATTAATAGAATCATTCAGTATTTGTATTTTTGTGATTGGCTTATTTTATTTACCATAATGTCTCCAAAGTTCATCTATATTGTCAGAATATTTTTCATTTTAAAGCTGAATAATAGTCCATTGAATGTATACATCACATTTGGTTTATCCATTCATTTCTTGATGAATGCTTAGATTGCGTCTATCTTTTAGCTATTATGAAGAGACATCTAAAAATATCTTTTAGCAATCCCGCTTTCAATTCTTTTGGATAGCTGTATACAGGGCTGAATTGCTGTATCAGATGGCAATTCTATTTTTTAATTTTTTTTGAGAAAACATAACACTGTTTTCCACACAGCTGTGCCATTTTACATTCCCACTAATGGTACACAAGGATTCCAGTTCGTTCATATCTTCACCAATACTTGTTATTTTTTTGTTTTTTCAATAGTAGCCTTCCTCATAGGTATGAGGTATGAGGTGGTATCTCATTGTAGTTCTGACTTGCCTTTTTCTAATAATTAGGGATGTTGAGTGTTTTTTCTTATGTTTATAGATCATTTGTATAACTTCTTTGCAGAAATGTCTATTCAAGTTCTTTGCTCATTTTTTAATCAGGTTGTTTCTTGTTGAATGCTGAAAGTTTTCTATATATTCTTAATATTAATCCCTTAGCAAATACATAATTAAAATATTTTCTCATATAGTTTGCATTCTTACTTTGTTAACAGTGTCTTTTGACATACAATTTTTAAAATTTTTCATAAAATGTAACTCATCTATTTTTTTGGTTGTTTCCTGTGCCTTTGTTGCCATATCCAAGAAATCGCTGCAAAATCTAACACTGTAAATCTATCACTCTATGTTTTCTTCTAAGAGTTTTATAGATTTAAGTGTTACACTTAGGTCTTTGATCTATTTTGAGTTAATTTTTTTATATGGTGTTAAGTACAGGTCCAACTTCTATCTTTCACATTAAGATATCCAGCTTTCCTAGAACCATTTGTTTAAAGATTCCCCTTTAACCATTGAATGGTCTTGCTGCCTTTGTCAAAATTATTTTATCATGTATATTAAAGTTTATTTGTGGGCTCTCTATTATGATTCTTTGTGTATATGTCTGTTTTTATCCCAATGTCACACTGTTCTGAGCACTGTAACTTTGTTGTAAGTGTGAGTTGCTTAGTTTTGTTCATTTTGAAGACTGTTTTGGCGATTTGACATTCTTTGAGTTTCCATATACATTTTAGGATGGATTTTTCTATTCTGCCAAAAAAGTCATTGGAAATTTGATGGGAATCACATTGAATATGTAGGTTGCTTTGGATGATATTGATATCTTAACAATATTGTCTTCTTTCGATCCTTGAACATAAGATGCATTTCCACTTATTTATGTATTCTTTAATTCTTTCAACAATGTATTATAGTTGTCATTGTACAGGTTTTTACCCCCTTGCTTAAATTAATTCTGAATTATTTTATTCTTTTTGTTGCTATTATATAAGAAATAATTTTCTTAATTTTCTTTGCAGATTGTTCATTCTTTGTATGTGGGAATGCTACTAATTTTTGTGGGTTAACTTTGTATCCTGCTACTTTGCTGAAATTGTTTATTAATTTTAAATTTTTTGTAGGAAATCTCTAGGGTTTTTTATATATAAGATCAATCATCTGCAAACACACATGATAATTTAACTTCTTCCTTTCCAATTTTGTTGCCTTTTATTTCTTTTCATTGCCTCATTGACCTGGATAGAATTTCCAAAGCCGTGTTGAATAGAAGTGCTGCAAGCAGGCATTCTTGCTTGCAGGGATGTTCCTGATCTTAGAGGAAAAGCTTTCAGTCTTTTACCGTTGAACATGATATTTGCTGTTGGTTTTTCATAATTGGCTTCTATTATGTTAATATAGTTTTCTTCTACTCCTAGTTTATTGAATGTTTTAACATAAAATGGTGTTCAATATTGTCAAAAGCTTTTTCTACATCAATTGAGATAATTATGGTTTTTTTTCCTTTCACTCTGTTAATGTGGTGTATTACATTGATAAATTTTTATACTGAACCATCCTTTGATTCCTGGAATAAATACAGTTGGCCTTGGTGTATAATCAGTTTAATATGCTGTTGAATTCAGTTTGATGGTATTTTGTTGAGGATTTTGTCAATGTCCATAAGGGAAATTGGTCTGTAGTTTCTTTTAGTGTCTTTGTCTGGCTTTGGTAGCAGGGCAATACTGGATTTACAGGATAAGTTAGAAAGTATTTCCTCCTCTTCATTTTTTTGTTTAAAGTTTGAGAAAGCTTGCTGTTAGTTCTTTAAATGTTTAGTGAATTCACCAGTAAAGCTATCAAGTCCAGGACTTTTCTGTGTTGGGAGACTTGATTGAATCTCCAACTAGTTATAGGTTTATTCAGATTATCAATTTTCTCATGATTTAATCTTTTTATGTTTTGTGTTTCTATGAATTCATCCATTTCACAAATGTTACCAAATTTCTTGGTATACAATTGTTCATAGTACTCCCCTATAATTCTTTTCATTTCTGTAGAGTTAGCAATAATGTCCCCACTTTCATTTCAGATTTTGGTAAGTTGAGACTTCTTTTTCTTTTCTTAATTCATCAAGCATGTTTGCCAATTTTGTTGATATTTTCAAAGAACAATTTTTTTTTTTTAATTTCAACTTTTACTTTAGATTCAGGGTGGGGGTACATGTCACATGAGTATATTGTGTGATGCTGAGGTTTAGGGTATGATTGATCCCATCACCCAGGTAGGTAGTGAGCATAGAACCAAATAGTTAGTTTTTCAACCCTTGCAACCCTCCCTCCTTCCCTCCCTCCGACCTCTAGTAGTCCCCAATGTCTGCTGTAAACTTTTGATTTCATTGATTGTCTCCAACTTCTATTGTCTTCTAGACAAATATAGATTGTCTTTTATTCTATATTTCATTTTTTCTCTGTTCTGATTTTTATAATCTCCAATTTATTTGTTCATTCATTTTAACTTTTATTTTAAGTTCAGGGGTACATTTGCAGGTTTGTTACATAGGTAAACTTGTGTCATGGGGATTTTTTGTACAGATTCTTTCATCACCCAGGTATTAAGCCTAGTACCTATTAGTTATTTTTTCCAGATCCTTTCCTTCCTCTCACCCTCCACCCTCCAATAGGCCCCAGGGTATGTTGTTCTCCTCTATGTGTCCATATGTATGTGTTCTTATGATTTAGCTCCCACTTATAAGTGAGAATATGTGGAATTTGGTTATAATCTCCATTTTCTGCAAGCTTTTGGTTTAGTTTGTTCTTTCTCTTGTTCCTTTAGATGTAAAGTTAAATTGTTGATTTGAGAAATTTTATGTTTTTTAAAGTAAGCATTTATAGCTATAAATTTCATTTATAGCTGCTTTAGCTGCACCTAATAAGTATTGGTATATTGTGTTTTGTTTTAATTTTTCTCAAAGCAGTTTCTATTTTTTCTTGTTATTTTTTCCTTGATCCGCTGGTTTTTAAGCGTGTATTGTTTAATTTCCACAAGTTTGTGAATTTTCCAGTTTTACTTCTATTATTGACTTCCAATTTTATCTCATTGTGGTTGAAAATACTTTTCATGATATCTATTTTTAAGTCTATTAAGTCTTATGTTGTGACCTAACATTTGGTCTATCCTGGAAATTTCCCTGTGAAATTAAGAAGAATGTATATGATGTTGTTATTGGATAGAGTGTTTTGTACAGTCTGTTATATCTAGTTGGCTTATTGTGTTGAGCCCTTTGTTTTTTTACTTATTTTCTGTCTCATTGTTGCATTCATTATTAAGAATTGGGTAATGACATCTCTTTACTATTATTGTAGAAATTTCTCTTTCTCCCTTCAATTCTGTCTGTTGTCTGATATATTTTGATGGTCTATTATTAGGTGCAAAAATGTTTATAATTATATCTTTTGCTGGATTGAAACTTTATTAACATATAATGTGCTTCTTTGTCTCTTGAAATTTTTTTTAAATTTCAAGTCTATTTTGTCTAACAAAAGTACAATTACCCTTGTGGTTTCAGTTACCATTTGAATGGAATACCTTTTTCCATCCTTTTACTTTCAATTTATTTCTGCCTTTGGATCAAAAGTGAGTCTCTTATAGACAGAATATAATTGAATCATGGCTTTTAAAAATCTATTTTGTGAATTTATGTCTTTTAACTGAGAATTTAATTCATTTATAACTACAATAATACTGATAAAAAGGGACTGTTGTTTTGCTCTTTTTCTCCATACTTGATAGCTTTTTTGTTTGTCATTTTTTGAATTTCTCTTCTACATATTCATGTTTGATTTTTTGCAATGAAATGTTTTAATTCCTTTCTCATTTCCTTTTGCGTATATTCTACAGATTTTTCTGTTTCCATGAGTATTACATGCAACACTAAAATTATAGAACTTTAATTTAAGTTTATAACAGCTTACCATACAAAACTGTTCTTTCACAGCTCTGATCCCGCACCTTTTGGATGTTGATATCACAAAATTGAATCTTTATAAACTAATAGTCTCTTTGTTACTACACTAATCTCTTAAACTATGTAGAAACAAAGTGTGAAGTTATAAATTAATGTTGTTATAATACTAGCTCTTATAATTGTCCATATACTTACCTTTATTGAGATCTTTATTTCTTCATACAGCTTCTATTTACTACTCTCTAGTGTCCTTTCATTTCACTCAGAAGGACTCCCTTCAAAATTTTTCACAGAGCAGGACTAGTGGTAACAAATTCTATCAGCTTTTGTGTCTCTGGGAGTCAATTTCTCTCTTATTTTTGAAGGGATATTTAGTTGAGGTTGTTTTCATTAATTTTTTTTGTTTTAGCACTTCAAATATATCATCATATCGCCTCTCCAAATTTTCTGATGTAAAATCTACTGATAATCTTATTAAGGATAATTCTCATTAAGTCTCTTGGAAGACATACCACCTGGAGTGGGAGGGGCTTGCAAAAATGAGAGGAGGTGAAACAACGTGTCCCCAACTCTGTGTCTGAAACTCTATGATCAGAAATAACAATTAGTGATCAGAACATACATCCCCAATATTTGGGGCAATAAAAGTGTCCTTATTGCCCACTCCGACTCCCAGAAGCTATGTGTCAGCTGCTGTAGGAACATGTGCACAGCTTCCTGTTACAAGGCTGGGAGTGAGAGATCAGTAGTTACTGCCTAGCTAAGAACTGAAATTGAGTGAAATTAACCACAATTTACCATTTAAGCCTTCACCCTGGAAGCCTTCAATTGTCTCCAGAGTTCCAAAAGAGTTGTATCGGAAGATTCCACCAGTGTAATTATTATCTGAGTGGGGACACGGATTTCTAGTATTTCCTCCTCTGACATTTTCCAAGAATACTCCTAAAATGACCTTTTGAAAACTCAGGGTGCTTGCTGGGATAATATCATGAAGGATGCAGTACAGACCTAAATTGGCAACCAACAAATGGTGTGTTTCTCCTATTGTCAATATTCATAAGCTCAGGGAACAAGGGGTAGAAATGGAAGTAGCTCCTCTCACTATCATTCCTAGTGATCCACAGTAAAATGTTTGCTTCCTGTCTGCACAGCTTTGGGCTCTGCTGTTCCAAATGTCTAGAATTCTTAGTTCTAAACTGATAGTCATTTCTACCAGGATACTCAGGTGGTTTCCCTGCCTGAAAGTTAAGCTTTCCCCTGGCCATTATGTAAGTAAATGGGCAAAGAAGGGAGTTATGCATAGATATGCATAATTTATCCTATCAAGAGGACATTGGATGACATCTTAACAATGGGGTTAAGAAAGAATATGTATAGAATGCAGAGTGAGGTCCACTGAATACTCCCATGTCCCTTGATTAAAGTCAAAGAAAGGTAATATAAAACAATCAATAGGGAGGGCTGCTGATGACCCAGTTTTCAGGTATGAAGATTCAAGTCACCTCATTGGCAATGAACCAAAAATAGCCAAGGACCTTACTGAAGGCAAAAGGAATGTGCAATGGACAGTGGAAGAAGATAATTATAAAAACTAACTATGATCAAGGGACAAATTGTAGAAATGAGATCTGCAACAGTTATGTTAATTTGTTGTTTTCATACCAATATGTTTGTGTTTATATCATAGAATTTTTATTCTCTCATTTCTCTACCATTTAACATAATGTATGTTAAAAGCGAGTAGAGAGAAAAACAACACAGAACACTTGTGTGTGTGTGTGTGTGTGTGTGTGTGTGTGTGTCCGTGTCCCCACACTGGCCAATTCAATTCAGACACTAATTGGAGTTAGTGCAGGCCCCACAGAGTAGGAGTTCAATCCTACAAAACTGGCCTTCCCTTCAGATGCCAATTGAAGTAGCAGGTCCCCAAGTCAACCACAACTTCTGTTTGACTCGCTACAGATTAGAAGTTCCCACAACCCCCTTCTCACTATTGTCAACTTATTATGGAGTATATCTTAGTGCATACAATTGAACAGCCAGATGAAGAGATTCACAGGGCATAGTTCAGAAGGTTCTCAAACATAGGAGTTTCGAACCCCTTGGAGTTGAAGTGTGCCTCCTCCCCAGCCTGAGGATGTGTTCTTATTCACCAACTCAAAAGCTCTTTGAACCCTGTACCTTAGGAATTTTTATGAAGGCTTCACTATGTAGGCATGACTGATAATTAACTCATTATCCAGCCCCTCTCTCCTTCCTGGAGAAAGTCAGGGGTAGACCTGAAAGTTATAAGGTTCTAATTATGGCTTCATCTTTCTATTGGCCAGCCTCCACCCAGGAGTCCATCCAGAGTCATCTCATTAGAACAAAAGTTGCTCTCATCACCAGGAAATGCCAAGGAATTAGGAATTCTGTGTAGGAAGTAAGATCAAAAACAAAACATGCACCCAGCACAAAGGTTTTAGGAGGTCTGTGCCAAGAACTTAGGGCAGAACAAAAATTCCTATTTTTTATTATGTTGCAAGTAATTAACCTCACATCTTACTATTTAACCTATAGGATCTCAAAAATATAAATATAACTCAGTTAGAAGATAAATATATTACCCATATATGGATAAACAGATTTTGTATCTTCCTTTGGGGAAAGAGACAGCTTGTTTGCACCCTAGGTTATACAAAGGGTATTTGTCTATTGACCAGTGAAAACATGATTTTGCTATTGTATTTATTTGGAAATTAAATATAGTTTTTCAAGATGATGATAAAGATATGAATGCCAAGCTAAAAAGAGGTAGACTACAGTGGATTCATCTTGTGTCCATTTAGCTAATATGGAGCATGTTTCTTGTAATTCCCTACCCTGAATAGTTCTATGTCAGTACAGGCAACTGGAGACACTGCATGAGATTTGGAAACTGGAAATGAAGGAGCGGTCATATTCCTCTAAGACTTCAAAAATCAGTGTAGTATGGCTTGTTTTGCCAGGTAGGTACTTTGCTGATTATCTGCTGGCTCACCTTGTTGGCACAGAATAGCAGCAAGGCTTGCTGCTCTCCCAGCTCTCAACCATCCCCTTTCTCAGCTACCCTGACTCATGGGCCATGTGTGTTTAACATCATGAGGAAGGGAGCAAGCTTCTACTGTAGGTCACCCACATCACTGAAGACAGTGACAGCCTATGTTGATTCCAGTCTGTCTTCATGGGTTCTGGTTTATCCCCACAAGTTTCAGTTTCTCGTTGCTCTGCCCTACTTTATGTCCCTCTTTCTTTTTAACTTTCTGCCATTCTGATTTCAGACCTCTGTAGCAGACACAGAAGCAATAACCTTAAAAATACTGTTCAACCAACTTCCGTAATTGTATAAGGTTAAATCCCTACAAAAATCCTTTTTTTATGTATTATTGCTGTTGGTTCTGCCTCTCCTATCAAGTCCTCACTGACATATTGATACTGGGCCATGGCACTGAGGTTAGAACACATCCACTGGACTTCTCACCTCCAAATGGACATCAGTGAGCTCAAAAAGTTCATGGGCAGGAAGAGACTAGGTGCTTTCGATAAGACTTCCTATTAAATCCAAAAAGTGAGGATTACAGCCTTGGCTCCAGTATTGAAAGAAGTATATAATAAGTTCCCAAACCAGAAGGAAAGATAATTCAGTTACATTTAGAATTAATTTACCATGATGTTTATGGTCAAAACCTAAGAAAGGTGAGAGGAATGTGTCCACCAATCCACGTGTTAACCAAAATGGCAGGAATCCATCCTGGGCCAGATGACTCTCAGGGCACTATAGCTAATTGTTATGGTCCACGCAAGCAGGTTTCAGGTGGGAGGACCCTAAAGACAAAGCCCAAAGAGAAACAATATTATCTGCTAATAATCTGAAACCCCATGTTAGGCTCACAGCCTCTGAGCCAGTGACAGTACTGAACTCTCCCCTGAAAAAGGCAGCCCTCAGTCAGTGTGGACCTAAGACAGCTTCCTTCATCAGTTTTCTGGAAGCAGAAGAACATATTGAGGATAACACAGGCTGGCCAAATCTATGAAAGGCTACAGAAGCACTGATTCAGGGAGAATTCTGGAATGGAGTCTTGACCACCCTTTCTAGAGTTTATACCCCATAATTATCTGCCAGAGGAATCATTCACATCCAGTGGCTGTGAATGCTGGAAGGAGCCCCAGGAACACTCGAAAAGCCTCTGAGTTGGGATTACGCCAAGGGGGCTAGGGGTGATTTACTGAAGCCAGACTCCTGGAAACCAGGGCAGGTTTTCTGGGCTGATCTATGCTGGTACCATGTAGTCTGGTTGAGTAGGTTCAAGGTTCAGAACAGGGTTAGGTGGTATAGAGGACACTTTGGCACATTCAAGGGCAAATTTTCCTGGCTAAAGTTCAAGAATAGACATACATCTAGAGCTAGAGAGAATAAACAGACAGAATAACCAACAGTAAATGCTAATATTATCTTAGATCTGCACAAATATTTTCTATTTTAAAAGGCGCTCCAAATATTTATTGAGCAGTAATGCTGCAGGCATAGTTCTATACACTAGAATATGGTTGTGATGCAAAAAGACAAAGACGCTGTCTTCATAAAACTCATTCTCTTGTTGTGAAAGGTAGACAATAAACACATAAACAGATAATTGGTGTTATGGACAATGAAATGCAGGACGGGGTAGAGGGTAGTGATAGGAGTTCTATTTTATAGAAGAGGCTCAGGTGAGATCTCTCTCAGAAAGTAGCATTTGTGCTGAGCCCTGAAAGAATGGAGGATGCAAACCACACAAATATCTGTGGGAGAAGAGGGGAAGGTTTGTATAAGATACAAGTGACAAAGTTGGGATTTGAATCCACAGTACCTGATTTATCAACTTTCATTTTTCCTTCTTCCTTTGGCAACACTCTTATTCTCCATGAATGTTGATTTCAATCCCTGGCAGATTTTCCTTTAAGAATTTTGAGTACATTAAATTAGTATTTGGCGATCTGGACCAAGCTATACATTGTGTTTATACTTGCTCCCAACTTTCTCCCCTCTGCCTCCCAAGATAACTAGAGTTCATTTTAAGGGGACAAGGGTGTCTGATGCAATGGATCTCAATACAAGTCCACTAGAGGTAAACTGGTATATGAAAGGCTATGAGGCATTCTGTAACATGGCCTTTCTGACATTAAATTGCCTCTGGAACCCTTTTATCTGTGGCATCCATCACCATCATATGGCATGAGTGTTATAAAAAACACACTTTTGAAAACATGAATGTAAAGGTTGGGAAGCTCTTCTGAGCTGATTGACCTTATGCAAATATCTTTTGCAAATCCAGACTTTCCAGGTTTCTAGATGATGGAATCTTGGACACTGCAAGGATCTCACAGTTGCCTGATGTTTGAGCTGCCGTCCTTAAACAGCTTTTTGATTGTTGTTGTATGTAAAAGGGTAACAGTGAGGCAAAAGTTCATTTCCTTTCTCAATTTTGTCAGAAACTACCTGCATAGAAAGCACTTGCAGAAACTCATCCCACGGGGAAGGGAGAAAGATGTTAGTGAGGAGAGAGATGCTCATCTGCTTCTATTATTCTGCTGTCTCAAATCACTAGCTTTCCTGAAACAGAGCAGAGGTCTGAATGTGGTTTCTTTCTTCTAAGCATTTTTTTTTTTGTAAACTCTTAATTGAAATATAGCCTTTTTAAAAAAGCTCACAAATAAGCATAAATGTTGGGCTTGGTGAAATTTTAAATCCTGGTTTAAGAAAAATAAAAACCATCACTAACATCTCAAAGTTCCTATTGGAGTCTCACCTATACCTACCCCAAAATATACCTGTCATTCTACTTTAAATACCTTATTTTAGTTTTATACAAATTGAACTGGAAATCTTCTGCCTGGCTTCTTTTGCTCAACATTATTCCTTGTGACTCATCTATATTGTTACATGTAGCAGTAGTTTATTCATTCTCTTTCTAATTGCTGTGTAATATTCTATTGCATGGATTTCCTACCAGTTCTCAAACCAACCTGCTATGTTTTACAGAGTGGTGTCTGACACGGGTTTAAATGCAAAGACATCAAACTCTAATGACCTAATTTATTTGAGGAAATATGAGAAAAATGTGGGGGAAGGAGATAATGCTAGAAATCCAGTCTGGATTATTCTTGACACAAAATTATAATGATTTTTTATTGACATGAGGGACATATTATTTCAGTAGAGTATTTCACTTTCTACTGAGTATGGACCATTTGACACACTAGATTGAAAATGAATTTCAATTCACATTGATCAAACCTATAATTCCTTGAGTGCTTCTGTTGGTCCCCCACATTAAGTAGCTGAGATACTGAGTTTTCCCATAAGGAACTGAAACAAGAAACCACTGAATCAAGAGAGTGATTGGTAAGGAAAGCTGAGATCAAAACTGTGGATCCCAGCATCTGGAATGGGTACACCTGAGAAACCATTCCTACAGATGGAGATATGTCATCTATTGCTCTATGCATGTTCTTTGTATCAAATAAATCTTCCTCCTCTCACTGTGGTGGTCTTCATGCCTGACATTTCGCATTCTGGTTATGAAGACTATGCAGCTCTCTAAGCCTATGTTTCCGAATCTGTAAAATGAAGATAATACCTATTTCCAAAATATTGTTGAGAGCACTAAATCAGTCAACTTGTACACAATGACAGGTATTGTAAATACCTATTTAAAAGTAGCCTTTCAGATCTTCAGATACCTTTTCCAGCAGACATTGTCCAATTAATATTGCAAATATTAAGTTGTAAAACATCAGTGAAAGAATAAACTACTGATTTTCTACTTGATGATTAATTTGTGCACAGAGTTAAGCACTGACATTCTGTATCAGATAGAAGCTAGGAAAGACATTGATATGTCATCTCTGGCATTGTCCCTGTCCTGAGAGACCTGCCCAGAGCCCCTTTCACTCTGAGTTATGGAGTATTTGGTCTGGCAGCTCTATGGTCCACTGAGCCGGGTTAGGGTCGCCACAGTCCTGGATCCTTTATGAAATTTCAAACCCTGAAGGCTGTAAGGAACTGTACAGGACATGTGACCCAACATCCTCCTGGGGGTTTTGTCTATGGCATCCTTGACAGGGGTCTTTCACCTTCTGTTTGGATGCCATCGGTGACAGGAAGTGCTGTACCTTACAAGGAAGCCTGCCCTGCTCTTGGGCTCCTCTGATTGTCACCTGCTTCCTGCTCACAATAAACTGAATTAGTGTCTTCCTGTAAGTTCCATCCATTTGTCTTCCTTGTGACTTCTGGAGGCCACACAAACTGTCTGCACCCTCTTACATGTGACAGCCCTTCAGAAAGATTTTCTCTCTGTTTGGAGATACATCATTCACCAAAACGATGCCTCACAAGTGATCCTCACTCAAGCCCCTGCGGAGTTATATAGTGTCTCTTGAAGAGTATCTAGAGTAGAGGAGTGTGCATGTGTGTGTGCGTGTGTTCAATTTTGTATGTATTTGAAGTGAGATGTTCATAAATGAGAGTCACCAAAAACTTGTGCTTATATGAATATAACTTGATAAGGAAATATAAATAGTCCCAAATTAAAATTCATCAACATGCTGAGTCTGTACTACTAGAGGATCTGGAAGTGGTGATAGTTTTGTAAGAAACGGGGAAAGCGTGCTTAAAAATACTGGCTACGGAGTGAGGCCGGGCACGGTGGCTCACGACTGTAATCCCAGCACTCTGGGAGGCTGAGGCGGGCAGTTCACGAAGTCAGGAGATCGAGACCATCCTGGCTAACACGGTGAAACTCCATCTCTACTAAAAAAATACAAAAAAATTAGCCAGGCATGGTGGTGGGCACCTGCAGACCCAGCTACTTGGGAGGCTGAGGCAGAAGAATGGCATGAACCCAAGAGGCAGAGCTTGCAGTGAGCCGAAATCGTGCCACTGCACTCCAGTCTGGGTGACAGAGTGAGACTCTGTCTCAAAAAAAAAAAAAAAAAAAAAAAAAAAAAAAAAATTGGCTACCGAGTAGTCAAACTGTTTCAGTGAAAACTTTGATTTTCTCTACCCTTTAATAGCTCTGTCACTGTGAGCAAAGTTCTTATCTCTCTGAGCTTCCGTTTCCTTATATTGGGTTTTCTTGAGAGAATTACATGATAAAATTATTATGAACATTTTAGTTCAGTTCAACGCATAGTAAATAATAAAAATACGTTTTATAACAGTTATTATTTAATGATTACCAACATTCTTGAGCATCTATGACCTCATGTTAGCACAACAATCTGAACTCTATTCTTTCCCCCAAAAGTCCATCACTTATCCAAGGCCACATAAGTGGCAGGAGTCAGGGTGAGAAATCAAGTTTAAAGCACTCGATTTTAAAATCTGTGCTTTTGTTGCTAAGCCCATGCTGCCTGTATGTCACAGGCCTGATGAAATAAACAAACCAATTCTTTGGCAAAAATTGAAACCCATTCTTCCCAACAGTCCCCACAGGTGATAATACATATATTACAAGATTCCTCTTTAGAATGGATTTCAGGGCTGGTGAGAACCTTTTTTACTTTTTAAAATTTTCAGTGGTAGCAAATTGTGTCCTTTGTTGCCAAAAATACAATTCACCCTCATCAGAAGCCATTCAGTCAACTCTGATGAATAAGCCGGGTGATGAAGCAGAGGGATAATTTTATGTCACACATGGCAACATGCCTATGAAGTTGAGCCCAATTTCCTTATGTGACACATAAATGGGCTCCAAAAGCTGTCCCCAAAGAGGACTTTCCTCACTAGATTAAGCCTACCCCTTAGGCTAAAAAAGAAAATTTTTTCAGAAAAGGCAGCATTCATATGAAGTCGTAAGTTCCTGTTTATTTGCTAACAACGTGTCAACCTCATTAATTTGCCTGAACACATCAATTTTATACAAGGGGTCTTAAAGACATTATGCTAAATCCTGAAGATACAAAGACAAGGTCTCTTCCCACAAGGAATTTAAAATGTAGCCAGGGAAAAAGAAAGGAGAGTAACGGGGTCATAGGGATAGATTTATGCATAGGGCACTGAGATTACTAAGGAGGAGTTTAGGCTCAGGGAGGATGTTGCTGGCCTTGTTGGAAATGGTGACAACTTACTGGCTTTGAATGGATATCTAGGAGTTAGCCAGCAAGACAGTGAAGGGAGAGGAATTTTAAACAGATAAAGCAGAATTAACAGAAGTCCAGGGATGAAACAGAATGGAGACTTGAGCAGCTACAAGATTATAACTATAAAATGGGGAGTGTTTCTGGAGCTGCACTGAAAAACATTTATAGAACCAGGTGGGAGCAGTATCAACCAAAGGTTGTATTTGAAGTGTTTAGAACTTTAGCTTTAACTTGGAAAAGTAAGCAAGACTACGAAAACCCAATTTTACAGGTCAGAAAAAGTATTCTAACAGCAACATGAAGAGACCAGAGTGAGGCAATACCAGACAGAGGCTGTAGCAAAAATAAAGTTGAGAGGTCATGAAGACCTGGAGGGAAGTGATGATAATAAGGATAAAAAAGAAGGTGTGGATTTTAGGTAGGATTGGTAAGAGGATGAACTAAGAGGACTTGGGAACCAGCTGGAAGTGGCAAGTCAAGGAATGGGATAGATACACAGAGGGCATTTTTTAGAAAAATTTGGCTCACTAAGGGCCCTTCTATTTTTTGCAAAGGTTTAACGTTATCAGAGGGGATATCCATGCACTAATTTCTGGAAGAGTCTATAAAATACACACACACACACACACACGAAAAACAAAAACTGCATACTGAATACATTTCATTATTTTTAGTCAATCTCAGGGCCATTACATAGAACGTAAGTGATGCATGAGGCCAGAAATAATTTTAGACCTCTGTGTTTTGCATTTATTTAAGGTTATTATCAAGAGATAATGGACTATGTGCTCCTTATAATAGAGCTGTAGAGTTTTTAGAAATTAAAGTAGCAAGTAGTGAAATGCCTTATGCATGGCAATGATATTTAGCTCCTTCTCTTACTTTCTTTCTGAGATACCAGGTCCAAGGTGATTTTAAAAAGAGGACTTGGAGACTGCTGTGAGTTCTCCATTGATTTCATGTACACTGAAGGCTTCAGGTGTGTTCTCAATAGCGCCTATTGTCAACCAGTTTTAAAGGGGGAGGCTTTTCTGGAAAAAAAAAATAGTCATTGTTTTGCTCTCAGGCTGAGAGAAAAACAGCAACCAACCAAAGACCTATGTTTTGTCACTTTTACAATCACCTTATTGCCGGCAGAAGAAGTATCTTAAACAAAGACACTCATGTTTGTTTGTTTGTTTTTTTAATTTCTTTTGGAAGGTTTGTTCTACTTCCTTAAACCCTTTTGGCAAAAAAAAAAAAAAAAAAAAATTAACTCCTTCATCATGAAAGATAACTTATAGAGAGAAGAGCCCAGAAGAGTGCAAGGAGGGTTAGGTCGTGATCTGGGAGCAGCAGGTTTTGTTGGGCGGAAGGTGAGGTCACTAGGACACCAGTAATGCAGAGACGAGAAAGGGCACCGCAGAAGAGCTGTCCCTCTCCTAAGTTCAAGGTCTGGCCTACAGAAGGGTCTTGTTTCTAAGCACCCTGAGAGAACATCCATTCAAGTAGTTCTTCTCTCTAAACAAGCTACATTGCCTATTGGCTTCTGAAAGTTATATTTGGCCCCTTCATTGCTTCAGGAAGTTTGCTATGAAATTTCAGGATGATGAATGGAAAATGGACCCATTCCTTGCCCTGAACGAACTCATCACTTGGTGATGAGTTCTGTCATAATGCTAACCCACTACACTATAGATGGATAGGGCTATGTATCACAAAATTAGTACAAGTAAAAAGCCAAAGGAGCAAGGAGGAGAGAATCGGCATGGGCTTCCTGGAAGAGAAAATTTGAACATCACCTTGAGGGATATACATGAGTTACACAGGCAGAAGTGAGGCAAAGTGTTTCATCCAAGTGGACATTGTGCTGAGAGGGCTG
Source organism: Hylobates moloch (assembly GCF_009828535.3). Lineage (NCBI taxonomy): Eukaryota > Metazoa > Chordata > Mammalia > Primates > Hylobatidae > Hylobates > Hylobates moloch. The sequence continues at coordinate 21,293,129 of NW_026652288.1, read as the reverse complement.
TATATTGCATTTGCCCACAGTAAAGGCATTATTTTTTGGCTTCAAAATCAAGTGGCCTCCCCATGTGTCACAACTGAGTAGGTAACACCAAGACCTCCAGCACTTCCTAAAATATCTGTCCATCTGCTTAAAGGACATCACTGAATCTAGCCTTAGAGAATTAAATGGACACTTACTGATTCATACCAGTCTGAAATCTGCCAACGAATGAGATGATCAAAGGGGGTGAGAAGGGAGAAGTATTTTGGGAACCCAGAGCACTTATATTTAGAGCAGACATGGATTGAGGAGCAAATCTGCCAAGTGACAAACTGGAAGTAATTTACAGCACTCTAGGTTAAATCACAGCACATCTTAATCTCTTTTTTAGACCTTCTATTTCCTCTTTTCCTCACTTCTCAGTGTGACACCAGCATGCCTAGATTTGGTCTAAACCTCACTCTGCTTCAGTCTCCCCTGAAGATTACAGGAGGGTAAAACTGTACTATAATGTGGAGATAGACTGAAAGAGGTCTGTAAGGAATAATAAAGAAAAGAGTCACGTTTGATCTCAGGACATAAGTGTTTCTTCTTTATTTCAGGGACTCTGGCAATTCTAAAACAAAAACCAGATCTAGACGTGTAGGGGTTTCCACTATATGAAATCTTTTGAGAGACACAGATCATCCAGGTCCATCTGTTGTAAAGAGTGGAGAATGTTTGTGTGCTGTGAGGGCCATGCATGAGGGTGCCACAGTGTGGGGGTGTGGGTTTTAGTTCCTCCGTGATGTGGGGCAGGGCTGAGATTATTGATTCTCAGCCATTCCAAGAAGGAATATATCGTGATTGCCCTGCTGGCTCCCAACTCTGTTGTGTAAGAGTCTGCCGCGTGCCTTCCTCCTGGTACTCTGAGACCACAAGACAGATATGACATATTTCTGGAGAAACTTGAATATTAAGTATGGAGGAAAACTCATCTAAATGATCTTTCTTAAAACTGCTAGTATTTATTGAGCATCTTCCAACTACTTAGCACTATTCAGTGTTCTTTGTGAACTAATTTATTTCTTCACTTCAGCAATAAGATAGGAATGGCTGTAATCCTTGTTTTAAAAATTAAAAAACTGATGTGCAGAGAAGCTGAGTAATTGGACCAAGGTTGTGCAGTATTAAGTAGTGAAGTCGAATTGTGGACTCAGTCTATTGATATAAATATGTTGGGGCTTAAAATGCAAAATTCACACACACACAAAGTAAGATTTCATGTGATAAGTCAAGAAAATGGCAAACTTTCTATGTGGGTCTCAGGGTAAGGTCCTTACTCTTCTTTGCTTAAGAATATTTTTTATACAAGCGTTAAAAACTTACTAATTTGTGTATGCCAAGTCATGTATCCAGCACCACAAAGAGTTGGAGATAAATGTTAGATATAATCCCTACTCTTAAAGAAATTGGGGAAGAAAATGAACACACAGGCAAAAGAGCAAACAACACACAAGTGATTTTGAGAAAGCTAGCTCCAAGTCTTGCTGATATTCATAGGAAGATGGGGACTGTGTAGCCTTGATTAGTCAGGGCTTATTTCCAGGAGCAGTTAGAGTTAGAGCAGATCCTTATAAAAAAATGCAGCATTTTTCTGTTTTGTTTTGTTTTTTTGAGAAACAGTGTCATTCTGTCACCCAGGCTGGAGTGCAGTGGCCCAATATCAGCTCACTGCAACCTCCACCTCCCAGGTTCAAGCAATTCTCATGCCTCTGCCTCTCGAGTAGCTGGGATTACAGGCACGCACCACCACGCCCGAATAATTTTGTATTTTTAGTAGAGACGGTGTTTCGCCATGTTGGCCAGGCTAGTCTCAAACTCCTGACCTCAAGTGATCCACATGCTTCGGTCTCCAAAAGTGCCAAAGTGCTGGATTACAGGTGTGAACCACTATGCCTGGCCTAGGAAATGCAGATTTACATGGGGAGGGAAAAAGTCCAAGGAAAGTGTAAGCTTAAACCTAGGGATACAAGTGGGATTAGGACTAGAAAAAGGGGGAAACAAGTCATGAGAGGCAGGAAGGATTGATGTTATTCATCTGGAGAAAAACTTTGTTAGATATAGTGAAAAGCTCTTACTGAAGTCCTTGGACATCATCCAGCTCCTCCCTTTATGAACGTTTATTGAATGCTTTCTGTATTCAGGCACTGACATCGCAGTCTAGACTTGATCTAAAGAGCAAGGAGATTGGTGAGGCCCTATGTATAGGGCTAGAAGGTGTCATGGTGACAGTGGTATTGAGAAAGGTTGAATAGAATGGAGAAAAAGAAGTGGGTAATGGGTGATCAGAACTGTCAATAGGTCGTTTTGCAATAATCCTGTTTGGAGATAATGAGAGCCTAGACTAGGAAGAAAGAAAAGGCCAGGAGCAGAGAGGGCACATTTGAAAGATGTCATGAAAAAAAAATCAATATGACTTACTAATAGATTGGGTCTAAGGGACAAATTAGAATAGAGTAGAACAGCCTGAAAATCTGGAAAATGGCAGTATCCATGGTTACAAGGGGTAGGCCAGAAAGAAGCACTGGTTTAAAGGAATGTTTTAGTGTTTTCCAGTTGAGTTTTAGCTGCAGTGTGGCAGAATATCTAGATAAAACTGTCCTTTATAGAGTCTACTTAAAAATAGACCATGAGGAAGCTGGTACATCTAGAAACTTTCATCTTGATAACAGCAGCAACAACAAAAGAAAGATCATTGAGCTCTTAAAGGCTGTGAGGACTTCCAGTTAAAAACAGCAGGTTGGCCATGCAAATGAGATTCAGTTACCACCAAAAATAAATAAGCAAAGAAAGAAAACAATGGTAAAGCAACTAAGAAAGGACTGATATGGTTAGGATGTTTGTCCCCTCCAAATCTCATGTTGCCATGTAATCCCCGGTGTTGGAGATGGGGCCTGATGGGAGGTTTGGGTCATGAGGGTGGATTCCTAATGAATGGTTTGGTGTCCTCCTTGTGGTAATGAGTGAGTTCTCACTCTGCTCTGATTTCACATGGGATCTGGTTATTCAAAAGCATGTGGCACCTCCCATCCCCTTGCTCACTCTTGCCATGCCATGTGCTGGCCCCTACCTCGCCTTCTGTCATAAGTGGAAGCTTCCTGAGACCCTCATCAGAAGCCAAGTAGATGTTGTTGCTATGCTTGTATAGCCTGCAGAACCATGAGCTGATTAAACTTCTTTTACTTATAAATTACCCAGTCTCAGGGATTTCTTCAAGCAAAGCAAAAACGGACTGACACAAGCACATAAACACAATAGCAAAGAGAACAGAAACGGGAACAACAATGATGAAATGCTGAGGCTTGAAAATAGTTGCTGCTAACTGCCTTAGTGGACAGGAGAATGTTAAATCCTATTCTGGGGAAAGCCAAGCAACACTCTCATTTTTACCCCCAAATCTCCAAAGGCACTGGAATTGGAAGAACCAGGTACCCAGGAAAGGTGTTGTTTGGGAGGATGAATTAAAATATTGGGTTAAAAGCAGGAGGATTCATAGGAAGTCTTTTTTATGAAGTAGTTAGACCCCCCAGTCCCTCCTCCCACTCCATGCAACCTCTTTCCCACAGTAGAAGCCTAAAGGTTTTTCTCTGGAGAGAATAAAACAGAATGTCTCTGGACCAGGAGATAAGGGCAGGGATTACGAAGGCACTGTAAACAGGGAGGATCGATGAAGCGCAAGATTTCCAACTGAATGCAAATTCTGAGAAAAAATAGTATCCGTCTGAAATTCCAAACCAGCTAAACTCTCAGTTAAGTGCGAGGGCAGGAAAAATACGTTTTCATGCATGCAAATACATTATATATCTAAAATATATCACCCCCTTACGTTTTTCATCAAGCAGCTCCTGAAGAATGTGCTCAAATGAAATGAAGGAGAAAATAGGGAAAAAAGAAACAGTAAGAGGTGAGAGGCATCTTCAGGGTGGAAATCACAGGGAGATTCCTACGAAGCAATTGGGCAGCATGCTGAGAAATCAGCAAATCCAGATTGGAACAGGTCAGAAAATTCTTAGCAAGTGCTCTTCAAGAAGATGAGAAAAAATGTACACTACTGGAAGAGACCATGGGATAACTGAGAGACAAATAGTAGGAAATTTAACAACCAAAAACTTTTGCCAGAAAAATAGTATCAACATTATAATACATAACTCAGCTATGGATAGTGTTTACATAATAGTAGTAGTATAAAAATTATATTTGATCTAAATTTAATTATATTAGGAAGACAAAGGAACAAGAAACAGACATATTTTATGAGAGGCTGAGTGTGAAAGGTACTTAAATCATCATCTTCTATACTTGGAAAACAAAGAGTAATTACAAAAACTGAAAACAAACAAGCTCTAATTCAGAATACTATTTAGAGACAGTGGAGTAAATACCAAACAAGTATCTAAAAGAGCCTGACTGTGGGTACCATAGTGTGGTAGGCAGAATAACACTCCTTCCCCAAAAGATATCCAAGATCTAATTCCTGGGGCCTCTGAATGTTACCTTACATGGTGAAAGAACTTTGCAGATGGAACTTTGCAGATGTGACTAAGATTAAAGAACTTGAAAAAGGGAGATTATTGGGGTGCGATGGGGCAATGTAATCACATGAATCCTTAAAAGAAGAGAAAGGCAGAAGATGAACTTGAGAAATGACCCCAAGAGAAAGATCCACTGTCCTATGCTAACTCTCAGATGTGGGGAGTATGTACAAAAACTAGAGCTCAGGACAGCCCTGTGCTGACAGCCAGCAACAGCCCTACAACCATAGGAAACTGAATCCTGCTAACACCTGAGTGGGCAAGGAAGCAGATTCTCCTCTAGAGCCTCCAGAGGGGAACACGGCCCTAGTGATGCCTAGTGATGCTCAGTGAGACCCAGGTTGGACTTCTGACCCACAGAACTATAAGATAATAAATCTGTGTTGTAAGCCACTAAGATTTTGGTAATTTGTTACATAAACAACGGAAAACTAATACACATGAAAAATGGAAAATCATGGCAGGAGAGGACAGACCAATTTTTCATGAGAAATTTTGAAGAAGTAGTTAACTCTTTAAATTACGTTTGTGTGTACCTTAATAACGATTTTTAAAACAGTAATTACAAAGTCAGTATAAGATATTCAGAGTTACTAAATCCACTACCAGAAGTTTACAACTCAAATTTTTAAAAATTCGGATGAGTCGAAAAAGCAATAACAAGAAGCATGAAGGCCAATATGGGATTCAAATTACTAGAAATAGTTATAAATGAGTAGAAATCATACTCCATTGTAACTACAGATTTGTGTTTTAGTTTTGTCTAAATTGTGATATTTATATGGTATATATTTTATATAAGTTTTAGAAATATGTATGCTTTTTAATTTGTGTTTGCTGTTTTAAAATAAGCTCATGAGAAATCCTATATCTCAGAAATCATACTCAGAGAAGTGCCTAGGAGGAATTAAACGAGATCTTGAGTTCTGTCTTTACAAAGGCCAACGTATATAAAAAGAAATGAAATAAAATAAAACAAAGACAAGAAATACTATGGTATTCACTGATTTTTTTTTTTCCTTTTGGTGATCTATCCACTGCCTTAAAATGAAATATGTATCTTTTCTTTTTCTTTCTGTTTTTTTGAGACAGGATCTCACTCTGTCATCCAGGCTGAAGTGCATGGGTGTGATCCCAGCTCACTGCAGCCTCAGCCTCCTGGGCTCAGGCACCCCTCTCACCTCAGTTCCCCCAGTAGCTGGGACTACAGGCTTCAGGCTCCTGCCACCACACTCGGCTAATTTTTGTTTTGTTGAGACGGGGTTTTGCCACGTTGCCCAGGCTGGTTTTGAACCCCTGGTTTGAAGTGTTCCTCCCACCTCAACCTCCCAAAGTGCTAGGATTGCAGATGTAAGCTATCATGCCTGGAATCTCTTTTCTAAAAGGAAAAGAGAGAGAGAGAGGAGAGAGAGAGAGAGACAGAGAGAGAGAGAAGTGAAGAGAGTATAAAAGGGACATGAAATCATAAAGTAGAATGAAGAAAGGACAAGAGGATATCCTGATATCCTGGGAGACCCCCACGGTTTGAAGCTGGAGTGTACGAGAAATAGAGCCAGAGAAGTGGGCAGAGAAGAGACAGTGGAGGCAGGGGCTGGTGTAGTGGATTCCATATGAAGGAAGGCCAGTTCTTTCATTCTTGACACTGACAATGAGTTACGTGCTTCGCTAGGCTCTGAAGATGCGAGGAAATAAACAGATGTCAAAACAAACAGTAGAGAAAAGAGTAAAAGAGAGAAGATTTGAGAACAAAATTTCAACGGTGCCATCTACAAACAGTCAGGCACAGCTAATTAATGACATCAGAAAGAACATTAGTGTCTTCCTTGGTTTGGTAACTTGGAAGAGAGAGGTTATCAGGGACACTGAATCCTTCAGTCCAACTGTTCATCCAACTATGTGCTCAGCAGGTGTGTCTCAAGATGGACTCCATGGACAGATTACTCATTAGTGTCAGAAGTTGGGTGGGGGGAACCAGAAAAGGTATGGCTAAAACCATGCTTCCTGGCTCTAAAGGAAGCTTAGAGTCAATGCAGAGCTCAGGGGATGCAAAGGCATTCTCCAAGTCCCTGTCAACTTTGCCAAAAATGCTCATGACACCAAGCTCACAGGGCCCTTCTGTCCCTACTGAAGGGTTTTAACAATCTACAAAGTTGGTGACATTACCTGTAGAGTGGTCACCTACAAAAATGAGGGCACGTGGCTTAGTGATCACATGGGAGATTGAGTGAAATTTGCTCCGATGAAGTACACAGTGCTTTGAAGAATTTGCTTTACAATTTGAATCATAATCGTGTTTTTAAAAGTTTTTTTTGTAATATTTCATGTAAAGGCAGATTAGTAATGAAAGGCACATGTTTCTCTTGGTTCTTTTATGTTGTCTTGTAAATGTTGGATCTTCAGAAGTTGTATTATTTTTGTCTTTGCTCTGGAGGCCTGCTGTTTCCTTAATTGATGTGGTAGTATTTGACTGGCTTTATTCCCATCGTCACATAATCATTATTTTCCATATCTCAGTTGTTGCTCCATTTCATTAACTTTATTCAGAAAATTGCTCCCTATTTATCTATTTATAGGTTTTGAATGCATGTAGTCTTTGTCCAAAACCAGTATGATTTCCTTTATCTTTTTGCTTTTGATCTTTAATTTTTCTTTGTTCAGAATCAATCATTTTTCCCCTCGATACTTCCTTTGATATTCCCTTTTTCTACTGCTGCCACAGTAATTGGAATTTTCTTGAATTTGTACTTTATTTAAAATCTTTTGCTTGCGGGTGGTCAATCTGAGAGCCAGCCGTTCACAAGTCTGAAGTTCCTAATCTAATGCCCCAGGCTTTCAGCACCTCCAGTGCCAGTTCTAGCTCCTTCCTCCACCAAAGTCAACATCCTAAAAAGCTCTCTGAGCTCTTCCCTCTCACCAAGTAGCTTTTCTTCCCCTTTGTTGAGATTTTTCTGTTTTTGTGCACCTGTGATTCCCCCTTAACCATAGAATCATCACAACTTATAATCCTGATCCTTTTACTATTACTATCTGCTAATACATGTCAGTTCATTCATTTTAACTCATTTTTCATATTTTTTGTGTGCCATTATTTACTATAAATTTAAACTTCTTAGGTCTTCTATTTTTGAACTATCAACAACTATCAACCAGTATATAAAACGGGCCTTTTGTTAGCTCCATGTACTCATTAGTTTAATGTAATCGTTATTGTCTAGATCATTAAATCTGTTTTAGTTGATTGATTCTTTTGTATCCTTTATCCTCAGTCTTAAGCCAAGAGGAAACTGTGTTGTAGAATTAAATATATATCCATCTGTAGAATGAATGAATGAAAACCGGTGTGTTTCGGCTCACGGGAGCACTGCCTAGTATCTCACCATCGCCTTCTGTGTTGCTTTCTGTGATGTACATTTAGATCCAGTCAAGCAAGGTAAGTCTGTGAATCTCCGGTTTCTCTGATTTCAAGATTTCACTAACTGTTTATGAAACCTTTTATCTAGTTAACTCAGCTGCTTGCTATTAAGATGCGTTAGCTTCTCGGCTCAGAAATAAAGTCCCAGGGTAAGGAAATAAAGAGGCCTGGCGTTCTCTGTTACTGAAGCCCTGCTTGGCTGTCCCTGGCTTAAGCTTCCTGGGGCTAAATTATCTATAACAGATCTTGTTTTAACATTGTGAAATGAAAATTCTAAGGAATAAGGAGGCACTCGCTGGAGCTCAAGAAGGCTGTGGTTCTGGGGAATAGTAAATGGAAGAAACAAGCATACTCTCATTCTCTTTACAACGGAGGATAATTTTCCCTGAGGCTCTACGGGCTCCAGCATTCCTTATTAGCAGTTATTGCATACTGGCTGTGTATTATCCCCCTATTTAAAACCATGAGATGCTGCCGGAGCTACACTGGCCAGTGGCCTACAGTTCTTTCCTTTTTAAAACAATAAGAATTGAGCGACACTCAGTTCTTCACAGTTTTGTGTCATCTGTGCTTTCTTAGACTGGATTCTATCTACCACTTGCACCATAACAAATACCCTCTCTCAATTTTCTATAATTTATATTACTGGTGTTTTCTAATTAGTTCATGGAAATTCTTCCAACATTAATGATGCCATACCAATCCTCTTAGATGATATCACTGCCACTCCTCCAAGTCCCTGTCAATCATGCCAAAACACTGCATGATACCAAGCCTACATCCCTGAATGACAGTGCCTCTCATTCAGGGATGCCACTTTGCTGCCTGTTGTCCTCAAAGCAGATGCAGATGTCCTAGGCAAGGCCATTAGCCCCCATTGCGTTCATAGTCATTGGTGTTTACTGCCTCCAGAGGTGTGGGCCACAACTGCTGTAACAGGATCTAGGCACTGCTGCTGCAGCTGGGATATGGGACCCTCAATGTGACTAGGCCAGGCTATGCCTTATGGAACTCTCACTGTATCCCTGCTCATCTGTATCCCATGCTGAGGCAGGAAAAGGGCATTCACTCTGCTGGAGTAATGTTTTGTCAGAGGGGAACTGGAACAGAGCTTCCTCACCACACAGAGTCTTGCACAGATTTCAGTGGAATTATTTAGTGGGTTAGGGGATTATGGGAAAAGGTGGAGACCAAAAGCTGGAAGTCACACACTCACAATTGCCCCTCCCACTTGGGTCTTCTCCCACTGTCACTGGAACACCCTTGCGTGCTTAACTTTCTTATAAATTGCATTCTCTTCCCAGAAAGCTCCTGGGTGATTTATACAATTTGACCTCTGTTGGCCCCACCCCATGCACTGGACAGTCTTGCTTAGGTGTCTTTGAATCCTAGAGTGAACATTCACCAGGTTCGTTTTGAGACTCCCTCTCTCCCCTTGATTTATTAGCATGAAGAGACATTAGCACTTCCAGTTCTTTCCATTTTCACTTTCCATATTTCCTATATTTTATATATGGCTCTGCAGGTTACAAGGTGCTTTGATATCAATCACTTCGATATTTTTATTAAAACTCTATGAGATACACAGCACAGGCATTGATGCAAGTGTTTTAACCCTGAAGAAACTGAGATGCAGGAAGTTGTTGCTTGCCCAAGGCCATATGATGAATGAGTTGCACAATCTGAATGAGCTCTGCTATCTGTTAGTTCTTAAGACTTTACTTCGTCACACTCATCCTCAAAATCTCTCAGTTACAGTTAGTGACTAAATTTGGATAAAGATATTCTATGTTTAGTTATAAGTATAAGTTGCTGAGGAGTTTGAAATGTTTGCAATGTTTGGCAAACGTAAAACTTATTTGTAAGCTAAGTTGAAAGTCTGGCAAGAGAGTATTTTACTGGAATTCACTCTTAGCTAATACAAATGTTATGGTTTGAGCTAACACAAAGGAAAAATAAAGAAAATTGATTAATTTAAGTCCTACACAGATTTAATTCAGAGGAACAGTCCTTTTTGCAGGTATAAGAGAAAGAGTTTCAATTTAGCTCACCAAGAACAGTTCAAGTCATCTCCTTTCCAGGCCCTGTGCTAAGTGCAAGGGGGGATTACAAAGATGATTACAAAGTGGACTTTAATATCAGACGTTCACAGTCTGCTGGGGAAAATAAACCTCAGACACAAATAACCATGAGACAGGTTGAATGTGATAAGAAACAGATAAAAAGTCATGGTAATCCAGGGGAGTGGGAAATACTAGCAATGCATTCATTCTTTAAAATGTAAATAGGTTTCCTTTGCTAAGGGATAGGAACAAGGATCAAATCCACTTTATAAATCAAATACACTGGAGATGTCAAATGACCCCAAGCACCCAACCCAAGATGTGCCCACACAGGCCCCATAGGGCCTTTTCCTTGATGTCAGCACAGATGGAGGCTTGGTCCTCCTTCTAACATGAGTGTTCCAAAGGCAGTGCATTTTATTGTTCTTAGTCGGGGCAGAATTAAGAATCTTTGGTATTGACCACTGGAAATCAGGCCGCTGAGCTGCGTGGGTGGTCTGACTCAGCCGAGTCCCTTCTGTCACAATTGATGTTTTCTAGTTTCATTAGAGGGTATTAGATTTGCACCGGGCAGATTCCCATTTTCACCACGGTGCACACAACCCACTAATGATGATTGCAAATGAGAAAGCTGTGTGCATCCATACAAATTGAGATTACACCTTCATCCTTGGAATACAGTTGTGATTACATTAAAGACACATTATAAGTCTGTCTCCTCTCATTTCATTTATTGTGTGTGTGAGCCGTGTTGGATCCTTTTATCTTCTATTAAATTGCTGGCATTTCCTTTTGACTCAGATATGCCTTCTCTAGTACAAAACAGCAGCACACCCAACAGTTCCAGTTAGGAAGTGAAAAGGAAAACTGCAGCCACTTCAGCAAGTTTGAATATGGTCTAATAAGCACAAGCATCTGCAGACATAGCAGCTCACACCAGTAGTCCCAGCACTTTAGGAGACTGAGGCAGGAGGTTTACATGAGCCCACGAGTTTGAGACCAGCCTGAGAAACATAGTGAGACCCTACCTCTACAAAAAGTTTTTTTTAAAAAAGCATTAAAAGCATTAGTTGGGTATGGTGTATATAATGCATGTACTTGGGAGGCTGAAATAGGAGAATTGCTTGAGTCCAGGAGGTCAAGACTGCAATGAGTTGTGATTGTGCCACTGTATTCCAGCCTGGGCAACATAGTGAGACCCTGCCTCTACAAAAAGTTTTTTAAAAAAGCATTAGCTGGGTGTAGTGTTGCAGGCCTGTAGTCCCAGCTACTTGGGAAGCTGAGGTAGGAGGATTGCCTGAGTCCAGGAGGTCAAGGCTGCAATGAGTTGTGATTGTGCCACTGTACTCCAGCCTGGGCAACAGAGTGAGACTCTATCTCAAAAAAAATGTTTTTAGAAGCACAATATGCTTTTCTCAATTCCAAAATATGGATTATGGAGACTTGCCTTCAATTTTCTTTTAAAAAGACCAAGCCTGGCTGGCTTATACCTGCTGCATCTCGTATTCACTTTCCCTTTTCCCTGACCAAGCATACCCTCACTTCCACTTCCTATGCAGAGACCATGAGTTCTCAGGGCTTTAGCAGTACATGAATTTATGGTCAAATGTTACAGGGTACCACTCTTTGTAAGGCCACCGAAGATATTTTCTGGGAATCAAAGTCAATCATTTTTTATACCTATTTATGTTTAAATATTGAGCATTATTTTCTCTTTTCTTAACATTACCCTACTCTTTCCATATATGTCTATCATTACAACTCCTCAGTAGATAGGGCCTATTGTATTGCCCCAGTTTTATAGGAGAGAAATAAAGACGTAGCCAGGGGAGAAAGGGGCCATGTAACACAGTCACTTGGCTGTAGAATTATAGTTCAGGTTGCCTCATGCAAAGTTCTGTCCTCTCTGCCCTGAGCCTATGAGCATCACAGACACTGACCACATACCAGACATTGCGCTGGGTCATGGGAATGCCCAGATGAGTGAGATGTGGACTCTGGCTGGGAGATCTCAGTGTGTACATGGCTTTGCCCTTCATATGGTAGGAAAAGCACTGGCCTGGAAATTGGGAAATCTGAGTTCTAGTCTGGGTTTTGCCCCTGACAACCATGATCACCTTGAGCAAGTACTTTAATATCCACACAGTAATGGCCCAGGCTCTGCCTCTCTCTGGATAATTTTGAGATTCAAAGGAGAAAACCTACAGAATGGAGCTTGGAAAGTAGAAATCGCTGTAAAGGTGAGGATCTCTAATGATAATAGGAATATGTAGAGCTCTCAGAAATCCAAATATGGGGCGAAACATGGGGCTTACAAGGCTTAGAAAGGAATCCATGAACACATACATCTTGATGGTTCCTAAAACCTTTATGTAAGCCGATGACAGTAATGAGTAGGGAGAGAAAATAATTCATCATTTAAATGCAGACGGCACAAATGGGGAATGCCTTGCACACATTGGTTATGTATTCATACTGTCAATCAGGTTCTAGATTTCTCTGATTCCCTCTCTGACTCTCTCTGCCCTCCCCTCTCTTCCTGCCAGGAGAGTTCCCAAAGACTCAGATCATCCTTGAGATTTATGTGTCAATCTTATTTGTAAAGAGAATTAGTCTTACGGAGGTTGGCAAATGCAGAATTGACGGGCATCATGTTATCCTTCCACATGATAGTAATAATTGTTACAAAATAAATATCCGCACCATGGTTTGAAGCTCAAATTCTGGATTTCAAAATTTATCATGAGCTAAACAACTTCTCAGCTTTATTCATAATCAGTTTGCAAAGCCGTTAATATACTGTGACATCCATTTTCTGCTCAACCATAACCCTCCCTGCATATCTCTGCTATACCATCGGCAACACTGAGTAGACTAGTCTCTAGTCTACAACCACATGAGATTCCAAACTCCTGAGAACCAAACTGGGAGGGCCACTGTAGTATCCTTCCTGCCTGCCAGTGAGAGACCCGGGAGAAGCCCTAGGGAATTAGGAAATAAATACAATTAAATTTGACTCCTCTGCCTGTCTTTTAAGACCATCATAAATTGTCATTGGTTAGTAACTAGGAAATAGGTTCTAAAATATGTAAAGTAATTGATTTTTTTTCCTCTGTAAACAACTTTAGAGATAAGCTCAGGGTTAGCAGATTATCCTCACATTTCCCTTCACATACACTAGGGAGAGAAGGGAGGGATGTTTGGGAAGATAGAGTTATAATCTTTCCCAGCCGAAATGCTTAATTACACTCAGGTCTTGAATCCTCAAGTTGGCATATTTGGCCCATTCATTGCTCAATAAATATTAACTGGTGGAGACGAGTTATAATTTAGCGTGTATATACTATATAATTTACCTGTAGCCTATAATTATCTTAAATGCTCAAATAAGGAAATTGATTGAAGTGAAAAGAAAATAACTTACTTAACTTTAAAAAATATTGTTATAATTCAGCTTTTGTAAAAATCACCCACCTTCAGATGGCATTTCCCTTAGATTGGCAAACTACCATATACCATATACCATTTCCCATATCCAGGAAGACACGATTGCAGTTGATGCTGAGCTCAGCTTTATGCATGTTCTGAAGTTCTCTGGTATAATCAAAATATTTTGTGCTATCTGCTCACATCAAATGGTTGCTTTCCAGGAACTCTGCCTCCTCTATATGCAGGAACAAGCCCACTTAAAAAAAATCTTGTCTTCTTGGCCACAAATGATTTATTATTTTTTTAAGTTTATTATTACTATTTGCCAATGGGGAGATGTAGTTTATTTATACCAGGAACCATAGAGGAAAGGGGAATGAACAGTTAGCTATGGGAGGCAGACTCTTGGCTTAAAACAAATTCATCAAATTGTCTCCCCTAGGGTTATAAAATTAGGATTCAGATTTAACCAGTGCATTCCCTATGTATGACTGGAACTGAGAGGATATACTTTGGGAAGTTGTTGGGCATCCATCTTCTGCCCAATATATGACTAGAGGGAGACCGAGAAAGCCAGTCCCAGAGAGAGGGAGAATGAACGGAGAAAATGAGCAGAGAGGCATAGACAAAAGACACAGGGAGAATCCTTATTACACGGCTTCCTGCTGACTTTCCATTCCCTCCTTCCACGCCCTGAGAGGCCCAGCTGCTTTATGTCCTACAAGGGATACCACTTTCCGTCCCACCTCCCTCTTTTTTTTTTTTTTTTTTTAGCTTTAACTAGTTTCCGTTTATTGCAATCAAAATAATCTCCTCCTCAAATCTTGACAACCCTTAGCTCATTCAGATAAAGGCGAGTCATGCCTCTGCCCCTCCCGTATTTTCCCCAAGGAGTCTGTAGTCTTTGCCCACTACCTACCTTCCAAACTCCATTTTTCCATGAGCAAGAATTGAGCTTTATGTCTAAATTTGTGAGCCCCTATTGGTGAAGATGAGAACAAAATAAGGCCTTCATTCTCAGAGAGCCAAACAGCACTTGCTCCAGACAAACAAGAGAGCAGGGACAAGTGAGTGGCAGCTGCCTCAGGACTACTAGACCCTGACTTGGTCGTGGAAGTTGTGTTAAATAGTACAATCAGGAGGCAAGAGAATGCTTCCACTCTAGCTCACCTACTTGCACACATACACCTGCTGAGACATCTGCGTATACATGAACACATATATGTGCACGTGAGCACAATGGAAAAGAAAGCAAAACTCAGTGATCAAGCCAGGGCGCTCTCTGCCACATCCTTATTTACATCCCTGGAGTCTTTCACAAGCCTCAGGAAGCATTCAACCCAACCAGCCCTCCCATGGAGCTTGTAATCAGGATTGCCGTTCAGATCCATCTTTCAGGGCTCCTTGCTTTGCAGTTCTATTATTGTTTCATGAAACTTTAAAACTTTCCACCCTTCCTTCATTGTAGTCAACTTTAAATAAATTCAGAGTGTCACTTGTTAAAATAAATGACATTTAAACAACCTCAGCATGGTAACTCATTCCTCATTATCATAGAGAGCTTTTCTGAAAGGTCTATAGTACATTATCTTTACAAAATGGATTTTACCTTCAATATTAACCTCATTGCTCAGAAAGGACAGGTGCTAAGCACTATGGTGAGAGGGGGCATAGAAATGCATAGGTAGATTGATAGAACCGAGTAAGTGGCGATGAACTAAAATAAAAGCAGGGAAAAGGTTTAGGTTAAATATTAGGTAGCAAATCTGAGTTGTGAGAGAGCTGTAATGATTGAGCAAGCTGCCATGGGAGCCTGAAGAATATCGTTATTATTTTAGCTACTCAAAGCTCACCGTGACTTTGTCTCTAGCAAAGAGAAGTCACCTGCAGGGTGGGGCTGATAAGTACAGTGCACCACACACAAGCCTTAGGTTCCTGCCAGGCCAACACCTTCATTTTAGAATTTGGGAAACTGAGGCCTGAAGCAGATATTGCCTTACTTTCGAGGGCAAAATGAGCAAGTACCTCATTCTGTACTCTAAGCTACCTCAGCTAGAGCTACCTCAGCTAGAGCTACCTCAGCTAGAGCTACCTCAGGCTAGAGCTGAGGTCAGCAAACACAGTGTCCAGAGTCTTCCCTGGGAACCATAGAGGCCTCAAAGTTCTTTTGCTCATTCTCTCTTGCCTCTCCAACCTTTTCTTTCTCCTCTGGTGTGTGGAACCCACTGATCCAACTGCCTATGCCCCCACCTACCAAGGTGTTTGCTCTGCCTGAAAACACCTCGCATGGGTGTTTTTAGGCAGAGTGTATAACATATTATATGCATCCAATAAAGTTACGTGCATCCAATAAAAAAAGAAGTTATTTTCTTAATAACCCAAGAAACTAAGAGGCCCTCTATTCTGTAGAGGGCTCCAGAACAATGGCCTAGGGGAGGTCACTACATGGGCATGTCCACACCCAGCAGAGGCCTGGGATGGCCGGTGATCACCTCTGGATGGGACAGTCTCACGAGCATGGTTGCCTTCCAACCCACAACCATTCTCTGAATCCGGATGTCCACCCATAGGACCCTCATGAGTAGAGTCTCCAGTGCTTTGGTCAGGTGCTGTGGGCTAGGTAAATCTCCTAGGTAAGTCCCAAAGTGCCTAGGCTGTGTGCCCAGCCCTGAACAAGAACTGGTCAAGGCAGAAGACTAAAAAAGAACTTAGCCTTTGATTTATTTACAGACTTGGAGTCGATGGGGAAGGAGGCAGGTTTGACATGCATGAGGCAAAGTAGGAATGCATGACAGTACTCACGGGCTATTTAATCTACAGCAAAAGTGAAATAAAGACATCAGTGTGGGCTTGGGACAGAAGGCAGTAGGAAAGAGCGTTGGATATGAATAGGTATTACGTTTATATCATGAAAAACAAGCTTATATTTTTAAAGAAAGTAAGAAAATGGAATGAGAGTCCAGAGATGAGAAATACAGTCTTGGCTCATGACTTATGATGTGACCTGGTTGTTGTCCTCCCTTTATGGATTTATTCGTTAGCCCAGTGGTGATATCTGGACTCTGTTTGAGTAGTGGGTGGGACCCTTTGCAGCCTCTCTCTTGCTGTGTCATATCAAGCAAGTGAATTCCCTGAATGTTACCATCTGCTTCCTCAGAATTTCCCTGGGGCCACAATGACTCGTGCATTCTCTAAATTTTCTCTCAGATTCAAAACATTTTTATAAGGTCCAAAAGCAGTCCAGAGTTTATCTCTGGGACTCATACCATTAAGTGTTTAAAATAACTATTTACCGGCAATAACGAAAATATTTGAGGTGCTCTTATAAAGTTCTAGTTGTGAAATATCAATAAAATAATTGCCTAATTCCAAACCATGTACTGTTCTAATTAATTCTGCATGAGACATTTTTCCAGCTTCAAAGATTGCTTTACTTGTATTGCATAACAAAATAATGGTATAATTAGGAATAAATTTGTCACTTTTATAAGTAATTCTTTTTTATTATATGTTTGGAAGTAAAGCACAAGCATGATTAAAGCCCCCTTTAAAAGGTTTTATTAATTATTATGATTATTATGGATAATAAGAGTCCAGAAGCTGCAGAACGCACCCCGGGCAAGATGCACAAAGCCACAAAGCATGGCAGGAACAGGGATGGCTCTGAGATTCAGGCTTCTTTATTCTCACTGTTTGTCGTTTCCCTTGTATAAGGCAGGGGCATCAAAGATAGGAAGAATTTTGTGTTTCATCTCCTTCTACCTCTCTTCAGACTCCCTCCCAACAGGACAATCAAATAAGCGGGTCCCTTTGTCTTCAACACCCTCCGTCTCTTACCTGCCTATGCCTACACCTTCACCCTCCATCTTGTCAAAAGTCCAATCAGTCCTCAAAAGTCAGCTCTGGAAATCCTCTGCCAGGGAAGCTTCCCTGCTGCCTTTCTAGGCTGGAGGTCCCTCCTGAGCTGCCACTCCTATCCCCATCACTGGATGTGAGCTCTTTGAGGCCAAAGACCATGTCTTGTGTTTGCTTTCGTTTCTCTTACATCCCCAACACAGAGCCAGTTTGTAAGAGCCATTGAAGAGCATTTACTTAATTGATAGGTAAATTAAAGAATAATATGTGCTCATCCTTTTTACTAATACGCATTGCCTAAAATCAATGGGCTGGGCTCTACCAGTGAACATGGGTGCCGGGAGCCTCATGTCCAGCCAGCTGTCCTGAGGAGAAGCTGAAGTAGCTGCTGCCTAGAACTCTCTCCCTCTATAAAGGGGAATCCACACTTTAAATAAAAATATGCCTCACTAGAATTGTCCTCTCAACCACTTAATATGATGCCATAGATTCACAGATCATTATAGCCACAGGGTTCTTTAGAGGCCACTTTCTTCAAGTCTCTAATTTTGCATATGAGAAGCACTAAGACTCAGCAGATAAGGATGGAGGCAACTCAACATCACACTGAGACAGGTCATCTGGGACCCATGGTTTCTAATTTCTAGACTGAATCTCTTTCTTTCTAATGTCCAGATCATCTCCTTCTTCAAAAAACCAAAGAGGTCTCTGCATGCCTCTCCCTGGGTGAGGGGAAGAGCAAGGATCCCATCTCTGGGGGAGGAGTGGTCACATGGCAGGCTTTCCTCTACTGTGTGTTTGTGCTTTTGTTTTCTGGGCTGTTCCTTATGTTCACAAACATTTCACAAGTGTTCCTGGGGCCATAAGAGTGTCGGCCATCAGTCTACTTTATGTCCCAAGGCCATTCTTCTGACTCTGTCTCTTCCCTTCCAAGCTTATGGCCCTATGCTCACTCTACCCCTTAGCTAAAAGACAGCAGAATCTGCTGACAATGACTGATGTCACCCCAAAGATGATGATCCCCGCGGAAACCACACCAAAATGAGCATGAGGCAGAAGCCATATATCTTATTTTAGGTCCACAGCCTGGCTTTACCTTTCTGCCTGACTTCCTTTAATGCAGCCCTCATATTTGCAAGTGCTTGTCCAGGTGCACATCTGGAATATAGGGCAGCACTGAAAAAGAGTGTGGGCCAGGCTGTGTGAAGAGAGGCACACCTCTTCTGAGTAAAAATCAATGTTAAATTGGAAAGTTTTTTCCCCCCACAACTCCAAGGACCACACCTAATAGTAGCCTGGCAGTTCTGGCTGCCAGTCCAGAAACCACCCTTGCATGGGAACTGGGGAAAGTACTGACCTTACAAAGAGGAGCCAGAGAGAATGTTCCTCTGCATCTTGCCCGGTTCCCAAGATATCCCTAGGAGCCACATGGAAGGCACTATGAAGAGCAGCAGTAAATAAGTTTGCTCTCTTTCAATCAGTTATTTACAAGTTTTCTTTATATCTTTTCAAGTTTCCTTTATATCTTTTCAAGTTTCCTTCTCTAAGGATTCCTGCAAATATCACACCCATAAGATCCATCACATTCTGAAAGAAAGACAATGGGGCATTCTCACTGGGAGATGCCAGGCCTTGGTGAGGGATAAGGTTCTAGGTGTGACTGATGTGACCTAGGACATACCATGAACTCCCTGGGTCAGGTGGAGCAGAGCTAAATCTAGTCCATGCATGAGGATAAATGGAAGGAAACAGAGAAGGCATCCTTGCTGCATCAGTCAGATAGGGCAGGCCAGATGCAGGACACTGACCTAGATGAGGGACAAGACAGGAGCACAGGCAATCCTGGCTCTCAGTGGACATTGCAGCCAGGAGGATTTTTAGAACACTCATTTGAGTGGCATCTCCAAGCGGGAGGAGCACGTAGCAAGGGTACCCATCGAAGGCAAAGCTAGATCTGGCCTCCATTTAAATCACAGACCGTCTGCCATCTTTTCCTTTTTTAAAAAATGTTTTTCTGCTGCCACCTTCACAGTCTCCCCATGTACATGAATTTTATAGTCTCAAACACTTTGAGAACGTTTGGCTACAGGGCCCCCCTCCCTGGGTCTCCCCAACCCAGTGAAGTAAAAGAACAGAAAAGGACAGGGGTTTGAGAGGGGGCCAAAGCCTGGTAACAAAACACTCATGGTGACTTAGAGGCTGTCTTTTCACAGATGAGGGGACAACTTTCCCTAACAGAATTCACAGTGTCATTATTTTTCTGACCTTCCCCAATCCAAGACTGTATACCACTAAAAAGAACATCATGGACTTTTCATTTCCGATATAAGCCCTGCATTTCTGAATGCCTTGAAAGAAACACCAGAAAGTTGGGAGGGCTGTGTCTCCTTATCATCTTCCAGGAATCCAAAACCATGATTTCCAGTTTCCAAATGCAGCTCAAGCTCCATCACCCTGTACATCTTGCATGATTTCTCCAGCATATCCTGATCACCCCCTCCAGACCCTTCTGATAGATTCATTACCTGAATCTATTTAGTAACTAATCATCTGCTATATTTATATTCATGGGACTCACATTTTGACTGTGAGCTCCTGCAGGAGTAGAGGATGTGGCTTCCATTGTTCTTATGTCTTTCACAAGGCCAAGGAGATGAGAACCATCTATGCATTATCCACACATTTATTCCTTAACTATGTATTCAGCACCTGCTCTCTGCTAGGACTCATTCTAGCTACTAAACTTACAAAGATGAATATAGGGCTCCTGAGTTTGAGAGCTCTCAGCCTAGTGAGAGAATCAGACATGTACGCATGTAACGATCATACAGTGCAACAAACATGCTTCAGAAGTGCAAGCAAAATGAGTTCTCCGAGAACACTGAGGAGCGGAGGAGAGACTCCAAGGGAATGGCAGTGAGATTGTGTGCCAAAGCTTCTCAATAAATATTTGTTGATTAATTAGGAGAGGAGTACACTTCTTTAGGGATTACAGGGACAAAATGTTTTCATTAGTTGATGATGAGAGAAACGTTTTCCTTAGAGTCAGAGAGCTCATGGGAATTGGTAAGTGATAATCTGTGTATTAATAATAACAAAAGGAGGAAGCACTGACAGGAACACAAGGCTCAGATGCATCTCGAGCATCAGATAAATCCATCGCATTTCTGGGCCTGTAATGCAATCCTGCCCATTGTAATATCCCCTGCCAACTTTCTCCCCAATCCAGGGAGATGCTTTTGCCCACAGAGAGCCACAAACCCATACTCCAGGCACAGGAACCTATGTGGGCTCAACCAGCAGCTGATAGGCTAGGAGATGAACAGGTCTTTCTTTAAGACCCTTGCCTGGGAAGGGAGGGGAGCCTCTGTGTGACCTGGGTTTTGCCTGCACAGTTTATTTATTCTGTAGCATATGCTGGCTCAGCAAATTAAGGCAGCTCCAATTTTCCGTGTTCATTTTAGTCCTCCCTTAACTCTCATAAGTTGCATTTTGTAGCGATCTGGCCCTTATGGCTTATGAGGGAAGCAGCTGTGATTTTTCATCCTTTGAACTCTTGAGCCAAATGGCTTAACACTGCCCACTAGTTACCCTCTCCCCTGGATCTGATGACCAGCAATGTGGTGATTAGTAACAAGCATTGTCTGCAAGGCTGGGAGTGTTTTTTATTATTACAGCAAACTTCACAGCATCGTGGTGCTTGTCAATAAATCAATGTTGACATGTAAGAAAACACTCAGTAGTAAGCAAGTGAAACTGCTTTGCTCAGGTGGGAGAGAGATCTGATCACATATGCAATGTGAGGAGTACTCAGACCCTCCTTCAGATAATGTTCTATCACTTATAATGGGCTTTTGTTCTTGGTCAACTTAATAATTTTTATGACTACCACCCTTTTCTTTCTCCTCTGTGTTAGCAATTGTCACTTAGGCTCTGCAACTGTCCATATTAAATAGCAAAAGGCAGAAGTAGGTCCTATGGAGCAATCAGTCAGAAGAAAGGACTTCTGTTTTTTATTCTATTTGTGCCAAATAACAGCAATGGTTAATGAAAACTTTACATTAAAACTCATGGCATTAAAGCCATTAATTTCTTAAAGGACAGATGGGCTATCTCTTCCAATAGTAAGAAATTTTAAAAATCAGTATTGAGAGCCAAAAATGAGGTCACGTAGTGTCAACCATCCTCCAGTCTTTGTGAGTTCAGATTTCAAGAGCAACGTATTTGGTACTTGGAAGCTTGCACTTGATGTGAACACTGGAACCCTTTATAATATTTCATCGTAGTATTTCGTCACTCTGAAGTTGCCCTCTCCAGATCTAAGTAACTCACGAAATTGTGTCTTTTAGGGTTTCAGCTCTTGTCTCGAGGATCTCATCTGGTTTGGCAACCAAAGGGAGGAAAATTAATTCAAAGAACTTAGAATATCAGAAAATGACAAGGCTGAAGCAGAATGTACACTGAACTATAGAAGTTTTACTTCACCTATAGTCTTTGTAGGGCTTGACATTTAGTCTTGAATATAATTTTGGCTCATTGGCTAAGATACTAAACTTAAGAAGAAAGACAAATGTAGACTAGCGTGTTGGAAACATTGGGAAAACAGCTTGCTAAAACAGAGAAATAAAAACATGAGTTAAGAGAAAGAGAGCAATCCACAATGGATAATCCCAGCCCCATAAAAGGAAGGCTTGTCTGCCTCTCTGTTTTTGTGCCTGGTCTTCTAGTTCTTATCCAGACAAATGGGCATCCTGAGACCTGGTAGCTGGTGCTGCTGTCAGTGGGCTCCCAGGCAGTCACACTTCATCCGGGTTATGGAGCTCACCCTGACCCTGTTGAGGAGAGGCAGGCAGGATGACCTCCAAATGCTTTCGGGCAAGAATAACAATTGCAGAGGAGTTTGAGACAAACAGGAGGGATGACACGATTTGTGATTAGTGAGTGATTAAGATTTTAGAACTTTGTTCCAGTCTTTATAAAAGCATTTTATGAGGCATGCACCTCTATGTGCATGTCGTGAACCTGGATATTGTAAAATGCCAGAATCGTGGTTTCAAATAGCCTCACTAAATGTGGATCTGTTAGAACAATTTTATGAGGTTTATATTTAATCTTCCTCAACACTACCTAAAGCCAGTGCCATTAAAATGGTGGCCGGGCGTGGTGGCTCACGTCTGCAATCCTAGCACTTTGGGAGGCTGAGGCGGGTGGATCACCTGAAGTTAGGAGTTTGAGACCAGCCTAGAAAACATGGTGAAACCCTGTCTCTACTAAAAAAATACAAAAATTAGCTGGGCAAGGTGGCAGGCACCTGTAATCCCAGCTACTCAGGAGGCTGAGGCAGGTGAATCGCTTAAACCCAGAAGGTGGAGGTTGCAGTGAGCTGAGATCATGCCACTGCACTCCAGCCTGGGCCTCAGGAGCAAAACTCTGTCTCAAAAGCACAAAAAGTTTTCCTTTCGGTCCCCACTCTATTCCACATATGATTGTCTCTGTGTTTACACAGAATTGTCTCTGAGTTATGCATAGTCTGAAAGGAGCAGAAGTTCCCAAGATCCAGTAATGCATGTCAAAGCTGTGATGTCACGAAACCAGCAGAACCATGCTGAAAACAGGCCTGGCCCTGGTGTAGGATAGTACAGACAGGCCAATCTTGCTGCTCTTTGCCAAAAAGCAATTAATTAAATTTGGAGATTATTTTTCCATCGGAAAGTTTCAAAACATATAACCAACCCTGCCTTGATTGTGTTAGACCAAAGTAAATGACGTCACATCATGGTACCTGCCCACCTGCCAACAGACCAACAGCAACTAGACTCACAAATGCCAGCACTAACCCTCAGCATAAACTAGAGTCCATATCAGAGATTTCAGACACTAGTTGTTGAGTTTTCTAGGTATACCTGTCTCCGCAGAGAAGTATCACTTCTGTAGAGAAGTGGTTGTCAACTCGGGTGATTTTGCTCCTCACCCAAAAAATATCTGGCAATATTTGGAGACATTTTCAGTCGTCACTACCGTGAAGTTGCTACTGATATCCAGCAGGTGAAGCCAGGGATGGCTCCTACGCTGCACAAGACACCCCTCCTTTACCAAGAATTATTTGGCCCAAAATGTCAATTGTGCTGAAGTTGAGAAATCCTGCCCTAGAATCACTAGAATATTGCAGAGCTGAGATTTTCAAGGTATAGTTAGAAAGAATGACACTCAGCATAACCTACCCAAAGTGGCAGGTTTTTGATACTCTTCTAAGTCCTCTCCCTCACTCACACCTCGCCCCTATGACAAGGCTCCCATGTCATTCTATAATTGCATATTCTGTCCTTGCATTGCATGTTCTATAATTGCATGTTCTGTCCTTGCATTGCATATTCATTTTACGTATTCTTGATGGGGCAGGAGAGCCAGTTGTATGGGGGTATAAAAATCATCAAGACTTGCCTTTAAAGTAGGTTACTACTTGGAACTTGGCATATAATTCAGATTGGGTCTCCTTTCTTCAGCCTTCAGATAATTTATAGGCAGTCTCTACTGATGATCCTCTCTCTGGCCTCCTGAACAGTTCAGATCTCTTAGCCTTTGAATTAAACCTGCTTCACTCATGAAGTACTTTCTCTTGACTTGGCACAAATCATTAGTCCTGCTTGTTTGAAGTTTCCATGTCCATAGCCCACCTCTGCAACTCACTTCACATTCCATGTCTGCAAGAAAGCCTCCCCCGCTGTTCCTGTTTGCATTTCTCTTATTTTCCTAAACAATGAATCACTGACTATGGCGTTTTCCCCCATCACCCCACCTTGTGTTAGCTGGGTTTTCACTATCCAAGTCTTATCTCAGCAATGAATGGTCATGATAAACACTGGGTATATATAAAGAAAAGGAAGCCATTTCCTTGTATTATTAATAGTTTCAGAGCTTACTGTATTCCGGAAACTCTGCTAAGCATTTTATATGCACTGTCTCAATTTTACAAGGAACATATGATTCTTCTTATTTTATAGATGAGTAAATTGAGTTCAGAGAATTTAAATAAATTGTTCAAGACCACGAGCTTTTAAATTTCAGACCTGCAATTCAGACGTAGATCGGTGTGAACGTAATAACCCATGCTCCTAACTAGTCCATTGCACAGCCTCCCTCAAGGTGTTCCCCATCTCAGAGAGAGCTATGTGTGTTCATTTGGAGGCAGAAAACCTCCGTGAGCCAAGTCAGGCTAATAAGCTTTGTGGTGACTCAGCATCAGCAGGCTCCAGGCAGGCATCCCACTGATAACTTTAATGCACCTTATCTGAAACCAGCCTTGAGGACCCCTTGAACACATGGCTCAGCACTACACAGTCTTATGAATAGTAATGAAATCCAATCAGGAGCAGAGGCCTTAGGTTTTAATTGAGCTATCCTTTAAAGGACTGCTCTTCTCAGTGTCAAGGTCATGTTCCCCTAGCTAAGGCAGTTATTTTATGTGTGTAACAACGATAATAGGCACTGGAGACACATTGAGGACAAGTGGCACGCAGCATGAAAGAAAGAAGGAAATATACGAAAAGCAATCATTGAAGTATACACTATAGACTTTCCCATTGATAATTGGTTTAAATTATTAAAGCACATAAGAGGTTATTAACTAGAGAGAGTATAAATTACTCTTTTTTTTTTTTTTTTTTTTTTTTTTTGCTGAGCACGACTTTTCAAAGTCTCCCAAACTTCCACATTAAAAAAGCTTTAAATTTGGAGTCATTAGAAAAAAAAATCTCTTAAAAATTATCTCCAGAGTAGATGGATAAGGAAAGAGCAGATGCTGCATGAATTTGAGATCATGTTACCTGCCATGAGAATATAAAATGTGAAATGATATTTAAATAATGCTAATAGGGCTCAGTAGGTGGCTGGCATTGGCCAAATCCAAAGAGTTGGCATTGCAGGCCCCTGGGACAGGAAACATCTCTGGGCGATTGGGACAGACAGCTGAGCACACACCCTCAGAACTCCTGGAAAACTCTGTGACCACAGCTCTGGGAGCACAGCCGCCTCAGGATGGAAGGACACATCTTCAGTAGATACCACTGGGAGGGGCCTCATCTTCCACCTCCGCCTGTGTGCAGAGCAAGGGAGGGGAGCAGCCAAGCCCAAGAGATTTCAGGAAGAGGCCAGGCCAGGGAAAATGAGTGACATACATCTTCCTTCTCCTGCTTCAGATGCTGACTTATATCCCTGTTCTCCAAGCCCTCCTGACTTTCCTGCAAATAGGTCTGATGAGTCTGTTCTGATCTAATGCTACTCCAGTCTTCTGGGGCTCTGAATTAGCATTTTGAGGATGTACTGTGCTGGCAAGAGACCCTATATCTAGTAAGGCCAATTATCTCCTTAGATTTCTAGTTCTATCTTTATTCATTAACTCCCATTTCCTCTCTTAGAAATGAGCTCATTTGGTCTGCTTGCCTTTTCTTTGAATGACTTTTCCTCCTTGTGGCCTAAATCCAGGATCTTTTTGCTCAGTCTCTCTCTAGGCCTCCTTCTTTGCCCTGTGGTTTCCTCGCCTCTACTTTTCATTTCTCAGTGGTGCTTCCACTGAAAGAATGAAAAGGCCGAGCAAAACTGCTTTCTCCTGCCAAGCACAGGCCAAGCTCTGCTTTTGTCAAGCATGTCAGGGTGACAGAAATGCTACAGTTTCAGCGCCATCCTTTTAAAGATGGTCATGATATATCATTGCATGAGGTAAGAGGCTAGGAAACAATGTGCCTAGCACACACACATACACACACATACACATGCATGCACACACATACACACTGCACACATATTGTAATGGATACCTCTTACCAACCTTCCTCAAACTTGTATTATTTTTGTAATTGTTTCTTCTCCAGGTCCAACCATAGTCTTTTTTTTTTTTTTTTTTTGAGACAGAATCTTGCTCTGTCGCCCAGGCTGAAGTGCAGTAGCGCAATCTCAGCTCACTGCAAGCTCCACCTCCCGGGTTCATGCCATTCTCCTGCCTCAGCCTCCCAAGTAGCTGGGACTACAGGTGCCCGCCACCATGCCCGGCTAATTTTTTGTATTTTTAGTACAGACGGGGTTTCACTATGTTAGCCAGGATGGTCTCGATCTCCTGACCTCGTGATCCGCCCATTTCGGCCCCCCAAAGTGCTGGAATTACAGGCTTAAGCCACTGCGCCCGGCCCATCCAACCATATTCTCATACGGTGCCGACACTCTTTTTCAGGATCAAAATCAAGTTAATAAGACCAACAATATTTTTTTCCCAGATTCATAATTATTTTCAAATTGGAAATGGAAAAGTATTTTCTACTCCAGAATCAAAATTACCCCACATGGATGAAGCTGTACTGCAGAAAGAAATAATGATGTTGGCAGCCAGAGAGAAAGGATAATCAGAGATGCAGAAAGCAAGACTGCTAATGGAGTTTCAAACTTGGGTTCCAATTACTCTCCCGGACTTCCTGTAATTCAAATATCAGCTTCTCCTTTGATTATGTGACCTTACTAGATGTCCTTCCAATAAATTCACTTCTTATCTAACCTCTGTTAGTTCACTTACTGTTGCTTATATCCAAAGGACTCCTGAATAACATAGAAATATATGCTTGAATAACATACACCAATATATTAACAGTACTTATCTCTGGATTTTTTCTTTTATTTATCTGCATTTACTGCTGCTTTATAAGGAACCCCAAATATTTACGTACTTTTATAATAACTTACTCTTTTTGTCATGGTGATTTGTCTACGTATCTGATTAAAATAGAAATACTTTTCAAAAGAATAACAAATGTAATTGTGAAGAAATTCAGTAGATATGAGGCATCCATTACCACTGGGTCAGAATCGTATGTTTGTCCAGCAAATATTTATTGAGTGCCCAGTACTACCCAGCACTGTTGGCCAAGAGTGAGCAAACCTGGACTCTGTGTTTGTGAAGTTTGTGAGCTGGTGGAAGATATAGACAAATCAGTAATCACTTAAACAAATGCAAAGTTGCAACTGTGATGATTGCTATGAAGAGAAGAAACTCGGAAATAAGGAAATATGACCTAGTTAGAAAAGTCAGGAATACTTCCTGGAGAAAAATGACACTTAAGATGAGATCTGGAGACAAGAACAAGTTAACTGAGGAAGAGAGGAAGAAAGAACATTCCAGGGAGTGGAGGCTGCATATCAGATGCTCCATGTAAGGAGGGAATATGGGGCATCTGGGACATTGAAAGAAAGCCAGTGTCACTGAACTGGAAAGAGCCAAGAGCTATAGTGTGAGAGGGAGCTGGTGAATTAGGTGATGACCAGAGTATGAGACACCTTGTGAATCAAGTTCAGGCATTTTGTTTTTTTCAGAGTGTGGAAGGGCTGTTAATGGACATGCATGGAATGTCTCTGTGCATGTGTGTCTGGGATATGAGCGGTGAAGTATGATCAGATTTGAATGTTTTAGGCATCACCCTGACTAAGGTGGTTTGAATGTCCCATACAAATCTCATGCTGATATGTAATCCACAATGTTGGAGGTGGGGCCTGGTGAGAGGTGATTGGATCGTGGGGGCGGATTTCCCATGAATAGTTTAGCACCATTCCCTTGCAATAGTGAGTGAGGCCTCATGAGATCTAGTCATTTAAAAGTGTATAGCACCTTCGCCGCCTCTCTCTCTTGCTTCTGCTCTTGTCATGTGACGTCACTGCTCCCTCTTCCTCTTCTGCAATGATTGGAAGCCTCTTGAGACCTCCCCAGAAGCAGATGCTGCTATGCTTCCTGTACAGCCTGCAGAACTGTGAGTCACTTAAACCTCTTTATAAATTACCCACTCCCAGGTATTTCTTTATATGAATACAAGAATGGACTAATACACTGACCATGGAACATAGACAGATGTGAGAAGATCCAGAAAAGATGCAGCTCAATTAATTAGAAAGGCCTCTGGAATGGGCAGAAGCCAGGTGAGAGATGATGGTAGCTCATCATGGGATAATGGTGATGAAGCTAGAGAAAAGAGATTTTTGGGTGTATATTCACATCTCTGTTTTCAAGAAATGTAATTCCTATCAGAGGCAGGAATTCCCTTGTCACAGACGGGGGACTGGAATTTATAAAAACATAACTTGGCCAAATACAATTGAGCTAAAATTTGTTGAGCCTCATTTCTATCAGAAGTAAATAGAGAAAGCTTCAAGCAGAGGTAGGACCCAAGCTATGTACTAAAGAATGGGTCAGCTTCTGTGTAAAGGGGAGAAATTATTGTGGGATTTAGTAGGAAACAGGAGACACCCTCAAATTGGGTAAATTGAGAAGAGTTCAATAAAGAGACTACTTATAAAGGTATGAGCAATGTGTACAGAAATTCCAAGGAATGGTGACATACCACAGGTCTAGTAACCACCCTTAGACTTGAAGGATTGAGAAGAGGAAGTGGCCTCTGGAGCCAAAGAGAGACAGAGTGCTATGTAGATAAATTACCTAATGAAAGTTGATGCTTTACAACAAAAGGTAAAGCAAACTCACTATAACCCTGCAGGGAGGGGAAGAGCGGGGAGAAATGCATACTCTGACCTCACTCTCCTTTCTCCCACCAGATCCTAAACTCCTGCTTTCCTTTGGCTCAACCTCATCACAGGCAGATAGGATGAGAGCTCTTTAATGAAGTGCATACATGTCAGTTTCCCAGGACACAAACCAAAGTAAAGAAGAATGGAGCATGCTCCTACAAAGGAAAATAAAAGAAGATCCATAAAGCAAATCCAACTCGTGGACACTTACTAAACATGCACTGTGTTCATGTAATGGCTCCAAGAATCTTAGTGGACATGGACAGAAGTACACACCTGGAGTGGACCTATAGAAGCTCAAAGTCAAATGGCAGAAAGACGATATGGGCATTGAAAACATTGAATGAAAATAAAAGTAATAAATCACAAGAGAAGAGAGTAACTGAGGGTGTCACTAGGCAGTACATTAGCAATTAATTACCAGACATTTATGCAGTTAAAATGTACTGCTGGCCTTCAAAGGTGAAGGAATCCATGGCCTAGAATGACCATAAAAATTTATTTTAACAAAAAGACATGACTGTAGCCTTTTAGGGTAAAGAGATTTTAACATTTGAAGAGCAAAGAGACAGGTACAGCATTGCAGGCTAGGAAATGTGAGAGTTCAAAATGGCAGACCAGGAGGAAAGCAAGTTGTGTTTGGGAAAATTGACTTTTTGGTTATTAGAAAGACCATGTAAGCAAGCAGAGATCAATTGTGCTAGAAATGTTTTTCAAATTGAGCATCTGGTGTGTGTTAGGCACTGCTCTCGGCACTGGGGATACAGCTGTGAACATGATCAACAAGGACCCTGCAATCATGGAGATTAAATTATAGTGAGGCAAACAGAATATAAATAAATATACACATTAGGTGAAAGCCAGATAGCTTCGGGTCTTATGGAGAGAGTTACTGTTGGAGCATGAACTAGAGAATGACTAAATGGTAACTATATGGGATGGTCGAAGATGACCTCAATGAGGAGCCTCTACACTTAGATAAGACCCAAATAGCAAGAATGGTTCTTGTTCTGTATTATAATCAAGAGGAAGAGGATTTCAGGCAGAGGGACAAATGGGATCCATGGGCTAAAACAGGTACTTGAATGATGTTTTTGAGGAAATAAATGAAGATCAGGGTGGCTAGAGCATTGTGATGAAGGTTTATACCAGGTGCTGGCTGGCTTTTATTCCTAGTGAGAGACAATTGTTGCATTTTCAGGGATTTTGTAAGTCAATTGACATAACGTTAGTAGCTTATAATTGGCTATGGTAGGAATATTCATACCAGAGAAATTGGCAAACACTGTGAATCAGGATTCCCTCTTTGTCCCCAACCTTCAACTCCCATTCAGAGAGCCTGTTATTGAGTATTTTCTTCCATACCACAGAGTGAGTATAAGAAGCAGCTGCAATAGTAACTAGGAACCAATCATTTTAGGCTTTATAAGGCAGAGAAAGGAATTTGAATTTTAGGTGTGTTGGGAAGCCATTAGTGGGTCTTACGTAGGAAATGAATATGGTCTGATTTACATATGTAAAGGATAATTCTCAGTATGTTATGGAACACTTGGTAAACAGGTAAAAAGAGAAATAGGAAAATCAGCTATTGCATTAGACTGAGTTAGAAGTGGCAGTGGTTTTGCTAGAGGGTATATAAAAGGAAGAAAACTTAATAATGTTAGGCCTGACTATAGGTAGAATCTATAGTTTTTACTCATGAATTGGATGTAAGAATTGAGGAAAAAAGAAGAACCAAGTAAAAATTTTGAGCTTTGGCTTGGGAAACTCGGTATATGGTAACGCCAACAAGAGAGATGTAGGGAATTGATGTAGGAGCAAAGCTGGGCTGGGAAATTGAGAAAATTATACCCGCCTTGTTAAAGTTGAAATACCCACATGACATTCACCTGGAAGGATATTCACACTTGGATTGTTGGGGAATAATAAGAACTAGAGATACAGTTTGAGGGTCACTGGCATAGAGATAGTAATTAAAACCAGGATGTCAGTTATATCACCTAGGGATAATGCAAAGAGAGAGAAAAGCAGGGGATAAGACAGATCGAGCAGAGTGGGAGAAGCCGGCATTGAAGAATGAAGAGGAAATCCAGGCGTGTCTAGTGCCATGATGCCGAGAGAAAAAAACCCAGCTCCGAGAAGATGAGAGTTTGTTTGCTAATGTTATTGAGGGATAAAGTAAAATAAGAAGAGAGAAGTAACTTGGACTGGCGGCAAAGCGATCACCAGTGCTCCTTATAACTGTGGTGTCGATAAAGTTACATGGACTGGATGAAGGAGCCTCATTGGAATAAACTCATGTGAGGATGCTCACTGAAAAAGCAGACATGAGTATAAAAGGGGCAGGGAGCGGGGGAGTGACAGGAGTTGAGGGGGACGTGGGGTCAAAAGAGGTTTTTGCTGACTACATTTTATTTTTCAGATAGGAATGATGATACCAGATTTATCTACTAATGGGAATGACGTAGATTCATTGAAAAGGGAACATCACGTATGCTGGTGAGCGAAAAAGTCAAAATCCTCAAAAAGGTGAGAAGGAATGGGATCTAGGGCACAAATGAGGGGTTGTTAATTCACCAAACGTGTATTGAGTGATTCCTATGTGCCAAGTTTCACTGAACAGATCTCTAAAAGCACATCTGGAATATTTTCCAGCATTAAGTTCCCCTATGTGATTTCAAGCTGCTTGAGAACTGAGAGCTTATTTTGTTATTGTTCTCCAAGTCTCAGACACCAGCCCAATTTCAGGTACACATTAAGACTTAATAATAAGTATTTGCCAATTATATGTTGAATAAAACTAAAAAGTTTTCATTTAAATTGTTACCATTAGCAGTTATTGGAACATTTGATTTAATCATAAGCAGCATTGAGGAGACAGACATAACTAGCAAAAATAGACAACTTCAATTACAGATTTTTTTGTTCCTTACTTTAAATTTGACTTAGAGTGGCAGGGAATAAGATTGAGGCCAGATGGATGTGGGAGTTGGGGAAGAGAGAGCTCCCTCTCTAAGTCACTAATGAAAGAGAATTATTATATTTTACATAAAATCTAGTTTATTTTAATTCTTGAAAACAACTAATCGTACGCATTACCTCAGTGTACCTACACATAGTATTTTCAAATTTTGCGTGTGTTATCTTAGTGCGTCTTCTCTATAATTGTAACCTACTGAGCTTCCCTGAAAACATACTTCACTTCTGCCTGTGTATGTGCCCCTGAGGCCAGTGCAACCAACCCCAATCATTTTTCATAACCCCAGCACCACTCCGTCACTCATATATCACGCTCAGTCCCACATCTCGTTCTCTCCCTTGAAATGGTTCCTTCTTTCTTTTTTTATTATGGAAATTTTCTCATCTTTCAACACCCAATTCAAGTCCCATCAACTCTTAAGAAATCTTTCCAAGAGTAAGAAATGTATCCACTTGCTTAAATTCTGTAGTATTTAGTGAATTCGTTATTTAGCAATTGTCGAATAACACCTCATATTTAATTTGGTGGCACGCGCGTGTGCATGTGTGTGTGAGAGAGAGAGGGAGAAGGGAGAGAGTTTCGTATATATCTGTAAGAATTCAACCTGAATAGATACATTGATGTTACGAAGTTGGCTTTAAAATAGCTTCTGCTTCTCAGAAGTTCAGAGAACAAGATAAGAAGTTATCTATAACAAAATACTTCAGGCTCACTCTCTGCTTCAAAGATGGTGCCTTCTAGCTGTGTCCTCACATGGTGGAAGGGGCAAACAAAGTCCCTTAGGCTTGTTTTGTAAGAGCATTCATTCTATTCATAAGGGAAAAGTCACTCATGATCTAATCATCTTCCACAGGACCCACCTCCCAGCATTATGCTGGAGATTGCATTTCAACACATGAATTTTGGGGAGACGCAAACATTCAGACCGTAACAAGGGCTAAATAACTTTTGGAAGCTCAGCTATAGTGCAGGTGAAACATTTCTGATTGCTTCTACTACATAAATGCTGTATCGACCACATCCTCCTAAGTAGTAGGGTATTGACTCTGTTCTTTTTTCTCGAAAATTATTATATATATATATATATATATATATATGCATATTTTCTATTTTTGAAAGCTTTTCTAAAATACATGTTTTAGAAAAGAAACAAAGTTTTTTCAATCACTGTAATCACTGTCACATCCAACAAATGAACCACAGCTACATGGAGGGAAGAGGCAAAGTAATGGGATTAAGTGGAGAGCTCACAAGTCTAGGTTTCAAAAACCTGGAATATTCTTGAATCTGCCTATGGATGTGTGATCTTGGGATAATCATTTCCCTTTTGCAGGCCCTCGATTTCTGAAATGAAAGGTTTTGACTAAATGATGTTGAAGGTCTTTCCAGCTCTGTCAGGACACGATGCTAAGGTTGTAAATGAGATCTGAGTTTATCACTCTCCTTTGATCAACACTGCAGACCTTGCTCTTTCCTGACATGCTGTGCTTCCCGGAACATAATTGACATAATGCGGGTGTCATATCTCTTTTGATTCCCTAAGCATAAGCGAAGTCATCAACTCTCCTCATTTAACCTTTCAACAAATAGCTCTGTTTGTTTCCGCTGGGGTCAGTATATATAATTATAATAAAATGTCTTAATACAAAGATGAACACATAATATTCAAGCCACTAAATTAGAAAATATCCATGTCCCCATATGGCACCCGGAAATCACTCTGCCTTTAGCGACTAGTTTTCAATTAGTAAAAATGGAAATCAATTTAGCAAACATCACGTCTATGCTCGAGCCAGAGCTGTCCTAATATCCCCTACAGTGGTGTCCTTGCAGGAGCCAGCACAGGCAGCTAGCAGTGCACCCCATTTCGCAGACGGAGACAGGCTTTGTTGCTAGCCATGCAGATGCCCTCTGGCAATCCTCACTGGCGCCTGCCTCAGCAACAGAATTGGCTGCCTCTTCTTGTTTGTCTCTTTGCTCCTATAGGCGTAATGTGGGTATTTGTTTTACTAAAGGGTTTGCTTCACTCACGAGGTATTAGACCTAGGGATCAGACATGAAATAATTATTCAGCCTCGAGCAGCTTTTTTTTCTTGTGCTGCCATTTCTAAGCCAGCAGTCAGTTTCTGCAGGGATCTGTGTTACAGGAGAAAAGCCACTCGCAGCCTGACTAGATTGCGTATAGACGGAGAAAGCCCTATTAAACCCTTTATCTACTGTTACCTTGAAAACAAAAGAGCATCCTCCAGCTTTTCTCTGAATTGCTGTATTCCAGGAATCAAGTAAATGACTCGGCTGTTAGTCTCTGTGAAACTCGGTTTACATCTTTTACATCTGGTGATGGTGACCTTCACTTGGGGCCTCAAAACTCACGCACGCACTGTGTCTTCATCATGTTTATGTGCCTTTGGATAATTTCTATGTCATCATCATAGGCATGATTTTTGGCCTGTTTTCTAACTGCTGCTTCTAAGAATTGATTAGAAGAATGAGCATTCAATCTCTTCCACACAGGACTAAATTCATTCTGTTTTGTTGTTGTTACTGAGAATACCACTTAGCATATTGTTATCTATTTCCAAAAATCTTCCTCATGTTTGCCATCAATAAGCCTCAGGATTGTGCTTTAGTTCATCCAGTCCAAATAACTCATGCAGAGTATTTGGCATCTGAAGTTGTAGATAACCGCAGATAAGTACATTCAATCACTCCTCAAATGTGGAATGAGCAATCAGGCGCTGGGTTCCACGGCACTTGCCTTTCTGGAGATCATAGTCCAGCGAGAAAGACAGAAAATGGAATAGGCACAATTACTGTAGAATACACTGAGAAAGGTGCTGGGTACTGGGAGAGGCAAAGTACAGGGCAAAATGGAAGCATAAGGCGGATCACTCCTTCTAGCTGAGCAGGTCAGCCTCAGGTGACTTTTTGTGACACAGTGCAAGGCATGCCTCATTCTCCATGTTGATGTCATCTTTTTTGATGTTTCCATTGTTTTGATGTTTCTATTGGGTCAATGTCACCATTAAATCAGTAACATATGTATAATATATATAATATATTGCACCATAATATGTTATTTGTATATATACACATAAATAATATATATATATGATTATCTATTCAAAGAACTTAGTTGAGAAATGAAGCAAAAAAATTTCCTACTCCTAGGAAGTTTATAGTTTACACACACAAAAAAATATAGAGAGGCACAAATATGGTATGAGATCTTGGTGATCAGAGTTAAAAGAGGAGAATGTATTCTAAAACCTACTTTGTTCATAACTACACATCAGGTAAATCAGAAAAGAGCCATCAAATCTAATCTGTCAACATCATTGTCTCTCATGCACCTTCTATGCTTCAGGCCCCAAGGATATAAAGGATAAGACACAAGGGCCTGCACTAAGAGACAAAATTAAAGCCCTAAGGAGACACTGAAAGAGGCTAATTGTTTCTACTGCAGCTTTCATAGTCAGACGTCTCCGATTCAATCTTTGCTCTACCATTTACTAGCAATGTGACTTTAGGCAAATTTCTTCATCTTGCTAAACCTTTGGTTTTTCACCTGTAAAATGAGGATAACTAAAAATACCTAATAGGGTTATTTTTCAGTTTAAATGAGATAATATGGTTACAATTCTTAGTATAGTTTACAACTGAGTCAATAAACGATACAACTCTTTTATTATAATGAAGCATATGGTCTAATAGAGGTCCTGTCATCTTCTTTCAGGAAGGGGTAAATACAGTCACCTACAAGATAATGGAAACTAACAATGTATACATTTCCCTAGCCAGTGGATATTGCTACTAAGACATAGTAAAACTTACAGCCAAACCCCTATAATGACCAAGAAAGTAAATATATCTTAAAAATAAACTTGATTGACTTAAATGTTGAATTTTATCTCTACATCAATGTATAGCAAGGAGCATGAGTAAAGGTAGCCTGAACCCAAAGACTCAGAAATAAGGAAGGTAGGTAGTGTATTTACGGCCTGGCCATTTGCCCCGATGCCTTTAATCATCCTGACTCTTGTCCAAGTCTGAGGCTTCTGCTCTTTACTCCCACAAATTCATTATTTTCTATTGTTTCACCCACATTCAGTAATTGAGGGGTTCCTAAGACTTTTATCAAACTTTTACTATAAATTATTTCCTATTCTTTGGAAGCTTAGCACAGTAGTAAAGTTTCTCTTGCAAATTGTTTTACCTATTTTAGGATAAATTGTGTTGCTAAATGAAAGGTCAGGGGGCATTGGTTCTTTCTGAGGATCTCCAGAGAAGATCAACAGATGAAATAGAGAGAATGTAAAATTCACCACAGCAAGCTTCTTCAATTAAAGGATTTATGAACAAGTATTCAGAGAACTCAATTCAATGGAGAAAATTGACAAGTAGAGACCTTGAAATGGAGGCTGGCTCGAAACTATGGAAGCTGGGAAGTGGCGAGCAGCTCCAGAGGTTAAAGCAGAAGCTAGAAATGTATTGCCATCTAAATTTATCTATTCAACAAGGTGAGAGGTGGAGAACAGTCTTTGGAAGAAAGGTTCCACTAGGCTGCTTTTTTCCTCCCTTTTTTCCATAGGAAGCACTTTGGAAACCAATGGCTGAAAAGTTTGCTTTCTGTGGGAAGTGTAAATCAAAGTCATATTTCTGTTTCCAGCAGTACAGGAAAGAGAGATAAACCTGATGGACACAAACAGGTAAAATCTGCCCAAAATGACTCCGGGGCTTGTTGAAAAATTAACACCTATGAGATCTGTTTCATTCGAGGGCAAGGCATGGCGGATCACCTTTCCACATCAGGGCCTGGGTCTGATCTGCAGCATCTTTATACGCTCAGCAGATTAACCACAGCCATCTGAAGGAACCCTATAACCAGGAGGCCGCTGTCCTCAGGGTTGAGCACCATCTATGGTCATATCAGGGAAACTGTATATTTCCCAGCCAGGAATAAACGTTCCTGCTGTCAAGGCTCGCTGATTGCCTTTGTGTTCTCTGGAAATACAGATAAAAATAGACAGGTCACACCACAACTAGCTATGCTTTGACTTTCTAAAGAGAAAGAGAAAATACTAGCCATGATGGGGTGAAAATAGGCACAGAGACAGTAAGGTATAGTTAAGAGTAAACAGCTGGAGTCAGTCTCCCTGGGTTCAAATTCCAATCTCAGTGCCTACTACCTGTGTGACCTCAAGAAGTTGCTTAATCTCTCTGAGACTCAGTTTCCTCTGCAAAATGGAGGTAATAATGGTAGCAGTTGCATAGGATGAGTGTAGAAAATAAATATTAACATATGAAAAGCAATCAGAATCGTATCTGACATATAACAAAAGACTGTCATTATTATCAAGAATTGCTCCTATTTTTTTTTTCTTTCTAATTTGGACCTTGAGAGAAGGAGAACTTGGCCCTCTTATACAGGCCTTTGGATAATCAGGCCCCATGAAGGCTTTCTTATGTGTAGGAAAAAAAGCCTTGGAGGAGGCATTGAGACATTTCCTTGTTCAAGATTTTTCTGCTTATTCCAGGGCCCTGGATCCACTTTAAAGGGACATCCATGGAAACCAAAGAGATAAGACTGTGCCTCACCAATAAAAACCCCACATCTCTGGGAATCTGCCACCTGGGGCATTGTTGCCCTGAAGGAAGAAGCTGAAGGGCAGATTTAGTTCATTTGATTATCAGCCAGAGAGGAGCCATCCTTCAAGGCCTCCCAGTCTCTGGCTGCAGCAGTAACTGTAACACTTTCAGCAAGTCTGTACCTAGGCCTTGATCTGTGTGTAACTTTGGAGGTACTTGAGCCATTATTTGAAGAATATACTTGGAGCAAAGGAAGGAGCAATAAGAGCTTTGGCTCTCCAAGGGGGAAAAATGTATTCATCTTTTCAAACCTCTCAGTTAGACTTAGGCAAAATGCCCAATCTGCAGAAAACAATTGGAGATCCCTCTGAGGTCCTACTTGGTGGATCTTCTCTCTTAGAAGTGAATAGACACAGGAGTACAGGGGTCTTATGCAATAGATAAAGGTTCTTGCCTCCAGACACACAGCTCAACCTCCAGTCTCTGATAGAGGGAGGACCTATGCCTTTCCATGTGTGCCCAGAACTCACCAGCACCTTCCCTTGCCTGCAGAGGTCAATCAGTTCCTACTGCTCCTTCCTTGGCTCAAAAAATATATTTTTTAAATAATGGCTCAAATACCTCCGATGCTGGTAACTAAGAATGCCTGAAAGGGACTGTGACTGGCTCACCATAAAAACCAAAGATGTCATTTTCTAAACATTGTTTACATATTATGATTCAGTAGCAAACACACTGGTTTGGCAGTCAGACCATGAGAGTTTAGCCATGGCTGTGTCTGCTACTAACTTGCTGTGTGACTTTTGGTACCTCTGTTCTACTCTCTGGGATGAATGAGTCATCCTTTGGGTGAGATGAAGATAAATAACGCAGACACTATTCAGATTCATGATTGTCCCATCAAGTGAGGCTGCAATGGCCTCCAATAATGCAGAAAGCAATTAGACATATTAGAGAATCTGCACATTCCAAAACTGTTTAAGGTATTTCACAGAGGTCATTGATTGAGAAGTGAACTCTAAAACAAATCTGTGATGTTTGACAATTGAAAACTAGTAAAACTATATAGTTACTAAAAGAAAAAAAAAGGGAGACTGTCAATATACCCCTTACTTTAAATGTGTTCACTTTTTAAGTAATAAATGTATCAAAATTATTTTTTTCGTTTGCCTCTGTCATAAAGCAACAACTCAATGATGAAAAAATTCCAGAAAGTTTTTATGACAAGCTGAGCAGTGGAAACATGAACTTGTGAAATATTTAACTTTATATAATTTCTGAATCTTTCCAAATAAAGAATTCCTTCCACCTCTCCCTAGAAAAGATGACATGTCTGTGGTTCCATTCATTGACTAGAATGTACTGGTGGGTTGTGATGTTACATTTACTAAAATGTTCCACTGCCCGATGAACACCAAACTCCAAACAAAATATCAAACTGGATAACACAGTGGCCTGACTTTGTTAACAGAGAACATTTTGCTTTGGGTTACCAAGTATCTGCAGAAAGGGGAAACCTGCAAATAGAAACCTTCAAGTGTATCCAAGGAGGAACCACATATCACCATTCTCTTTCTTAAATCATCACTCAGTGGATTTTGTACACTACCACCAACTCTATGCTATGTATTATTTCAAAATGGGTCATTTGAATCTTTACAGTTATGTATCATCAGCACCCAAACTTAGATACAGGCAATCTAGAGCTGCATGACTGTGTGACAATGGGTGATTATGAAACAGATTCATACTTTAAATTTTATTATGTGTTCTCAGCACTTCATTGGGAAAAGGGGAAATCTTATTTCTCAAGCAAGGAATATATAGTTGCTGAATGATGGATGGAATGCTGCCATCTCTTGGTAATCTAGCACAGAAGAAAACAGTTTTTAGAAAAGTGATTTTGCATTTTTATTGGCTAAAGGCAATGCAGTTAAGAAGCACGATTCTGTTCTTCTGGTGTCAGAACAATCTATAGTTGCTGTTATTATTTTTAGCATTTAATGCTTATGGTGCATATTGAAGCTATTCCCTGACAATAATACCATATTAAAAAGAATCAATCACATGGTTTCACTAGCTTAGCTTTCATAAGAAAGGTCTAAATGAGATTGGCCCAGCATCTTCTCTTATACCTTTGTTTATTGGGATCTGTGCTGAGAATTCCCTAATAAAGTTGCAAGTTACACATGACCCCCTTTGAGCATCATCTAAGTTTTCTCTCCTCCAATATACACACCTGGCAGAGAGACAGGAAAATGGTTGACCCTTCAGTGTAGCTTTTTGTAGAATGAAAAAGCTGAGGCTGGGCATGGTGGCTCACGCCTGTAATACTAGCACGTTGGGAGGTCAGAAGTTTGAGACCAACTTGCCCAACATGGTGAAACCCCATCTCTACTAAAAGTACAAAAATTAGCTGGGCATGGTGGCGGGCACCTATAATCCCAGCCACTCGGGAGGCAGGAGAATCACTTGAACCCAGGGGGGCGGAGGTTGCAGTGAGCCAAGATTGTACCACTTGACTCCAGCCTGGGCAAAAGAGCAAAACTCTGTCCAAAAAAAAAAAAAAAAAAATAGAAAGAAAGAAAAGAAAAGAAAAGATAGAAAAAGCTGAAATTCAGAAGACCATGTGTCTGTTGCACATTGGTCATACCACTTTGGCCAAGCAAGCCAAATCTCCTCAGTTTTCTCATCTCATTGGAGATAAAATCTCTATTCCACCTACCTTGCTGTTACTATGAGGATTAAACAGAATTGCAAATGTGAACATATTTTGAAAGAGCCAAAGGATTGTGATTTGGTCAAGGATTATCTGAGAGGCAATGACATTATTCTATTTTTTATAGAATTATTAATCAATCTAAATTATTTATACTTGGCTTTAATAGTTTATTACTATTTTTCTCAGAGGTGAGTGTCTGATGATACCAATAAAACAATATAAACAAACCAGTAGACTTATAAAAGTGGCATTATCATTCATAAGTTGGCATGTCAGGAAAAGTTATCAAAGCATCACATCAATTCATCATGGTCCCACAGTTTGATTTTGGCCACCAAAAGCAGAGCACATTCAGAATAGCTTGAGAAGTTGGGAAACTCATTCTGCCTCACTGTCATTGCATTACACCTACAATATACCTTCCACTGCAGTTATCATCTGTTAGAGCAACTTGCTTATATTTCCCTTTCCCCAAATATTGGGATCCTACTTAGTTTACTAATATGTGCTGCAGCAGAGCTTAACTCAGTACCTGAGACTGAATTTGTTTATAAATATTAATTTGATGGATAAATCAAAATGATTTAAGTATTATTAGCCATTCACCATATTCTGGGTGCCAAAGAGTGAAGAAGAGTCAGTTAAAATAAAACACCAAGCACAATCTCCACACTGGAAAAGTATACACATTTTGAGAAGAACTGAAATTATTCGAAGAGAAAATACATTGAAAATATTACTTGAGATACGTCCCGTCAATACCTAATTTATTGAGAGTTTCTAGCACGAAGCGTTGTTGAATTTTGTCAAAGGCCTTTTCTGCATCTATTGAGATAATCATATGGTTTTTGTCATTGATTCTGTTTATATGCTGAATTACGTTTATTAATTTGCATATGTTGAATCCCATTACTGGGTATATACCCAAAGGATCATATGCTGCTATAAAGACACATGCACACGTATGTTTATTGCGGCACTATTCACAATAGCAAAGACTTGGAGCCAACCCAAATGTCCAACAATGATAGACTGGATTAAGCAAATGTGGCACATATACACCATAGAATACTATGCAGCCATAAAAAATGATGAGTTCATGTCCTTTGCAGGGACATGGATGAAGCTGGAAACCATCATTCTCAGCAAACTATTGCAAGGACAAAAAAGCAAACACCACATGTTCTCACTCATAGATGGGAATTGAACAATGAGAACACTTGGACACAGGAAGGGGAACATCACAAACCAGAGCCTGTTGTGGGGTGGGGAGGGGGGGAGGGATAGCATTAGGAGATATACCTAATATTAAATGACAAGTTAATGGGTGCAGCACACCAACATGGCACATATATACATATGTAACTAAGCTGCACGTTGTGCACATGTACCCTAAAACTTAAAGTATAATTTAAAAAAAAGAAAATATTACAAAGAAGTATGCTGCTTATAGTTTTGTAAAATCTGAAAATATTTTGATTAGAAATAGGTATGTCTTATTTATTTGGAGCAATAGGTGAGTTGAGGAAACAGGGAAAACTCTATGCTTCCTATAAACTTATAAAGTGAAAAGCTATTGGCAACTCAGTATACACCAGGGAAAGTATACTGATCTCAATAACAAGTTTAATAGGTTTACTTTAATCTGTGTAGTCACACATTTGGCATATTATATTGCTATAGCTATTCATTTAGAATATTATGACATACTGTCCAGAGAATGTCAACTGGCATAAAGAAGATTCTGGGAAAAAAGTGACAAGATGAAATAATGAAATAAATTGACTAGGGGTACAAGAGATAAAACAAAACTTTCAAGAGATATGGTTTGACTCTGTCCCCACCCAAATCTCATCTTGAATTGTAGTTCCCATAATCCCCACATGTTGTAAGAGGAACCAGTGGGAGATAATTGAATCATGGGGGTGGTTACCTCCATGCTGTTCTCATGATAGTGAGTTCTCATGAGATCTGATTATTTTATAAGGGGCTTTTCCCCCTTTTGCTTGACACTTCTCCTTGCTGCTACCATGTAAAGAAGAATGTGTTTGCTTCCCCTTATGCCATGATTGTAAATTTCCTGAGGTCTCCCAGCTATGTTGAACTGTGAGTCAATTAAAGCTCTTTCCTTTATAAATTACCCAGTCTTGGGTATATCTTCATTAGCAGCCTGAGAACAGACTAATAAATCAACTATATTCAAAGTTGAGAAAACTTTCCTGTGAAAGATAGTGAGAGCTGATGCACAAGTCCAGCAAACAAGAACCACCACCAGTGGAAAATAGTTACAAAGATGTATTTTCTCAACCTAAAGCAAAATGAAACAGCAACCTGAACTTTCTAACAGGACTGTTGGATGATTCAGTGGGCTGTCCCACGTGGAGATGAGCTTCTTGTCACCAGATGATGGGTTCCAGGGCAGGACAGGAGAGGACAAGAGCCAAGAGCAGAATGTTGGCAAAGGATTCCCTCACGGCGTAAGAATCTTCCCTAAGTGAAATGACAAATTGTCACTATTTCATAATAAACATAAGCTATAAATATAGGATTTTTTCAATTATATATTTGTAAATACCAGGTGGGAGATTTGCTGTTAAAACTATGACTTGAGAAGGAAATGGAGGAAGCAGAACCCTTCATGGTAAAAGAAAACAGCAAATTTTCAAATATCCACACTCCCTACATATGAGTCACAGTTAGCTGCTGCAGGGTCAGCACGCGTGTACTAGTTTTTGTTGTGTACAATTTAACTGGGTGCCATCTGCAATCTACAGGTAAGGAGGCCGCCTTACACATAATCACTAAATGCAGTCCTTCATCAAGGTGAGTTTGTCTTATAGTTAGATAAAATGATTGTAAGTGTTTGCTTTTGAGATTGTAACATCCTCTGTACCTGCTCTCCTGCCTAGTACATAATTAACCTGTC
Organism: Hylobates moloch; assembly: GCF_009828535.3. Taxonomy (NCBI): domain Eukaryota; kingdom Metazoa; phylum Chordata; class Mammalia; order Primates; family Hylobatidae; genus Hylobates; species Hylobates moloch. Next base: position 21,250,044 of record NW_026652288.1, on the reverse strand, counting down.
ATCCCACCCTGCAGTAATAAGTGTGATAGACAGGAAATACATTAGGAAGGAACTTTTGTGCGATGTGCTTTCAAGCCCTCCTTTATCCTTCAACTATCTTTCCTTTTAATTAGCACTTGGGTAACAGCATACCATAATGAATTACCATATTACTGTTATCAATAAAAATTATTTTAGGTCTAAAGTAGTCATTAAGATGAAATGTGTAAGACCTGTTCTGGATAGTTTGTGGGGAGATAGCAGTTGAAAATTAAGTTCTGTTTTATATATTCATGTTTAAAGATTCAGAGGATTCTCAGGTTTGTAAATCCATGCTTACTAAACATAAAGATCTGAATGTATGGGAGATAAAGGAAAGAAAGTGAATGTATGCATCTGGGGAAAATACAGTACTAATATGTTAAAAAAGATATTTTTATAAGATGACATATTTAGAAAACATATTTTCCTTTGCTACCACTCTAGAAACCTGACCAAATCAATAGCAAGAGGACTATTTGTATCACAGATACAAAGGAATGGGAGAAAAGATTATAGAAACCAAATGCTACAGTCAAGGAAGCAGAAGAATGAGTGAATCTAACTTGTCAGATATGAGCATTTTGAACACTCAGCTGGTAGTAGAGAAAACACAGTAACACACCTTCCCCGCTTCTCCTCATATCTCCTACAAGCTTAAGAATTGGTTACATCAGGTATCTAGAGCAGTGGATGTAAAGTTGGTACTAGAAAGAAAAAGATCAGGCAAGTTTGTTTAAGAAGCTGCATCAGAAATTCCCTTGTCCTCTTGGATCAGCTGGGCAACGTCCCTCCTACACCCTGTTTGTAGGTTGGAGGTGGATGTATTATCTGTGAAGAGGGTAAAAGACAGGGAACACTTGAGACATCATACTCAGAACAGCAGAGACATGATACTCTTCTTCTGCAGTGCTCTAAGAGTATTGGCAGCCAGAATTATACCCTCTGGGCAGAAAATTTGCTGTCCAAGAGAAAAATCTTAAAGCTCACAGTGAAAAGCCTAAGTCGTTCCAACTATGGTAAAACCTACCAACATACACAGAATATCAAATCAAACGTTTTATGTCATCTTTTTAAATAGACAGGTAATTAAAAGAAAAATAACAAGAAATCTAAGGAAGATACCATTCAAAAGGCAAAGAACAAAACAAATAGAAAGAACAACTTGGACAATACAGGAAATTCGGAAAGAAAAAGAAAGTTCCAATCGTTTCCTTACCGAAATAAGGGAAAATATTACACCCTCAAACAGTAACCAAGTGTTATAAAAAGAGAATAACCATAAGACAAGGAATATCGGAAATGAACATAGGAAGGCAATGTCCCCCCAAACCCATCAGACACCAATAAGCAGATTGAACCATATGGTGATGAATAGTTGCACATATCTTCCAGAAAGCAGAAGAATGAGCAGAGGTCAGAGAATAGAAACGAAAATTAAAATAAACAGTTAAGATTACTAATCATTAGAAGTGTTCATATGTAAGTAATAAAAATAAAGGTAAAATAAAATAACTTTAAAAAGATTGCCAGCAATGATTATGTGAGTTCCTAGAATGAACAGTGTCATCAAGTTTCCTGTAAAATAAGTAAAAGATACTATAAGGCACAACATCATAAAATTTCAGAACACTGGAATAAAAACAAAAACCTAAAACTAACTATTGCAGAGATTTAAAAGGAAGAAAGTAAGCTACATAAAAAGATGGAAAGAGAAAGGCTGTAGACTTTTCAACAGCACTGCTTGAATTTAGGAGACAGGGAAATAATGCCTTTAAAACTTATCGTAAGATAGCATATTTGGAAAACATATTTTCCTCTGCTACCACTCCAGAAACCTGACCAAGACAATAGCAGGGAACTATTTATATCACAAATACAAAGGAATAGGAGAAAATATTATAAAAACCAAATGCTGCAGGCAAGAAAGCAGAAGAATGAGTGAACCTGACTTGTCAGAGGTGAGCATTTTGAACACTCAGCTGGTAGTAAACAGAGTAACACACCTTCCCCGCTTCTCCCTGTATCTCCTACAAGCTGAAGAATTGGTTATATCAAGTTATCTTCAATTTAGAATTCTTTACTCAGCCTATCTCTCACTTTAAGTATAAGGATCAATAAAAAGCATTTGTAGACATGTAGTATCATAAAAGATTTGCCTTTCATGCACCCTTTCTCAGAAAAGTAATGAAACAGGGGTTACACCAAAATAACGAAGTAAATCAGAGAATGAAAAGACATGGGATCTAGGAATCAAAGTAGATGCAGGAAATCTCCAACTTGGCAATGGAAGGAGATATTAGACTGAAAGCTACATTGAAATCCCAGAGACAAGCTGGGCACGGTGGCTCACACCTGTAATCCCAGCACCTTGGGAGACTGAGGCATGAGAATCACTCGCACCCAGAAGGCGGGGGTTGCAGTGAGTCGAGACTGCGCCACTGCACTCCAGCACTCCAGCCCACTGAAAAAGCAAGACTCCATCTTAAAAAAAAAAAGGCCCAGACACAAAACAGTTCAGATATTAGCAGGTCAAAAGGACCCAGAAAAGATTCTTCAAGAAGAGGTTGATAAAATATATGATGTGTTTTAACAAAAATATTTAGATACCAGAGATAAGAGTGAAAATGAATTAGTGGTAAACAAAACAAAACAACAAAAAAAGAAGAGTATTCTTAATTCTTTTTTTTTTTTTTTTTTTTTCTTTTTGAGACAGAGTCTCGCTCTGTCGCCCAGGCTGGAGTGCAGTGGCACGATCTCAGCTCACTGCAAGCTCCACTGCCCGGGTTCACGCCATTCTCCTGCCTCAGCCTCCCGAGTAGCTGGGACTACAGGCGCCTGCCACCACGCCCGGATAATTTTTTGTATTTTTAGCAGAGACAGGGTTTCACCTTGTTAGCCAGGATGGTCTCGATCTCCTGACCTCGTGATCTGCCCACCTCAGCCTCCCAAATGCTGGGATTACAGGCTTGAGCCACCGCACCCAGCCAAGGCTATTCTTAATTCTAAGGAAACCAAGAAGTTTTACATAAAAGAAAAAGTTGTCATAGTATAATACATTGTAATTCTGATCTAATGAAAAATTATGTCATAATTATTGTGGTAGGATGGAGTGTGGGATGTGTACATGAGAAAGGTGACCAGCAAATAAAATTAGCTGTTTCTCTTCCACAGGTAAATCAATAGAGAATGCCTCAAGTGGAAAAATCAAAACATGTCAGTGTAAGTGTAGTATTAAGAAACATGAAGATTGATACCACAGGAAGGCAAAACTATTTGAAAATTGCCATTTTCTGGAACGGCAATTGAAGAGGTGTAGAAAGGCAATCATATTTTGTATAATTAGTCTTGTAGAATTATTTGCATCTTTATGTGCTGTGTGGTAAAAAGTGTTGCATGTCTATAAAATTCAGAATCATAGCTACACAGTCTCTCTTTAGAAGCCTAAAGCTAGCCTCAGGGACAGAAAGACCTTGTTAGAAGATGCCAATGAACACAACGTCTTCTGTTGAGCTATTTTGAGGACACAAAGCCTCCAAGGAAGACCAAAAGTAGCCAGAGGAAGTAGCAGAATTAAGCAGGAATGTTTAAATCCCACTTCTCATTTTTATAGAATGAAAAATTTTCTCATTTTCTACTCCCCTTGAGAGAAATCCATGGAAACACTTCCTGTGCTCTCTCATGACCTCTTCTGAAATTAGCAGAAGGCACCGAGTATATGAGGCTCAGTTACTTCTGGGAGTACTGCTTCCTTCTGCGCGTATCACCCTCAGGACATAGGTGCCCTCTGCTAGTCAAGGGGCTGCATTCTAGACAGTGTCTGGCCGTGACCCTGCAGAGAAAGGCCTGAAGATTGGGTTATATGTTGGATTCCAGCGGGAAGGTATATTAGATAGGGTGATTATTAAAGGAGATAAATCCACATTATCCAATTCAGCTTTATTAGAAAGAAAACTGTCATTCTATCTCCATGTGTAGGATTCAAATATCTTATTTCTCATCTGGCTTCAAACTCAGGAGAAGCAAAAGAAGGTGTTTTTATTGGAAGCCCCTCTCCCCACAAACCTAATAGGCGTTATTGAACAGGTGATCTATCTGTTCCAACGCCTGAAACAGAGCTCCTTGACGAGTGATGGCGCTGCTTCTGGTCATGGTGAGTGTGGTGGATGCTGTGATATGCTGCTCAGTGCCCCTTTCAGAATGGAAGAACTTGATTCCCAACTACTGAGACTGTGGCTTTCAAATTGCTGTCTTCATGAATTGCCTTACCCAAAGCCATTTTTTCCCAAGGCAAACCACATCCAGTGATTGTTTAACATGGGAGTTTCCAGGCCCAGTCTCTTACCCTAATTTGGACAATTCTGAAGAGCCATGCCAGCTTCAGAGCTTCCTAAGGAGCAAGCAGAAATCTGGATTGAAACTATATCTCAACAAAACTTTTCCCTCTGGCAAACCCTGCTTCCATCCCAATCCTGTCCAATTCTGCTTCCTTCCATAAGAGTTGATTGCATCAGTATTCACTAATTAATTTCCTGAAGAGTTTGCTCCATTCAGAATCTGCATCCCAGAGAACTCAGCCTTCAGCAACGAGTAATATGTTATTATACAGATAAATCCTCATTGGCCATTGCAGTATATAATGGTTAACACTTAGTGTTTATTAAGTGTCAGTTATCCTATTAGGCATTTTATGTGTATCAACTCTTTTGCATGTGTGAGATAACACTATAGGTAGGTATTATTATATTATCATGTCCAAGATGGGTACACTAAATTTTAGAGATTAGTAACTTGTTATGGTCACACTGCTCACAAGCAGCTGATCCAATATTAACCAAGTTAACCTATCTATAACAACTGCCCTTCTAAGCCCCTCACTAGAGCTCTCTTGAACAAAATACCAATTTCTGTAGCCCTGGACCTTTAAGATTGTGAGAAATTTGCCACAAAGAAGCTCTCTTTGGATAAAACATTCTCTGCTCTGTACATTTTGTCTTTGCAAGTAGACAGTTTGGACCTTACAAGCAGAATCTTAAGTTTACCTTTGTTTTCTTTATGTGAACTAATGAAAGTTAATTTTAAGACTTTGTTTCTGCAACATTGGCCAGGAATAGCTAAATTGTTTTGTAGTGCCATTATAGATGTGTAACAAAAAGTAGACATGAGCGAGGAAAAAATGGATTTTCTCTCTTTTCCAATTTCAATAGTCCACCTTTTTTTTTTAACTTGAGATATGTATGATCTTGTCCATCAAAACCGGTTTCTTCTGAAGGAATCTGCTTTTCATCCTCACTCTTGCTCCCAGGGAGATCTCCATGGTTACTTTCAGCAGTCCAGCCCAAAGAAAATCAACCATAGACTACTACCGAAAACAAATTTTGAGACGATCTATCTGTTCCAACGCCTGAAATGATTTTGGCCTTTCAGTGCCTCAAAGAGATTTGGAATATCTCAGATTTATAATATAGAAGAGCTTAACGAACTTTTATAAATTTGTTTAGCTCAGCATAACTTGGTTATTGGTTGAAGTGGGAGTAGGGCATTCTATCTGCACTTATAGGTGATACTGAAAACCACTCTCTAATACTCCACGTAAGTTATACCAACTAAAATTTTGAAATATAGCACAGCATGTTGACACAAACCTATCAGACTATCATCTGCATCTTAATCTCCTTTTTCTAACAGAGAACTTGGGTATACTTGATCTCTGCTCTCTTTTTTCATTTCCAAGACTATATTGCAATAAATTGTACTATTGCTATGCTAACCACCTTAATATTTTCTTCTCTATCTCCTCTTCCTTCTTCACTTTCAAATTGAAATTTTTTCTATCTACTATGAGTATTCCTTATGTTACAGTTGGGCAAAAAGCTTCCTACAATAGAGTTGACAAGTTAGTAGACTTACTACCTGGCTGGTTAAGCCTTACCTATTTTTTTAGTCTGGCACTGTCTAGATAGCACTTCTTTATACAAGCATAATGCGAACCACATCTGTAATTTTAGATTTTCTAGTAGCCACGTTAAAATGTCCAAAGAAACAGGTGAAATTAATTTTAATAATTTGAGAGGAGGCAGAGCAAAACAGCAGAATAGAAAGCTCCAGCAATTGTTCCCCTCTCAAGGACATTAACAACTATCTACACAGATAAAACACTTTCATAAGAACTAAAAATCAGGCAAGCCCTCATTGTACTGCTTTTAACTTCCCATCACTGAAAGAGGCATTGAAGAGATAGAAAAAACAGTCCAGAATCACCAACATCACCCCTCACCCACCCCGACAGCAGCACTGTGATGCAGAGAGCCTCTCTGGGTGCTGGGGGAGAACACAGCAATTGTGAGGCATTGAACTCAGTGCTGTTCTGTTAGAGCAGAAAGGAAAACCAGACCAAACTCAGCTGATGTCTGCTCACAGAGGGAGCTTTCAAACCAGCCCTAGCCAGAGGGGAATTGCAGATCCCAGTGGTCCAAACTTGAGTGCCTACTAAACCTCACCACCGAGGGCTACAGCACGCTGTATCACCATGTAAACTTGAAAGGCAGTCTAGGCCATAAGGAATGCAATGATTAGGTGAGTCCTAGTGCTGAACTAGGTCCAGAGACAGTGGACTGAGGGGACACGTGACATACTGAGACACCAGCTGGGTGTGAATGCTGGCATCACCCCTCCTCTAAACCAGGCTGCATAGCTCTATGTTCCAAAAGAAACCCCTTTCTTCTGTTTGAGGAGAGAAGAGGGAAGAATGAGAAAGATTTTGTCTTTCATCCAGGATACCAGCTCAGCCACAGCAGGATAGGGCACTGGACAGAGTCATGAAGCCCCTGTTCCAGGCCCTAGCCAACAGACATTTCTAGACACATCCGGGCCAGAACCCATTGCCTTGAAGGAAAAGACCCAGTGCTGGCAGCACTCATCACCTGATAACTGAAGAGCCCTTGGGCCCTGAATAACCAGCAACAATACCCAGGTGCTACATCGAGGGCTTGGGTGAGCCTCTGAGACTTGATGGCTTCAGGTAAGACTCAGCGCATCACCAGCTTTGGTGGCTGTGGAGCAAAACTCCTTCTTGAGAAAAGCAGAGGGAAAAGTAAATGGGAATTGGTCTTGTGCCTTAGGTACTAGCACAGCCACAGGTGAGTAGAGCATCAAGTGGGCTCTTGGAGTCCTCGATTCCAGGACTTGATGCTTGGATGATATTTTTGGACCTGTGCTGGGCCAGAGGGGAGCTCACTGCCTTGAAGGGTAAGTCCTAGGCCAGGCAGCATTCATGACAAGCTGACTTAAGAGACCTTGTGCCTTAAGAGACAACGGCAGTAATCTGGTAGTACTACTCCTTGTGGTCTGGGGTCATGGTGGCTACGGGGTGAGGCTCCTCTGCCTTTGGAAAGGGGAAAAAAGAGTAGGAAGGACAGCATATTGTGGTTTTAGTGCCAGCTCAGCCACAGTATAATAGAAAACTGGGTAGACTTCTAAGGTTTCTGACTCTAGTCCTTTACTCCTGGATGGCACTTCCGGACCCACCTTGCCACCCTGAAGGGAAGGACATAGGCCTGGCTGGCTTTGCCACCTGTTGACTGTAGAGCCCCAGGGTCTTAAGTGAACATAGACAGTATCCATGGAGTAGGCCTTGGGCAAGACCCAGGGCTGTGCTGGCTTTAGGTCTGACCCAGCACAGTAATAGTGGTGGTGCCCACAGGGAGGCTTGTGTCACTCCACCCACAGCCTTAGGTGGCTCACAAGAGAGAGACTCTGTATGTTTTGGAAAAAGTAATAGAAGAGAACAAGAGTCTCTGCTTGGTAATCAAGAGAATTTTAGCATATCTTGTCCAAGACCATCAAGGCAGTACGTCAACATGTCTGCAAGAACCACAGTGTTATTGGGCTTAAGTTGCCCCCTAAAGTAAATACAACTTGGATCACAACACTCAAGTCCTTTCAAATGTCTAAAAAGTCTTTCCAAGGAGGATGGCTACAAATTAGCCCAAACAGTAAAGACTACAATAAATACCTTACTCTTCAATACCTAGAAGAAAAAAAAAGAAAAAAAAAAAAAAAAAGAACATCTACTAACATCAGCACTATCCAGGAAAACATGACCTCACCAAATCAACTAAATAAGGGACCAGAGACAAATCCTGAAGAAACAGAGATATGTGACAATTCAGACAGATAATTAAAAATAGTTGTTTTGAGGAAACTCAAAAAAATTCAAGATAACACAGAGAAGGAATTTAGAATTCTATCAGATAAATTTAACAAAGGGTGCAAAATTATTAAAAACAATCAAGCAGAATTTCTAGAGCTGAAAGAAGAATGCCTTAGAGTCTTTTAATAGCAGAATTGATGAAGCAGAAGAAAGAACTAGTGAGTTTGAAGACAGGCTGTCTGAAAATATACAGTTAGAGGAGACTAAAGAAAAAATAATAAAAAACAATGAAGCATGGCTGTGGGATATAGAAATTTACTTCATAAAGGCAAATCTAAGAGGTATTGACCTGAAAGAGAAAGTAGAGAAAGACATAGGGGTATAAAGTTTATCCAAAGGGATAAAAACAAAGAACTTCCCAAACCTAGAGAAAGATATCAATATCCAAGCACAAAAAGGTTATAGAATACCAAGTCCATTAAATCAAAGAAGATTACACTAGGCATTTAGTAATCAAACTCCCAAAGGTAAAAGATAAAGAATGGATTTTAAAAGCAGGAATATAAAAGAAACAAATAACATACAATGGAGCGCCAATACATCTGTTAGCAGATTTTTCAGTAGAAATCTTACAGGCAAGGAGAGAATGGCATGACATATTTAAAGTGCCTGACATATTTAAATTGCTAAAGGAAAAAAACCTTTACTCTAGAATAGTACATCCAGTGAAAAATATCCTTCAAACATGAAGGAGAAATAAAGGAAGACAAACAAAAGCTGAGGGATTTATCAATACTAGAACTGTCTCATAAGAAATGCTAAAGGGAGTACTTCAATAAAAAAGAAAAAGACATTAATTATCAATAAATAATCACCTGTATGTACATAACTCACCAGTAATAGTAAGTATACAGGAAAACACAGAATATTATAACACTGTAACTGTGGTATTGTAAACTAATTTTATCCTAAGTAGAAAGACTAAATGATGAACCAATCAAAAATAATAACCACAATAGCTTTTCAAGATATAGTCAGTACAATAAGATATAAATAGAAACAGCAAAAAGTTGAAAAGTCGGGGGACAAAGTTAAGGTGTACAGTTTTTATTAGTTTTCCTTTTGCTTGTTTGTTTATGCAAATAATGTTAAGTTGTAGTTAAGTTAAAACAATGGGTTATAACATAGGATTTGCAAGCTTCATGGTAATCTCAAACCAAGAAACATACAATGGATACACAAAAAATTAAAGGTGAGAAACTAAGTCATATCACCAGAGAAAATCACCTATACTAGGGGAAAGCAGGAAGGAAAGAATGAAGAGAAGACCATAAAACAACTAGAAAACAAATAACAAAATGGCAGTAGTAAGTTCTTACTTATCAATAATAACACTGAATGTAAATGAGTCTCTCCGATCAAAAGACATAGACTCTGGCTGAATGAATGAAAAAACAAGACCCATTGATTTGTTGCCTACAAAGAATACATTTCAGCTATAAAGACACACATAGACTGAAAATGAAAGGATGAAAAAAGATGTTTCATGCCAATGGAAACCAAAAAATCGGCAGGAGTAGCTATACTTATATCAGACAAAATAGATATCAAGACAAAAACTTCAAAAAGAGACAAAGAAGTTCACTATGTAATGATAAAAAGGACAATTCAGCAAGACAGCAGGAGGATATGACAATTTTCAATATATATGTACCCAACACTGGAGCACATAGCTATATAAAGGAAATATTTTTAGAGCTAAAGAGATATATAGGCCCTAATACAATAATAGCTAGAGACTTCAACATCCCATTTTTGTCATTGGACAGATCTTCCAGACAGAAAATCAACAGAAACATCAGACTTAATCTGCACTATAGAACAAATGGATCTAATGGATATTTTCAGAACATTTTATTCAAGAGCTGCAGAATACACATTCTTTTCTTCAGCATATGGATCATTCTCAAGGACAGACCATATGCTATGTCACAAAACAAGTCCTAAAACAAGTTAAAAATTGAAATAATTTCAAGCATCTTCTCTGACCACAATGCAATAAAACTAGAAATTAATATTATGAGGAATTTTGGAAACTATACAAATATACAGCAATTAAACAATATGCTCTGAATGACCAGTGGGCCAATGAAGAAATTAAGAAGGAAATTGAAAAAAGTCCTGAAATACAACATAATGGAAACACAACATACCAAACTCTGTGTGATACACCGAAAGTAGTACTGAGGGAATTTTATAGCTATTAGTGCCCACATTAAAAAAGAGGAAAACTTCAAATGAATGATCTAATCATGCATCTTAAAGAACCAGTAAAGCAAGAGCAAACCAAACCGAAAATTAGTAGAAGAAAAGAAATAATGAGGATCAGACCAGAAATAAATGAAATAAAAATAAAAATAAACATTACAAATGAATTCGAAAGTTGGTTTCTTGAAAAGTTATACAAAATTGACAAACCTTTAACCAGACTAAGAGAAAAAAAAGAGAGAAGATCTAAATAAACAAAATCAAACTGAAAAAGGAGACATTACAGTTGATACTGCAGAAATTCAAAGGTTCATTAGCAGGTATTATAAGCAACTATATGCCAATAAATTAGAAAATCTGGAAGAAATGGATGAATTCCTGGATACATATAACCTACTCAGATTGAACCAGGAAGACATCCAAAGCCTGACCAGACTAATAACAATGATATCAAAGCTGTAATAAAAATCTCCCCATAAAGAAAAACTCGGGACCTAATTGCTTCACTGCTGAATTCTATCAAACGTTTAATGAATAACATACCAATTCTACCCAAACTATTCCAAAAAATAGAGGAGGAGGGAATACTTCCAAATTCATTCTATGAGGCCAATATTACCCTGATACCAAAACCAGACAAAGAAACATCAAAGAAAGAAAACTACAGGCCAATGCCTTTTATGACTATTGATGCAAAATCCTCAACAAATTACTAGCAAGACAAATTCAGCAGTACATTAGAAAGAGTATTCATTATAATCAAGTGGGATTTATCCCTGGGATGCAAGCATGGTTCAACATATGCAAATAAATTAGTATGATACATCCTATCAACAGAATGAAAGATACAAACCATATGAGAATTTCAATTGATGCCAAAAAAGCGTTTAATAAAATTCAACATCTCTTCACGATTAAAAATCCTCAAAAAAATTGGGGATGGAAAGAACACAACTCAACATAATAAAAGCCATATATGACAGACACACAGCTAATGTCAAACTGAATGAGGAAAAACTGAAAGCCTTTCCATTAATATCCAGAACATGCCAAGGATGCCCACTGTCACCACTGTTATTCACCATAGCACTAGAAGACTTAGCTAGAGCAATCAGACAAGAGAAAATATAAAGGTCATCCAAATTGGAAAGGAAGATGTCAAATTATCCTTGTTTGAAGATGATATAATCTTATATTTGGAAAATCCTAGAGTACACAAGAAAAAGTGTTAGAACTGATAAACAACTTTAGTAAAGTTGCAGGATACAAAATCAACACGTAAAAATCGGTAGCATTTCTATATGCCAACAATGAACAATGTGAAAAAGAAATAAAAAATTAATCCCATTTACAAAAGCCACACATAAAATTAAATACCTATAAATTAACTTAACCAAAGAAGTGAAAGATCTCTATAATAAAATATATAAAACACTAATGAAATAAATTGACTAGGGCACAAAAAATGGAAAAATATTCCATGTTCATGGATTGTAAGAATCAATATTGTTAAAATGTCCATACTACCCAAAGCAATCTACAGATTCAATGCAATCTCTATGAGAATACCAATGATATTCTTCACATAGAGCAAACCTACCTAAGATTTATACGGAACCACAAAAGAGACCCAGAATAGCCAAAGCTATCCTAAGCAAAAAGAACAAAACTGGAAGAATTATATTACCTGACTTCAAATTATACTACAGAGCTATAATAACAAAAACAGCATGGTACCAGCATAAAATCAGACACATAGAATAATGTGAACAATGGAACAGAACAGAAAACCTAGAAATAAATACACACACTTATAGGGAACTCATTTTTGACAAAAGTGCCAAGAACATACACTGGGGAAAAGACAGTTTCTTCAATAAACGGTGTTAGGAAAACTGGATATCCATATGCAGAAGAATTAAACTAGACTCCTATCTCTTGCCATATATAAAAATCAAATAAAATCAAAATGGATTCAAGACATAAATCTAAGACTTCAAACTATGAAACTATTACAAGAAAACATTGGGGAAATTCTCAAAGACATTGGTCTGGGAAAAGATTTTTTGAGCAATAGCCCAAAAGCATAGGCAACCAAAGCAAAAATGCACAAGTGGGATCACATCAAGTTAAAAAAGCTTCTGCACAGCAAAGGATACAATCAACAAAATAAAGAGACAACCCACAGAATGGGAGAAAATATTTGCAAACTACCCATCTGACAAGGGATTAATAACCAGAATATGTAAGGAGCTCAAACAACTCTACAGGAAAAAAAAATCTAATAATTCTATTTAAAAAATGGGTAAAAGATTTGAATAGACATTTTGCAAAAGAAGACTTACAAATGTCCAACAGGCATATGAAAAGGTGCTTAACATCATTGATCATTAGAGAATGCAAATCTTATGTATACATGTGCCATTTTGGTGTGCTGCCCCCATTAACTCGACAAGGAGATAGCATCTCACCCCAGTTAAAATGGCTTATATACAAAAGACAGGCAATAGCAAATGCTGGTGAGGATGTCAAGAAAAGGGAACCCTTGTACACTGTTGACAGGAATGTAAGTTAGTACAACCAGTATGGAGAACAGTTTGGAGGTTCCTCAAAAAACTAAAAATTGAGCTACTGTATGATCCAGCAATCCCATTACTGGGTATATACCCAAAGGACTATAAATCATGCTGCTATAAAGACACATGCACATGTATGTTTATTGCAGCACTATTTACAATAGCAAAGACTTGGAACCAACCCAAATGTCCAACAACGATAGACTGGATTAAGAAAATGTGGCACATATACACCATGCAATACTATGCAGCCATAAAAAAATGATGAGTTCATGTCCTTTGTAGGGACATGGATGAAACTGGAAACCATCATTCTCAGTAAACTATCGCAAGGACAAAAAACCAAACACCGCATGTTCTCACTCATAGGTGGGAATTGAACAGTGAGAACACATGGACACAGGAAGGGGAACATCACACTCCGGGGACTGTTGTGGGGTGGGGGGAGGGGGGAGGGACAGCATTAGGAGATATACCTAATGCTAAATGACGAGTTAATGGGTGCAGCACACCAACATGGCACATGGATACATATGTAACAAACCTGCACATTGTGCACATGTACCCTAAAACTTAAAGTATAATAAAAAAAAGATTTGGAAGTAATGTAAGTTTCCATCAACTAATGAACAGATAAAGAAAATGTGGTACATATACATAATGGAGTACGATTTAACCAGAGAAAAGAATGAGATCCAGTCATTTGCAACAACATGGGCGGAACTGGAGATCACTGTGTTAAGTGAAATAAGCCAGGCACAGAAAGACACACATCACATGTTCTCACTTATTTGTGGGATCTAAAAATCAAAACAATTGAACTCATTGACATAGAGAGTAGAAGAATTGTTACCAGAAGCTGGGAGGGGTAGTTGGGAGCTAAGAGGAAGGTGGGAATAGTTAATAGGTACCACAAAATAGAAAGAATGAATAAGACCTACTATTTGATAGTACAGTAGGGTGACTATAGTCAATAATAACTTAATTGCACATGTTGAAATAAAGAGTGTAATTGGATTGTTTGTAACTCTAAGGATAAATGCTTGAGGGGATGGATATCCCATTGTCCATGATGTGCTTATTTCACATTGCTTGCCTGTACGAAAACATCTTAGGTACCCTATAAATATACACACATACTGTGTATCGACAAAAATTAAAACAAAATAATTAATTGTAATAACTTTTCAGTTAGCCCTAGATATCCAAAATACTGCTGTTTCAACAAACAACCAGTATAAACATTAGTAATATAATATTTTACATCCTTTTTAATACTAAATCTTTGAAATTACATGTGTATTTTGTACTTAATAGATTTACTCATTCATACCAGCCACATTTCAAGTGCTGAATGGCACATGTGGCTAGTGGCTATGATTGGAAAGTGTAAGTATAGGGTCTAGACTAAGAACATAACCAAATCTTTTCCTTAAACAGATCTGCCAAATACACGAGGACCACTTCCTGTACTGAGCACATAAACACTGCAACATTTCCAGTGAGTCCACTACACCTGACCTCTCTGTCTTGCCATCCAAGCCTAAGTCCGTATTTGTCCCAACATGACCTTGGTTCTCTAACTTTATGAAAGTTCTTTATTAATTTGCTCCTGCAACCTGTAGCCAATAATCATCTATTTCAAAAGATAGAAATTTTGCATACTCTTCAAAGAGAAAATAATAAATCAGTTATCTATATATCAGAGTGAAGCATATAGAACAGTTAAACACTCGACATCCTGTTTCTATCCTTGGTTTACTCTCTTAGAAGTTGTCTAACTCTCAGAAGTTGCCTGAATCCTGTTTACTACTTTAGAATAGCAATTTAGGTGATGCTTCTTTCTCTAGAACCTGCTGTGATTGCCTACCCTTCCATGCCACTTCTAAAATAACTGGCAAAACCTAAAAGGAGAACTCAGATGGCCTCCAGGCTTTAGAATTTCAGACAGGAAGAACAGTAGAAGTACTTCTCTTCAATCATTATTCTTTTTGCAGAAAATCAACAAAACTTAAGAGTAAACAAGGTGTTTAGGCTCCTTCTTTTCACACTTCTTGAGATGGTGATAATTTTATGTTTGCACAAGTGTATCTTAGTAGTTGTTTGTCTGAATGTATGTTTGCATTTTTTATATATCCTTCTCCATGGAGCTCAAAGATGAGCTGAATCTATTCATCATGTATGCACGTCATTGGCATTGTGGTAGTAGCATTTTTTCTGCCAGATTTAACATATAATACAGAAGTGTACATATATAGAGTGCTGGTTTATTTTCCAGTATTACTAGGAAATTATCTATTTTATATAAATAACATCTCTGTATAGTTTAAGTGCCATTTGATTTCTTCTGTTTCTTGGCACTATGCTATGTGATATAAAGAGTTTACAGAATCTATAGCAACCCTGCAAAGTATCTATCTCCATTTTACATATAAGGAAATTGGGTCCTGATCAGTGAAGCACATTTGGACTTGGAACTGCTACTTATGCATTGTGTTAACTTAGATTTTAACCATTATACTGCATTGTCTATATGCAGAAACCCTCACTGTTCCACTACTTCTAATATTCTCTCCTAAGAAGCTTAACTTTACAAACCACATTAAGTCTCCTCTGCCAGAAAGATTGTGTCATATCTCACCAAAAAGCAAAAGCGTACAGGATTTGTGAGAGCTCTTTTTGTTCTTAGAAATCTGTTTAACCAATTTCAACCACTTTGTGTGGATGGGATGGCTGGAAATATGGCCTATGGGCAAATGAGGCATGTCTTTATGACTTATTCAGAAGGAGAAATGGAACTAAAGCTCAGTCCTCTGATTCTTGAATGAGAAGTTAAGGCTTTCTAGTGATGGGAGTTGCTGAAGATGAATAAGTAGCTCAGCTCAGATAATTTAAATATTTCCTGGGTTATCATTATCCTCAAGAAATCATGTAAATATTTATCCATTGATCAATATGTATACAATATATACATATATGTATGTATTTAAATACACACATATTCCTTTGAATACAAATATGATGCAAGCATTCTGTTATATCTTGAGTCCCTCCAGAAAACTCCAGCATCTTTGGTTAGCCAGGCATTCATATTCTTGCCAGATTCCCCATTTAGCAAACAGTATAGCTTTGGGTCAGTGGCGAGGGCTATAGTTATAACTTGTAGTATGTACAGAAAACTAGATATTGCATCCAAAGAAAACAAACTACTTGTAAATAAATAAAATTGTGATTTTGATTTCATTCCTACCATGAATTTTTTATGCATCTTGAGAAAATATTGTCACAGAGACACCACAATAACTAAAAATGAAGAAAATTGGTATTAGATTTAAGAGAATGCATTTATTTAATCAATCAAAAAGTATTAACTAAGCTCTTACAGCATACAAGATTTTACAGAAGGACTAATATTAAGAAGAATTGGGAACACGGTCTTCATGTATAATAGTTAAGCATAGAAAGAACTAAAATCAGGAAAATAAGAATTGAAGTGTTTTTGCACATTTTGTGTAACACCCAAGCTAGAATCACTATCGTACCATATAGATAGGAACCCGTTGTCCTCAATAATGGAGTGACTGCCCAGAGCCTTGGCATGGCAGAGAGGCTGAAGGAGGAGCCACAGCTCTGAGGGTCCCCAGCCACAAGCCCACAACCATTGAGGGATGGAATACCATGGCCTTCTCTGAAAATGCAGCTCATACCATGTTGGCTTGGTATACGTGGGCTCCTGATCTCTCGCTGCCACTAAAATTTCCTCTGAACCACGTAAGACATTTTTAAAAATACAAATTTCACTCCACACACATACACACACAAACTTGAACCCTCATCAGTGATCTACTGATAAGACTACTTTCTTTTCTACAGTCATCCCAGATACATTCCTTTCTGTACGTTGTGTATTAAAGATAGGCATATTTTATTTCATTTTTGTAGTTTGCCTCTGCTTGTATAAAAGATGTAATCTGTTTTCCTTCACCTTAAATTTTAGCTGGTCCTGTGACTTCCTTTGATTAATAAGATGCATCAGAGGCGACACGGTGTAATTTTCAAGGGCGGGCCTCTTTAACTTCTGCTTTCTCATAGATGGAATTCTGCTCCTGGAACTAGCCATCATGATATGCATAGCTGAATCCATATAGAAAGCTAGCAAGAGAAGATTCAAGGAGCCTTGGCTGACAGCCGAGCTGAGCTCTGTCCTGCAGCCAGCACTGACGGCCAGCTACATAATTGAGCCATCATAGACATTACAGCCTCATTGTGCCTTCAGAAGATGACAGCCCCAGTCAATACCACACAGAGCAGAAGAACTACCCAGCTGAGACCAGTCCTACACCGAATTGTGAAAGATGATAAATGGTCATTGTTCTCAGCTATTACATTTTCAGAGTCATTTGTTGCACAGGGATAAATAACCAAATCACCTTCCATTTCTATTCAGCTTTTAGCTTCAACCTAGACCCTCAGTATCCTCAGTTTTTGGAAGTATACTCCCAAGCATTTGGCACATAATAACGGCTCAGTGAATATTAAATATGTGTGTGTATATATACAATCAACTTCTATACACCACAAGAAAGTTGTTTTACAAAAACTAACTGGTAACTGCATGTTCTTAGTGCTTTTAGACCACCCTGGGGACATCATAACTCTTCCTTAACCTCTGCAATACCAATTTAGAGGAACAGGGGAAGGAAGTGTTGCTGCACATGTTCTCATATGCTCCTGCTACTTCCATTTCTCACCAGTGTCTCATGATCCTCTCTAGGCTCCACACCAATATATGCAGCTGAGTTTCTTGTGGGTTTCCAACTGTCAGCTCTAGGAAAGAATGTTTTCTATCCTGAAATGAGATTGTCTCTATGACCTAAACTCCAGGATTCAAGAACAAAGGACTCTGACAGTGGAGGCTGCCAAAGTCACTTGCCAAAATACTGCAGAGAGTATTAGTCCATTTTAGAGGCTGTTCAATGTGTAGAACACTACAAAGATAATCATAGATTAACATCTTTCATTCAATGCAATTTTTTCTTCTGTTTTAATAAGTCTCGGATCTTCCTTATACATGTTAAACCACAGGCATCTCTCTTCATGTTTACACCATCCCAGAAATACTGAAGACCCTTCCTAGGAAGTCTTTTGATGAATTGCTTAAACAATATGTCCCACATCTGGAGAGTTCCTTATAATATTCAAAGTACTTTATATATACCATCTCTTTTATATCAGTCTCTTCATGAATAGAATTCTAGCTTTGGGTCTTTTAAGGTCTGCCTTCCATGGAGGCTAATTGTGTGAGGACTATTGATCTCGCAGATGTTTGTCTGCTTCTTTCAGATGTTTCTCCAGTCCATTGTCTTTGCTCTCAGGCATTTGTAAAGGCAGGAAATATACAGACATATTTTATTCTAGGACTTGCAGTAGCTAATCATTTTCAAAACAATCATTTTGAAAAAGCAATGGCATCATTGATGCTTTACAATTATGCAAATCTAAGAGAGGAGAAGTACTGCCATTACTTCCTTCTGCCGTAATGCCATAAAAGCACAAGATTTTAGAGTGGAGTTGGATATCAAGTATGTCCAGGTGAGTCACCTGATTAATCAGCATCAATAAACTCCATAGTCTCTTGCTCCAATTGTGTTACTGACAGTGAAAACTCTGCCTTTGATGCTGCTTCCATGTTTGAGAAATACTACCATCATTACAAAATTAAGTCACTTTGAACTCAAGTGTTTCAGCTAATTGTGTAATGTGACTTTATTCACTCCTTGCCCCCAACATCACTCTCCTCTAAGCACTTCCATGAAGAATTTTTTGTCATTCACGCATCTTTTTTAACCCATACCACTTTCTGCTCTCACTCCTAAGGGTGTGACTGTGGTGAGAAGAAACTGAGAAGAAATAAAAGAATAACTCACAAAGCAGAACCCTGGAGAGAAACCTCACCACATCATA
Organism: Hylobates moloch; assembly: GCF_009828535.3. Taxonomy (NCBI): domain Eukaryota; kingdom Metazoa; phylum Chordata; class Mammalia; order Primates; family Hylobatidae; genus Hylobates; species Hylobates moloch. The sequence goes on along the minus strand of NW_026652288.1, from coordinate 21,231,066 downwards.
CTGCATTTGTTCCCAGATAAGGCTTTGACTTCAAATCCCAACTCTGACACTTGGTATACTATTTAAACCAACTGACTTCCCAATTTCCTTATTTATAAACCAGAATAATAATAGTACTTAATGCATAGAATTGTTATAATATGGCATGTATCATGCGCTTAGCACATGTTGTTAATAACAAATTGTTATTAAACTAACATTGCACAATTAATATATAAGCAGGTGGCATGTGCCATCCTCTCTGCCAGGCACTGACAAAAAGGAAAGGATACAGTTTTGCAATGCAGGGACATGAAGTTTACTTGGGGAGGTGTGATGGTTATTTTATGTGTTCACTTGACTGGGCTAAGAGATGCCCAAAACAACTGGTAAAATATTATTTCTGGATGTGTCTGTGAGTGTTTCCAGAAGAGATTTGCATTTGAATCAATAGAATAAGTATAGAAGAACTGTCTTTATCTATGTGGGTGGGCATCATTCAATCCACTGAGGGCAATGATAGAACAAAAAGGCAGGGGAAAGGTGACTTCCTTCTCTCTGTTTGAACTGGGGCATCTACCTTCTCCTGCCCTCAGACATCAGTGCTTGTCTTTCTCAGGCCTTGAGACTGACTGAGAATTACAGCACCAGTTTTTCTGGTTTTCCAGCTTGCAGATGGTAAATCATGGGACTTCTTAGCCTCCATAATTGCGTAAGAAAATTCTCATAGTAAATATTCACGTTAAATATCGTAAGAATTAATAATGCAAGGGAAGCTCACATTGAGTGGGAAAGCAGTCAGGGAAGTCTTCTTAGAGGTGCCAGACTTCAAATTAAGGACAAATTTTTCATAAGTGGAGGGAAAGAGGAGTGGAATCTATGAAAGCAGAATTTGGAGAGCATGGCTATACATAAAAGATCTCACTTTGAGCAAAGATTTGGATGTGTTTAATGTGTTTGGAACAAGGTGTACTGACCAGCCTCTGATATTCCACTCATCCATAAAGTAAGACTGTAGAGCTCCAGTGGATCACTGTACTCTCTTACAGCTTCAAAGTCCAAACAGGTATAAGTAAACCTTAGCAGCCAATGACACAATACAAAAGAAAGTGCTAGGAAAGCATGCCATGAGGAAGATACAGGTAAACATTGAGATGCATAATAGGGGACATCCTTACCTGAGTGTGGGCACTTCCACCATTCTCATAGAATGAGAAGAACTATCTTACAGATGTTCATGAATATGTATTAGAACTATGCATTCTTATACTCAACCATACATCCTGATTTTGTTAATTTCTGCTCATTTCATCATCCCTGATATACTTGGTGAGTGCTTTTGCATTGAATTAATGAAATCATAAGTTTGGCAAATATAATACTAACTAGAATTATTATTTGAAATAAGTTCTTTTTTGTGTTTAGAGGCCAAAACAGTTTGGGAACAGGAGGAGTGTTACCTTTCCATTTCTTGAAGATTCCAAAGGCCAACATTCCTAATACTGTGCATAGCTACACACCATACCTTATTTCACTTAAAGCACAGCAATAATTTAGCAGTCATTAAGCAATGATTATATGCTTAATGCTTATAAATTCTAGAATTTTAGAATTAAAAAGAAACCTAGAAATTACCTAACCTATTTCCCAAATTAGGCTATACCATCATGTTCCTCCATTTCTAAATGATGTCTTGCAAAGGAAGACAATCTTAGCCAAAGCATTAAGCATATACTACAACAATAGAAAATAAAATATTTTATGGCTAGGGAGAAAATAACTATTTTGATCATGGAACAATGTATTTAAATTTATTTTTAAGTCATTTTGGCTGGATGGTGTTTATCAAGAGACTATGGATGAAGGTGGATTGGGTGTTGTGGGAAAAGAAGGGCTTCTTGCAGCCCACAGACTCAAGACACATTTTCCTCAATACTATTTTGGACTTTATTCCCCCCATAAGCTTTCAAATTTCAATCACTACCCCACTGAGTCTGGGGAGAAATTGATAAAGAAAATAATATAGCAGACAATCACAAGTGAATTGAATTTGAGCACAATTGAGATGAACTGCAGTTTTTAAAAATAGAATCATTTTAGAAATGGGCTTAAGGGAGAGCTTTTTTCCTCTTATGTGTTGCTTAAATGTTTGAGACCAGAAAGAAGAGAGGGAATTAGAAGGGTGGGCAGATAGGGGGCAGGCTGAGGAGAGGTTATGAACTAACTTGGCTAAATGTTTATTTCGTTCTTCTCAGCTTTTTCATTTTGGGGACATTTCTTCCAACTACCTGAGCTGCATTAGAAGGGGAAATTGTTAAAATAAAACGTTGTTGCCTATAATCACAGGTGAATTGGATTTTTCCACATGGGCTGTGGTGCGTAAAAGCCTTTTCTTCTTAAGACATACACACACATACACACACACACACACACACATACACACACACATTATACATGTGTGTGTATGTGTGTGTGTGTGTGTGTGTGTGTGTGTGTGTGTTACTGAAGTCTTATGGAGGGAAAGACAGAATCACAAATTCATAGAATCTTAGAACTGAAAAAGAACCTAGAAATTACCTAACCTATTTCCCAAATAGGGCTGTACCATCAGGTTCCTCGAGAGAACTTAAGAAATACTATTTCCTGATCCTACTCAAGGCTGAATCAGACTCCCTGAGGCTGAGACTCCAGCGTGGGTAGTTTAAAAGCTCTCCACAAACCTTTAAAGAAGCCAGACTAATGTCTAAAGCTACTGATTTAATGCACCTCTCATGATTTATAGAAAAGGAAATGAAATCTCTGAAAGGAGAATTCACGTGGATATTAAGGGACAAAGCAAAAAATTGAATCCAGTGTTTCTGGATTCTGGTACATTGGACTTTCTACTACTCCAAAAAGGAAGTGATAAAGGATTGTAGATGTCCCTAGAATAATTTAGACTAAAAGAATCTCCTTAGGAAAGTGCGGATGTCTCAGCTAACAAGATGTGCGATTCCCCATCACAGCAGTACCAGAGACCAGATAAGAAGTGCCTGACCTGAACTGTGGAAACCAGTGCTGCCTTAGTTAGAATCTGTGGTAGCATGTCTCGGCTTTGGTCTTTTGGAGTGCAAGCTCATCAGACAATGATCATTTCTTCACTTACTGGACAATACAATTTACAGGTTTCAGTCCTGAAATAAGCTCAGGCCAGACAATGTGAAGACACAGGTGCAAGGCCGTGTCCACAAGACAGTGCTAGGCTCATACCTGTAAATATTTAGAGAACAAGCCAAATCAATATTTTCTGCAAATAACTCTTCTAATTTAGGAAGCTGATTGTGCCAATAATGTATTCTCAGAATTTGTAGTGACTTTAAAAATTATTTAAACTTTCACCAAGGCAGGAAACTGGACCACGACATCCATGTGACATGGTGGGCTGGACTCCACTTGGGCATGTTTACTGAGGTGTAGTCCACTCTTTTGTTGTAGACAACAAATTAGACAACCTATTTTGTTGTCTCTTGTTTTCTAGAAAACATTTTCCCATTTTAATAAAATTTTCTTCTGTGCAATTTCCAAACTTGTATGCTCCCTCCAGAGGTGTTTATTTTCTTAAAATAAACTTGTTTCTGGTACCAAGTAGCAGCTCCTAAAATATTTGCAGAAAGCTATTAAGTGACCCTCTTCCACTCCCCTGCCTCAGACAAACAGACATACTTCTGCTGACTTTTGCTATGACCCAGCATGTTAGTCTGCTGTTTATATTACTAATGCAGTCATTCAATGCATAATCATGTCTCAGTCAACGAAGGACCACATGGAGTGTGGTGTTCCCGTAAGAGTATAATACTGTATTTTTGCCAAACCTTTTCTGTATTTAGCTGTGTTCAGATGCACAAATATACCATTATGTTCCAATTGCCTACAGCATTTAGTACAGTAACATGCTGTCCAGGTTTGTAGCCTAGGAACAACAGGCTACACCACACAGCCTAGGTGCACAGTAGGCTATACTATCTAGGTTTGTGTATGTATACTTGATGATGTTCACACAATGATGAAATTGCCTAATGACACATTTCTCAGAACTTATCCCCATAGTTAAGCAACACGTGGCTATATAGTACTCATCATACGACAACTGACTGTACAGGACCTCCCTCACCCCTAGACTCTGGTCTCCTTGAGAGCAGATGCTGTGATGTAGTTGTTCGTCCCTGCGTCTCTATTCCCCAGCATAATGTGTGACATACACCAAGTATTTAAATGTTTTGGTAATTGAATCAAACCTCATCCTACTTTCAAGCTACTTCTTTGGTATAAATACCTTAAATTCCTTGAAATTCTAGGCTCCTTGACATAAGTTCCGTTTTGTTCATTATTGTACTGTAACACCCATCACAGTGTACTCCCATTAATGTGAATTAATTTGACAATGTTTTTCAGATGCTTCGTAAATCTTATTAGTTTCTTCTTCTGGACACATGCCTCTTTAAAGTCTCTTTTAAAAAATCACTACAACCCTGAATGAGGTCTGGAGACACAGTGGAATTGTTGTTTTCCTTGAGTTTGACATTGTGCAGTCCCAATTTATTTGAGTTTTCAAATAGTCACCTTGTGGCTTTGATTCAGACTAACCTTACAGTTTGTGAAATCTGAAAGTCCTTTTCTCAGAAATATTTGTAACGGTATTTTCCAAATCTTGAAAAACAATTACCAATTTTAACTAAAATACAGACCTAAAAGCTTAATATAGCATAATGACTAACTTCTCAGGTTCAAACCCTGGTTCTGCCACCTATTAATTATGTGACTCTGGGCAAATTACGCCTCTTTTCTGAACATCAGCTTCCTTATCTACAGATTAGGCATAATTATAGAATCTTCATAGGTATTTTTCCACATAGTAAATGAGACAGTGCATAAACCTACTTTCTTCTATGTCTAGCACAGAGTAAACACTAAATATATGTAATTTTTACATGTTTCAGCCTATTATTCTAGTTTGGCAAAATTATTTGAGCCCCATCTGTCAAACGGCTTATTAAATTGACCTCCTAAATTTGAACCAAATAAAAATGTAATTCGTCTGCCTCTAGTGTTTTCAGTCATGGCATTGATTGAAGAAAGAGAGAAAGGATAGGGGCTCTTATTCAAGTTATCTTAGTCATATTGATTCACAGTTTTTGATGAATTCGCCCAATCACTTATATAAAAGAATCTGCAACATATACCATAAGCCTTCATTCTCTTCTTCCCTACAAATTTATTTTCATTAGGTCAACTAATGTGCTAGCAAGCCATTGTGCAGAGATATAGGCTTGTTCTGCTACCAAGCATATATCCTGTATCTTGTGTTGATGCAGAAAGGCAAAACTAGTTGTCTTCAGATTGATACAGGGGATATTTAAAAATTTAGATCAAGGGAGCCATAGAGTACTCTGCTACTCTCAGGCAAGCCTCTGGGCAGGTCATGGTTTACCATGGTAAACTTTGCATTTTGGACATAAGCTTATATGCTAGAGGCAGAGCCACCATGTTTCACTGTAATTCCAGAATGTCTTGTATCAGTTACTAAAGAATTTGAGCACGAATCTTGACTTCCCAAGAATAGTATAAGTAACATGAGGGCAAACACTATATATCCCATTAACATCACCCTCAATGTACCCCTTCCAAGAAAAGAAAGTGGTGATAAGAGACCATTCTCAGAGGCGTGTGAGATCCAAGCAGAAATTAGCCCCTGGAGCTTAGTGGTATCCTCGGGTTTTCCTCTCCACCTTGCCTTTAGGCCCATTGGCCCAGAATGTAAGTGAGAGACCCAAAAGATGGAAAGCTTGCACATGCTGTGAAAATCTGAAATATTGTTTTATAGTCACATCCTAAAACTTCCTGACAGATGACACGTTACTGAGAACACTGTACAATGAACAACACACACACAACTTATGAGCATTATTGGAATCCTCTTTAGAAAACAAGCAACAAAACTGCTCACAGCTTCCAGATCCTGCTTTATAAATCTCTTTTCAAAGCCTTCTACATAGCTGTGTCTACTGTCCAACTCATTCATGTGTGTATTCTGGAAAAGTCGGTTAGGAAATGCTTATTAAATATTTATGTCCTGCCTACTCAGGTGACTTGACCCTGCCTTCAACAAGTTCACTGCTACCTAGGAAAGAAGGGAGTCACCTGAAAGGGTGTTCAGGCATCCAGGGACTGAAGGCTGAATTGTATGTTCTTGTACCAAGCACCCAAGAACGGAAGGATGAATTGAATGTTACAGACCACAAGTGTCATAGGAATTCAAAGGGGAAATAGCACAGTACCAGAAGGAGTGACTGGGGAAGGCTTCCTGGAAGGGGTGACCTCTCAACTCATTGTAAAAAGGTAAACAGGATTGTGTACAGGCAAGTGACATTTCCAATATTTTTCAATCATTAAACTGCACTGCTGCCTACATACATCCTGTTGCTTCTATTTACTCAGGAAAAAAAAAAGCTTAATTCAAAGCCAAAAGTTAATAATGGGCCCCAGGCCTGTGCCTGTAGAAAGCTGCCTCCACTTTCCCTGGGGTTTCCCAGGGTGCACAGTCTGGCAGAGGTCAGCAGGGAAACAGGGTGAACATTAATTAATTTTGCGTGCCAGTTTTACAACAAGATTATTTCCTAAAGCACAGGCAAGATTTTATACACCATGGAAGCATTTCTGGAGACAGAATTATATTTTACGCTTGTGTTGAAGTTTTATTATAATTTTCAAATCCATTTATATCAAAGAAAAGAAAAATTAACATTATTTAAGCACAGGGATAAAGTTACCCTTCAGTTGGTAAAGTCAGAGATCCTTGGCTTTAAAAAACAGCAGAAATCCCAGCACTTTGGGAGGCTGAGGCAGGCGGATCACGAGGTCAGGAGATCGAGACCACGGTGAAACCCCGTCTCTACTAAAAATACAAAAAATTAGCCAGGCGTGGTGGCGGGCACCTGTAGTCCCAGCTACTTGGAGAGGCTGAGGCAGGAGAATGGCGTGAACCCGGGAGGCGGAGCTGGCAGTGAGCCGAGATCACGCCACTGCACTCCAGCCTGGGCGACAGAGCGAGACTCTGTCTCAAAAAAAAAAAAAAAAAAAATAGCAGAAAGAAGAATTTTGAAACAATAAAACAACTTGGCTTTAAACACTTACTGAATTTCCTTAAAATTTTTTCAAATAACTATATCTTCCAGATACTTCATAAGATAAAAAAAGAAAGAATTAACTAACATTGCAGCAGTGACTATGACCAGGACGGCCAGGAGATTTGAGTTGGGGCCAGACTCACTAGCAATTTTTCCACTGACAAATGTTCATTGAAAGCCTGCTATATGCCAGGTACTGTGAAGGACATCAAGATTCCCTAGAGCTGAGACACTGAAGCGAGGCAGAAAGTGCCAGGCACAAGTTGAGATTTTTGAGAGCTTTGTGTTTAGGAGTCAGTCCTCAGCAAGAAGAGGGGCCCGTGATGAAAGGAGCTAATCAGAAACCATGAGAAATGTCAAAAAATCTGCATAGTAGACATTCCTAATTCACCTCAATGACCAAAGGAGGAAGAAAGGAAACTATGGAGACTTCAAACCATTGCTTTACTGGAATCATTTTAATACTTCAAGGTTAGGGCATTTCCAGCTACTTCCTGTTCTAGATACACTACATGATGATGATGGTTTTTCTCATCACGCTGTGACCTTTCAGTGTTTTCCATTAAGAAATTATTTGTTCATCAACTTCAGCTAGATACAAAATCAATGTGCAAAAATCACAAGCATTCCTATACACCAATAATAGACAAGCAGAGAGCCAAATCATGAGTGAACTCCCATTCACAATTGCTACAATGAAAATAAAATATCTAGGAATACAACTTACAAGGGACATGAAGGACCTCTTCAAAGAGAACTACAAGCCACTGCTCAAGGAAATAAGAGATGACACAAACAAATGGAAAAAAAAAATCCATGTTCATGAATAGGAAGAATCAATATAGTGAAAATGGCCATACTGCCCAAGGTAATTTATAGATTCAATGCTATTCCCATCAAGCTCCATTGACTTTCTTCACAGAACTAGAAAAAACTACTTTAATTTTCATATGGAACCAAAAAAGAGCCTGAATAGCCAAGACAATCCTAAGCAAAAAGAACAAAGCTGCAGATATCATGACACCTGACTTCAAACTCTATAACAAGTTTACAGTAACAAAAACGGCAAGGTACTGGTACCAAAACGGACACATTGACCAATGTAACAGAATAGAGGCCCCAGGAATAACGCCACACATCTAAAATCATCTGTTCTTCGACAAACCTGACAAAAACAAGCAATGGGGAAAAGAGTCCCTATTTAATAAATGGTGCTTGGAAAACTGGCTGACCATATACAGAAAACAAAAACTGAACCCCTTCTTTATACCTTATACAAAAATTAACTCAAGATGAACTAAAGATTTAAACATAAAACCTAAAAGCATAAAAACTCTAGAATAAAACCTAGGCAATACCATTCAGGGCACAGGCATGGGCAAAGACTTTATGGCTAAAACACCGAAAGCAATTGCAACAAAAGCCAAAATTGACAAATGGGATCTAATTAAACTAAAGAGCTTCTGCACAGCAATAGAAACTATCATCAGAGTGAACAGGCAACCTATAGAATGGGAGAAAATTTTTGCAATCTATCCATCTGACAAAGGTCTAACATCCAGAATCTACAAAGGAACTTAAACAAATTTACATTTACAAGAAAAAAAAATTAAAAAGTGGGCCAAGGATATGAACAGACACTTCTCAAAAGAAGATATTTATGTAGCCAACAAACATACTAAAAAATGCTCATCACCATCTGACAAAGGTCTAACATCCAGAATCTACAAGGAACTTAAACAAATTTACATTTACAAGAAAAAAAAATCAAAAAGTGGGTGAAGGATATGAAGAGACACTTCTCAAAAGAAGACATTTATGTAGCCAACAAACATATGAAAAAATGCTCATCATCACTGGTCAATAGAGAAATGCAAATCAAAACCACAATGAGATACCATCTCATGCCAGTTAAAATGGTGATCATTAAAAAGTCTGGAAACAGACCAGGCGCGGTGGCTCACGCCTGTAATCCCAGCACTTTTGGAGGCCGAGATGGGTGGATCACAAGGTCAGGAGATCAAGACCATCATGGCTAACACAGTGAAACCCCATTTCTACTAAAAATACAAAAAAATTAGCTGAGCATGGTGGTGGGCACCTGTAGTCCCAGCTACTCAGGAGGCTGAGGCAGGAGAATGGCGTGAACCCAGGAGGCAGAGCTTGAGGTGAGCTGAGATCGCGCCACTGCACTCCAGCCTGGGTGACAGAGCGAAACTCCATCTCAAAAAAAAAAAAAAAAAAAACAAAGTCTGGAAACAACAGATGCTGGCAAGGATGCAGAGAAATAGGAACACTTTTACACTGTTGGTGGGAGTGTAAATTAGTTCAACCATTGTGGAAGACAGTGTGGCAATTCCTCAAGGATCTAGAACCAGAAATACCATTTGACCCAGCAATCCCATTACTAGATATATACACAGAGGATTATAAATTATTCTACTAAAAAGATGCATGCACACATACGTTTATTGCAGCACTATTTACAATAGCAAAGACTTGGAACCAACCCAAACGCCCATCAATTATAGACTGGATAAAGAAAATGTGGCACATATACACCTGGAATACTATGCAGCCATAAAAAAGGATGAGTTCAGGTCCTTTGCAGGGACATGGATGAAGCTGGAAACCATCATCTTCAGCAAACTATCACAGGAACAGAAAACCAAACACCACATATTCTCACTCATAGGTGGGAGTTGAACAATGAGAACACATGGACACAGGCTGGGGAACATCACATACTTGGGCCTGTTGGGGGGTGGGGGGCAAGGGGAGGGAGAGCATTAGGAGAAATACCAAATGTAAGTGGGGCTTAAAGCCTAGATGATGGGTTGATAGATGCAGCAAACCACCATTGCACATGTATACCTATGTAACAAACCTCCATGTTCAGTACTTGTATCCCAGAACTTAAATAAAATAAAAAATAAAGGAATAAAGAAATGATTGGTTCATAAAATACATAGATAGTTATAGGCATATACATATATGTTTGTGCATATTTGTATACATGTGTATGTGTGTATATATGTGTGTGTGTCTATTAGTCCGTTCTCATTCTGCTAATAAAGACATATCCAAGACTGGAGAAAGGAAGAGTTTTAATTGATTCACAGTTCAGCATAGCTGGGGACGCCTCACAAACCTATAATCTGGTGGAAGGGAATGCAAACATGTCCTTCTTCACATGGCAGCAGGAGAGAGAAGTGCCAAGCAAAAGGGGGAAAAGCCCCTTATAAAACCATCAGATCCCATGAGAACTCATTATCACGAGCGTAACCACCCCCATAATTCAATTACCTCCCATTGGGTCCCTCCCATGGCACATGGGGATTATGGGAACTACAATTCAAGATGAGATTTGGGTGGGGACACAGCCAAATGATATCTGTGTGTGTGTGTGTATGTGTGTGTATTCATATACATATCTATGTATAGATATATATTTATCTATCCATCTATCTAGTGGGTTAACAAATATTAGCATTTATTTTTAAAAGTCATAGTACAGAGCCACAAAGCTTATTTAAAAAGATAAAAGGGAGGTCTGAAAAGTATTGAAAATGAAATAAATTTTGTTTTCTCTTTTTTCAGTTATAATTATCTATAATTATAAAAATTAGTTTTATATTATCTATAATTATCTATAACTTAGAAAACGAAAGCTATATTGGATAGTCATTTTCCTCCTAAGACTGTCACCGAGGTTTAAACAATTTCAGCAAAGTTAACGAAAGCAAAACAAAGGGCTACAGTTCCACCCCAAAAACGTTGTTTCTGAGAGGTGGAGCATGGAGCGGGGAATGGGGAGCCAGGGCAGGGTATGAAACACAGCGGTTAAAATTCATGTGAGAATGTCTGCTTGTTGTGGCTCAAGATTTTCATCACACTGGAATGGGCCAAGAAAACTGTAGAGAAGGTGACGAAGCACATTTCCAAAGAACTGAGGCTGGCTCCGAGAGTTCCCCAACACAGGTCCCAGTTCATAGCAATGTCCAGGTGTTGTTCTGGTGCTCGCATTTCGGGTGTGGCACTGGAGCCAGCAACTGTGATGGTGTCACTGAATCTTCCTCAACTGCCTGTTAGTAAAGGCTGTGTCCCCTTTGCCTGCCAGGCATTGTAACACAGACGACAACTGTGCATACGGCTTGCTTGAGGAGCAAGGAGAGGTCCCTAAGATCCTGTGTTTGGGAAAACTTAAAGCATACCCTCCATTTTTCTTGCTGACCAATGGGAGGGAGGCCCAGAATTCCAATCTCACTAGTCTCTTTCTTCTTTAACAAGCGCAAAGAAAACCGAAAACAATGAAATTAAATGCTGTTGATTTCCCTTAGAATGGTACAAAAGTAGCAATTGTTAATTTTTTAAAAAGGCAAAGAAATCTAACTCCCTTATCTAATTTTCCAATTGGATATAATAATTTTCTTTTTTCCCTCACATTGTTTGGATAACAATTACTCTAATTTAATATTACTTCATCACCCAAAACAAGTGAAAGGTAAAACAGAAAATCCAAAATCAAGATGTAAACGCCGGAGAAATTCTGAGATGCAACATTTGTTGGGAAAAGATATTCGCTGGTGAATTCATAAGCTCTAATTTGGAGTAAGCCTCCCTGATGAGGATGTCCTGGTAATAGTGGCCCCTGCACTACTGTCACACATGATGAACAATTGTATTCACTGAAGAGGCTCTCCTCCCTGTTTAAGGAATGACCACTGAATTTTCAACAGATTGATGAAAATCTTGACTCTCATGAGATCATCAAATGCTGCAAAAGTCAAATGCATATTTTTAGCCTGGAGAATAATCAAAAAGACTCAAATTTGGACTCTGATCCTAGAAGAAAATAATAGCAAAGGCAGAGATATCCTCTGTCTTTTGACCTACCCGTGTCACTAGATGTGTAGTAAGGTGGCAAGGGATGCTGTGATATGGGGAGAAATGATGTGGAGTAACATAGCGTAGTGCAGTGAAAACTATATGGAACCATATCGACATTATCCCAAACCCACATTATTGAAATATGCATTGTTTATGAAGATTCATCTTTATAGCTCCTTAACTCATTCATTTGACTTGTATTGATATGCATAATTATTGTTCACATCATTCAATAAACTTTCACTATGGACCAAAACTAACACATTCACATAGATTCCATTCCAATGTCTATACCTTTGCTGTGATCAAAAAACAATTGACAGCTACTATCTGCTCCAGACTCCAAGACAGATGCTAAACCGACCCATTAGTAATGGTTTCTTGCTTGAGCATATCTGAAGTCCTAGGAAAACCCAAGAAATTAGTTGCCATCTGATGTGGTGTTACCATGTAGCCCTTGCAGAAGGCAGACGAGAGGAGCTCAAGAGCCTGGCCCTACCTTGGTGTTCATCATGATTAACAAGGCTGCAGCCTTTGAGTCTCCTCAAGAGGTCAAAAAATATTTGTTGACTAACAGATAAAAGGAACACAAAAAACAAAAACAGTGACAAAGAGAGGGTCTCCTTTGAACTTAACAGTGTAGAAAAGAAGAAACAGAAACATACAACCTGTGTCAGCAGTGTGGAGACCACTATCATTACCAGGGCATCCTCTTCGGGGTGGCTTACTCTGAACTAGAGCTGATGAATTCACTAGCCAACATCTTTTCCCAACAAACATCTCATCTCAGAATTTCTCTACAGTTTATATTTTGATTTTGTATTCTGTTTTACCTTTGACTTGTTTTGAGTGATGAAGTAATACTAAATTAGAGTAATTATAGCAAAATATTGCTTATATGAAGGGAGAAACTCAAGGCAATATTAAATTTGCTTCTTTGACAAGTGACAGTGTAGACATCCATAGAAATTCCCACTCATCCCCACATCCTGACATCATGCTGCACATCAACGGAATTGATCCATTAGATATTGCATCCGTTAGATAATACTATCAAGAGTGATTCATCCGTAAGACCTCTATGATATTATCATGACATAATGCTTTCCAAATAGAGATATTGAGAAAAAATAGAATTGGGACCAAAGCCAGAACAATTTTTAACAGAAAACCGATAGACTCATAGAATATTTTCTAAATTTTTGACTAGGGTAGTGCTGCCACTTATAGGTTTTATCTGTGTGGTCAAGAGAACAGAAAAGACAATACAACCTAGTCCACCATGCCCTGTCATTTCAACTAAAATAGGATGTGAGATGCCGTCTCTTCTCATAGAATCCACACAACTATAATTTTCAGATCCATTAAGGTGTTAGGCAAGCCCTCTCATATACTAGAGTAACATATCCCATTCTGGACACTAGGATGGAAAAAATTAATGACAGCTTGTCTTAAGGTGTTGGACTAAAATATTTAAGGGTCTACCAATGTATCATATAAGGTACAATTGAAAACTGAGTGGACATTTAACTGGAGGAATAATACTGAGAGTTAACAATAATAATAATACTGAGAGTTAACAAAAATTGTACTAAAATATTTGAAAGTAACTTGCTAGAGGAGGAAATAGGCATACTGGATGGCTCTAAAGAGCCAAACAAAGTCCAACTGGTAGACATCACAGGATGTAAATTCTTAGCTCCATAAAAGGGACCATTTTGACGATTGTGGGAAAGTTGTCAACACCCCATCATAGCAGTGCTCAAGTAAACACTGAGCACTCCCCCTAAGGAGGATGTGCTGTTAGATGAAATGTACTTAAAGGTTTTTTCAATGCAGCAGTTGCTGCCGTGAAATTCCCCCAGTTCCCCCACTTCTCACCAAAGGCCACCAAAAAGGGCAGGTCTTCTTATATAACTTCATCTCTAGTTCATTTTCTTTTCATTTTCCAAAACTGCCGCTCTCATCACAGGGTGCAATAGCATACTGTCTTCTCATGCTTTCCTGCTCCCTTGAGGAATGTGTTCCAGTTTGGGTAATTACATTCTGCCAGCCTAAATTATCTCTGCAGTTTACATCGAGTAAGGCATTTTTCTTTAATATCCATCCTAAATTGTTGCGTAGTGTTTCTGTGTACCAGTAAATATTACATACATGCCAAGGTAATAGTCAGATGCTTGGAAACAGCCCACCGTATTTATAGGAGAGCAAGGAAGGATTAAAACTAATTAAAATTTAGTTCGATTATTCATGTTCCTTCTGCATGTTTGGCCCTTGATGCTGGCAGTTAAGGGAAATTGGCTTCATATAACCTGCTCTTATTTTCCTGTGTTTTGTGACTGTTTTTCAGCTCCCATACCTTTCCCATTCCTACTTCATTCAAAGGGCACTGCAAAATAGGTTTGTGAGTACAGGAGTGATAGGTCAATTTTGTCAAGGTGGAGTGAAGAGGCTGAGGTTTGACCTGGATCTCTTTATCATGAAGATAATTTTTAAATACAGCTCCGTAACATTTGTCATAGTCATAACTGCTTGAGTCAGAGGCTATGTCCTTTTTCGTTTTTTTTTCTTTCAGTTGTCTGAGTCCTTATTAAAAATATTTATTCTAGTTACTTTCATTGCTGAACTTGGAAGTTTATCGCAAATATTATTTCTCTTGTTTGCTTGCTCTTATTCTCACTCTTGCTTTTATACTGTTTCTCTCTCTGGTCTCTGACCTCATTTCTTTAACGGCCTCAGTATCTCACGGTAGCATTTTTTTCCATCTACACGTCATTTTTTCCATCCATATTTTGCATTAGACACTGGGGTGCACAGATGCTTGTTTGGAGATTATCAGCATCAACGGACAGAATCTGCACATGCTGGCACTTAGGGAGGCATGCCACACTTCATCACTTCCTGGCTCTCAGGTCCTAGAGAGCAGGGGCTGAGTCTGCTCATCCCTGTCTCCCAAGGCTTAACACAGGTCTAAACTAAATGAGTGTCCAGGAAATGCTTTTTAAACTGAAGTGAATTGAAGAAGTGAATTGGATTAGTGAAACTCTGAACATTAAAATCCCAAACCTTTTTTAGAAATGTATTTGTCCAAGGTCCAGGAGCTCTTTTCTCTCATTTCTAAGCCCACCTTTCTTTCCTCCTTCAAGATGGACCTTTATTTGTCTACCTCTCTCTTCTCCAAATATGCCTATTTCCAAAGCAGAGAAGCCTCCCTTATAGAAGTATTCTTTAATGTCCCTTTTAGATTTGGGTCATTTTCCTCTGCTAGATCAAAAGGGTCATTTATTTTTTTCATACATTCATCCTTTCATTTGGCAAATACTTATGGAAATACACTATGTGCCAGAATGGCACTGCTTTCAGGGACATGGGGATGCACTCATGAAACATATAGTCCAGAAAAGGAGACAAATATTAAGAAGATATTTATACAAATAATTTCAGTTCTGCAGAGGAGAAAAATCAAATTGGAATAGGGTATAATAAAGACAACAAAATCCCATGGTCATTACTTGAGGCTAAAGACAGCTATAAGCAATCTTGGCTGCTGGGTTGAGAAATGATACTTCAAACCCTTCCTGTCCTCAGGAGTCCTCTCACTTCATAGACTGGGGAGCAGAAGAGAGGAAGGAATCATGGAGTAGGAATTAGGAGACCTTGCTTTTGCTTAACCTTGCCGCAGATTTCATGCTGATGTTGGGAAAGCCCCTTTCTCTCTGGGCCTCAGATTCTCTCCAAGTGGAGGGAATGGGATGGCATAATGTTGGCTGTGGTCCTTCAGGCTCTGACATTTCATGCTTCTCAGGGCAGATGCCTTCACTTACAGTGAACAGCAGGCATGTTTGACTGTGCTCCTATTTAGACCTAAAGTCGCTAATTAGGCAAAGAACACGACACACATTTCACTTAATCCGAACTTTAGGTAATTTTTGCTTTACAGTTTACTGTTTCCTCCATACAATTTCCTTATCTATTCTAAAACTGATACACAAATGGTTGCAAGAGTTTGGGGGCTTACGTTGGCTGTTTTGCAATTCAGACAAGTGATTAGAATATTCCCAGCACATACACTTAATCAAAACAAGCCCAATTAAGCTCACTACTCCAGATTCCACCTCATTAGCTTTCTGTTCCTAAAATATAACAGATGTCATTGCTGCAGGCCCGGAGGTACAGACACATTTTTCAGCTAAGCACTTACAATGCAACCTAAGTTAGAGGAAGATTTAATTATTACTTTCATTGTCGTGGCTTCCTGTGGAAGCTCATTTTTCACTTAATAGCAATCTCTTTCTACCTAGTTGCCCACTGCCACCAAAATAATGTATCTTTCTCCTAAAGTAGTAAGTTCATAAAACGTATCATTCCTATCCTCTCCTTTTTCGCCTGGTAAATTGATTCTGCTTGCTCCTGAACTTATCCAACCCTGCAGTTTTTATTAAGGGAATGGAATGAGGAAGAAATAGGATGCAATGATTCCCTCATCTTTTTTAGTAATACTTGGGCTTGTTTATTGAATACATTGCTATCCATACTCAGAGAACCGTTCAGGTCTCTATTTTTTGCCCACTATACTTTGACAACATTGCATTATAACACTTAATTTATCTTGACATTCCTTTTATATGCTATTTCCTTCTCAAAACCATCAACTTTTCTAAGGCTGGGTCTTAGACTTATTTTTCTTTATACTCCCAGCTCCCACCACAGACTGGCACGTTAGATACGTTTTATGTTTTTTAAAGATGAAAGAAAAATAAATTAAAGAAGAAGTGAAAATCAAATTCTGTTGTAGGTAACAAAAGAAAAAAATGCTTTATGTGACAGGGAGAGTTGATAACCGATACTTATAAGTGGAATAACTAGTAACTCTTGTATTTTCCAAAAAGCAGATAGCTGTAAATCTCTGTCTTATACATTATTCACTGATTCAATCCATTTTTTTTAATCAGTATCAGCATTAGTTCACTAGGTCTTATATTCTTTTTTATTATTACCTGTGTTCTTAGTAAGTGTGGAAATGCCATATTTGAGGGTTCTAACACTCAGAGAAGTAATAAGTATTCTGGCATGTTATACATCCAAGCAACTCGCTGTGTGGCTCTCACAGCCCAGGGGAAGAACTGTGTCAGGCTGAGCTTTCTTTTCAAGGTAAATTTAACACCTTAGATGTTTCAGGATTGAGTTTTATTCATGGGTATGTCTCTTTCTCCCCCTCCTCGCTTTGTGTTTCTAGATAAGCACTTATTCTCTGAAGAGACTCTAGGCAGTTTTCTTCCTGGAGATATTAAACAAGAAAGACTCCAACATGGTCACAACCACATAGAAGTATCTCATGCTTTTCTTTAGATGTGCAGGTGACTACAGGCCTAGAATTCATACTCTAGTTCGGGGGTGTTCATCAGACCATACATACACATACATGCACACACAATGAAGTCATTAAAATATGGTTTGTGATTTCTAAAACCGACAAAAACTTGTACATGTAAATGAGTGCCTTTCTTTTCTATAGAGCTTTTTTTAGTGAGTGGAAAATCCTTCCCAAAATACTGACATCGGTCAAAATTTTCTAGAGTCTCCTTTAGGAAATTTGTGAAGAGCTATGTGTTAGTCTGCTGAGGCTGCCATAAGAAAATACCACAGGTTGGGCATCTTATTTTTTTGAGATGGAGTCTCGCTTAGTCGCCCAGGCTGGAGTGCAATGGTGCGATCTCGGCTCACTGCAAGCTCCGCCTCCCGGGTTCATGCCACTCTCCTGCCTCAGCCTCCCAAGTAGCTGGGACTACAGGTGCCCGCCTAATTTTTTTTTGTATTTTCAGTAGAGACGGGGTTTCACTGTGTTAGCCAGGATGGTCTCGATCTCCTGACCTTGTGATCTGCCCATCTCGGCCTCCCAAAGTGCTGGGATTACAGGCGTGAGTCACCGCACACAGCCAGGTTGGGCATCTTAACAGAACTTTATTTCTCCCACTTATGGAGGCTGGGAAGTCCAAGATTAAGATGTTGGCCAAGTCAGTTCCTGGGGAGGCCTCTCTTCCCAGTTTGCAGGTAGCTGTCATCTCAATATGTGCCCACAGGATCTCTTCTTTAAGCACCAAGTCTAAGGAGAGAGCCACAGAGCTCAAGGGCAGCAATTCTAAGGGACCAGGGACCAATCCTTATGACCACATTTAACCTCAATTACCTCCCTAAAGTCCTTACTGCCAATATGATCACTTTAGGGTTTGGGGCTTCAACACATGAATTCTGGGGAGACACAAACATTCACTTCATAACAATTCAGTTATTCAAATATTGTGTAAATTTTCTAATGGATTGCCTTGAAATCAGAGACCTTGTGTTTCAAGGGGGAGAAGCATTGCTTGTTCTCTTTATTTACCCTTTCTTATCTGACTTGGCTTCAAATGTTCTTTATAGTTTCTAACATTGAAGTTCACCATTAACATGAAAAAAAAGTCACTACAGGAAAAAAATAATTTGCTACAATCTGAAGACCATTTTCAAGGAGAAATTCAACATTTATTTTGAATGATTACAGTGTTATTGGAATTAAGGCACAGTCTTCTAGATTGACTTTTACATAGGGAAAAGCATTTAATAAGGTTGAAAATGTGGAATATATTCATTAAGGCAGTCAGTGGCCTATATGCATAGTAACACCTTGTGGTTATAACACATCTACCACAGCCTGCATTAAGCATCACATCATGTAAGAGCCAGCAGAGAATGGTGAAGTTAAATATTAGGTTGGTGCAAAACTACTTGCGGTTTTTGCATTACAAGTAATAGTATGCTTCTATTTCTAAATTCCTTGAAAGTAGGACAATGTTTATATTGTTCATGACTGTACCTCCAGGACCTAGAATAATGCTAAGCACAGAGTAAGCACTTAATAAGTGCTTATTGAATTGAATAAAGTCAGGAGAATCAGGTTCTGTTAAACCCGATGTCTCTTTATTATAAAGCAAAGATTGGCAAACTATGGCCCTCAGGTCAAATCTGGCCTACCATTTGTTTTTGTATGACCTGTGAGCTAAGAATGATTTTTACATTTTTAAAAGGTTAGGAAAAAAATCAAAAGAATAATAAAATTTTGTGCCTCTTGAAAGTTATATAAAATTCAATTTTAGTGTGCTTTATTGGCACACAGTATCAATAAGTAAATTTTATGAATAAATCCAGAAATAAAGAAAATATTTTATTGCAAAGGATTTTTTTTTTATTATTATACTTTAGGTTTTAGGGTACATGTGCACAACGTGCAGGTTTGTTACATATGTATCCATGTGCCATGTTGTTTTGCTGCACCCGTTAACTCGTCATTGCAAGGGAGGGAGGAGAGGGAAAGATTGTAATTGAGAGAGGGAGACGGAGACAACTGAAATGGAAAGTAGGCTTTGACCATAGGATCAGCAAGTCTTTTCTGGAGAGGAATGGGCAAGGTTAAAAAAAACCGAGTGTGGGGAGGTGAGTTAAAAGGGTATGATCAGAGAGTAGATGAGATAGTAGAATGTTTTATGCTGAGGCCAGCCTATTTTCAGGGAGCAATCCTTACGGAGGGCTGTGTGATGCCTAAGGTTGAAGCAGGGCGAAAGTTCAGGGGCTTAGGAGAAAGGAGAGAAACAACCAAAGATTGGTTAAAAGCATTTTATTCCCATTCTTCGGTAGTAACAGAACAGTTCAGCTAATTATTTATGAGGCAAGAAAAAAAATTACAATGTGGAGTGTTTATGCCTGGCCTTGTCAGGAAAAAAAAAGGAAGAAATCATGGGTCTTATCTGAGTCATATATATGAGTTAGGGTGGTTTTTGCAGTAAGCCATGTCCCCAAAAAAAGGATAGGGGAGTTCTTAACCTTCTGTTTTCCAAGATCACAGGGCTCAGGGGGAAATTAAACATTTTCAGTAGCCATGTCCATCATTTCTGTATTGTCTATAACTGTTTCCACACCACAAAGGCTGAGTTGAGTAGTTGTCACAGAAACTGTATGGCCTGCTACAATAAAAATATTTCCTGTCACCCCATTACAGAGCAAGTGTGCTGACTACTAATATAAAGGTGTTAGGAGGAAAAATTATGGCTGAATTAGTAGAAATTATGAATGATGTAATATACTGAAAGAAATGTAACTTAGCAAATTCTTACTCAACCTCCCAGGCTTCAAGGAAGTCTCCAGGAAGACATTCTCCCCTGACTCCTGCCACAGGCTGGCTGGTGCCTCCTCCTGCGCCTGAGCTTCCCTCCCAGAATTCACTTACTGTACTCTCAATGTCTCTCTCCTCCCCCAGACACTTCGTTTCTGAGGAAAGAACGACTTTGCCTTCTTTGAATTCTTAACACCTAGAACACTACCTGGAAAGCTGGAGAATGAAGGAAACAACACATGAACAAACAAACTTTGATATTCAAAATCATCACTAACAAAGTACTGTCAAAGACAAGCTTGACTCTGGGGAGAAGGTAAGAGCAATCTTTAATCACACCGTGCCTATGCAAATAGCTGCTGTTAGAGTGCAGAGAAGCACTTTGTTCTCTTTAGTAGGTTAAATATGCCTCTCCACAAATGTGTTAACATCCTTCCTTTGCTTAGCAAATCCTCTTTTCATGAGCTGCTCAAAGGTAAACTTTATCCCCAGGTTGGATTATCATAACCTCCAAAACTGTGTGCATATATTAAGCTCTCTCCCATTTTAAAAAGGAATTACTCTTCAGCCCCCACATTCACCTCAAATATCAACTAACTTTTCTCTTCCCTTTCACAGTCAAACGTTTTTAACAAGTCATTTACATTCTGTCACTGAAAATTTACTTCTACCACTAATAACTTTCTTGATACCAAGTCTCCTTGGGGCTCCTTCTCTGCCCAACCTGTAAATGTTAGTGTTTTTCCAAGCTTCTACCTAGGTTCTCTTCCAGCGCTATATGTTTTTGAGTGAGTTCATTCACTTTCATACCTTCTGTAGGCTCACCATAGACAAATCAATGCTTTCAGATCTAACATCAATGGTGAGTTCCAGGACTATAATTATGCATTATCTGCTAGGCAAGGTTAGTTGAATAGCCCACAGACTTAACATCTCTTAAAGAAAACTTTTGCATTTGCCAAGGAGTGTTTTACTTCCAATTATGCGATCAATTTTAGAAAAAGTGCGATGTGTGCTGAGAAGAATGTATATTCTGTTGATTTGGGGTGGAGAGTTCTGTAGATGTCTATTAGGTCTGCTTGGTCCAGAGCTGAGTTCAAGTCCTGAATATCCTTGTTAATTTTCTGTCTCGTTATCTGTCTAATATTGACAGTGTGTGTTATACTCTCCCACAATT
Organism: Hylobates moloch; assembly: GCF_009828535.3. Lineage (NCBI taxonomy): Eukaryota > Metazoa > Chordata > Mammalia > Primates > Hylobatidae > Hylobates > Hylobates moloch. The sequence goes on along the minus strand of NW_026652288.1, from coordinate 21,209,711 downwards.
ATTGTGTGGGTGTAAGTCTCTTTGCAGGTCTTTAAGAACTTGCTTTATGAATCTGGGTGCTCCTGTATTGGGTGCATATATATTTAGGATAGTTAGCTTTTCTTGTTGCATTGATCCCTTTACCATTATGTAATGCCCTTCTTTGTCTTTTTTGATCTTTGTTGGTTTAAAATCTGTTTTATCAGAGACTAGGATTGCAACATCTGCTTTTTTTTTTTTGCTTTCCATTTGCTTGGTAAATATCCCTGCATCACTTTATTTATTTATTTATATTTTATTTATTATTGTTGTTATTATTTTGAGATGGAGTCTTGCTCTATCACCAGGCTGGAGAGCAGTGATGCGATCTTGGCTCACTGCAATCTCTGACTCTCTGGTTCAAGTGATTCTCCTGACTCAGCCTCCCGAGTAGCTGGGACTACAGGCACAGGCCACCACACCCAGCTAATTTTTGTATTTTTAGTAGACATGGAGTTTCACCATACTGACCAGGATGCCCTCCATCCCTTTATTTTGAGCCTATGTGTGTCTTTGCACATGAGATGGGTCTCCTAAATACAGCACATCAATGGGTCTTGAATCTTTATTCAATTTGCCAGTCTGTGCCTTTTAATTGGGACATTTAGCCCATTTTCATTTAAGGTTAATATTGTTATGTGTGAATTTAATCCTGTCATTATGATGCTAGTTGGTTATTTTGCCCATTAGTTGATGCAGTTTCTTCATAGTGTTGATGGTCTTTACAATTTTGTATGTTTTTGCAGTAGCTGGTACCGGTTTTTCCTTTCCATATTTAGTGCCTTCAGGAGCTCTTGTAAGGCAGGCCTGGTGGTGAAAACATCTTTCAACATTTGCTTGTCTGTAAAGGATTTTATTTCTTCTTCGCTTATGAAGCTTATTTTGACTGGATATGAAATTCTGGGTTGAAAATTCTTTTATTTAAGAATGTTGAATATTGCCCCCCACTCTCTTCTGGCTTGTAGGGTTTCTGCAGAGATATCTGCTGTTAGTCTGATGGGCTTCCCTTTGTGGGTAGCCTGAGCTTTCTCTCTGGCTGCCTTAACATTTTTTCCTTCATTTCAACCTTGGTGAATCTGATGATTAAGGGCCTCTTCAAGGAGAACTACAAACCACTGCTCAAGGAAATAAGAAAAGACACAAACAAATGGAAAAACATTCCATGCTCATGGATAGGAAGAATCAATAAAGTGAAAATGGCCATACTGCCCAAAGTAATTTATAGGTTCAATGCTATCCCCATCAAGCTACCATTGACTTTCTTCACAGAATTAGGAAAAACCTAGTTTAAATTTCATATGGAACCAAAAAAAGCCTATAGAGCCAAGGCAATCCTCAGCAAAAAGAACAAAGCTGGAGGCATCATGCTACCTGACTTCAAACTACAAGGCTGTAGTAACTAAAACAGCACGGTACTGGTACCAAAACAGAGATATAGACCAATGGAACAGAACAGAGGCCTCAGAAATAAAACCACAAATCTACAACCATCTCATCTTTGACAAACCTGACAAAAACAAGCAATGGGAAAAGGATTCCCTATTTAATAAATGGTATTGGGGAAACAGGCTAGCCATATGCAGAAAACTGAATCCGGACCCCTTCCTTATACCTTATACAAAAATTAATTCAAGATGGATTAAACACTTAAATATTAAGACCTAAAATAATAAAAACCCTAGAAGAAAACCAAGGCAATACCATTCAGAATATAGGCATGGGCAAAGACTTCATGAATAAAACACTGAAAGCAATTGCAACAAAAGCCAAAATTGACAAATGGGATCTAACCAAACTAAAGAGCCTCTGCACAGCAAAATAAACTATCATCAGAGTAAACAGGCAGCCTAGAAAATGGGAGAAAATTTTTGCAATCTATCCATCTGACAAAGTGCTAATATCCAGAATCGACAAAGAACTTAAACAAATTTACAAAGAAAACAAACAAACAAACAAAAAAACTGCATCAAAAAGTGGGTGAAACATATGAACAGACACTTCTCAAAAGAAGACATTTATGTGGCCAAAAAACATGAAAAAAAGCTCATCATCATTGGTCATTAGAGAAATGCAAATCAAAACCACAATGAGATACCATCTCATACCAGTTAGAATGGTGATCATTAAAAAGTCAAGAAACAACAGATGCTGGAGAGGATGTGGAGGGATAGGAACACTTTTACACTATTTGTGGGAGTGTAAATTAGTCCAACCATTGTGGAAGACAGTTAGGTGATTCCTCAAGGATCTAGAACCAGAAAGACCATTTGACCCAGCAATCCCGTTACTGGGTATATACCCAAAGGGTTATAAATTATTCTACTATAAAGACACATGCACATGTATGTTTATTGTAGCACTATTTACAAAAGCAAAGACTTAGAACCAACCTAAATGCCCATCAGTGATAGACTGGATAAAGGAAATGAAGCACATATACATCATGGAATAGTATGCAGCCATAGCCATAAAAAAGAATAAGTTCATGTCCTTTGCAGGGACATGGATGAAGCTGGAAACCATCATTCTCAGCAAACTAACACAGGAACAGAAAAACCAAACACTGCATGGTCTCACTCATAAGAGGGAGTTGAACAATGAGAACACATGGACACAGGGAGGGGAACATCACACACCAGGGACTGTTGGGGCATGGGGGGTTAGGGGAGGGATAGCATTAGGAGAAATACCTAATGTAGATGATGAGTTGATGGGTGCAGCAAGACACCATGGCACGTGTATACCTATGTAAAAAACCTGCACGTTCTGCACATGTATCAAAGAAAAAGAAGAGGAAGAGGAAGAGGAAGAAGAAGAAGAAGAAGAAGAAAAAAAAGACCTTCCTTCCCAGATCCCAAGTCCCTCATATTGGATTTTCTATCTCAGATCACCATTATCTACCATGGTCTCGGGTTTATCCAGAAGGTCTGTCATATAATTAGTCTCCAATGACTATTGATTTTGCTTCCTAAAGAGTTTCCAAAGATCTTCACTTGTCACAATTACACTGCTTTTATCCTGCTTCTCAGAAGAATACCTTTACCTGGTTTTATCCCCACAACCACCTATTAACCCATGTCCTAATCCTTAGTTTCACCTGTCATAGATCACTCTTCCTTAATTCCAAAACACAGATTTCATGAAGGTATACAATGGTTTAAGAATACTTTAGAATTAGTTGAAACTCCTTTACATGATTTTAAAAAAGTATTGTGACCTCCATAACCATGCCAAGCTTTCCTGCTCTCACCAAATCCCTTTCCCTCCCACCCCCTCACTCACACTAGCCATATGGAAAAATTTTGTTTTCTGAACATGTCTTTCTCTCTCTAGCCTCTAACCTCTTTTTTTGTAAGCTGTTTCATCATTCCAGAATACCCTTTTCCCACACAAACCCTACTCTTGTTCTCAGCCAGTTTCTGTTAATCATTCATGTCACAGCATAGACATTCCTTTTTCTAAGAAATTTTCTGGTATTGCCCCTTCCTCAACATCATTATTTCTTGGTTATGAGTTTTCTTATTTCTCTCTTAGGACTCTGTATTTCTCCCCTTACAGCATAAATCATGTTTTGTTTTAATTGCCTGCTTCCTCCTCTGAATCCCGCATAATGTACATGTCTTATGAAGTCAGAATACATGTTTATATTGTTTGTCAGGTATCTCTAAAACCTATTACATCACCTGGCACATGATTGACATTCAATAAATAGGTACAAAATAAATGGAAGCATGAAATCCTTTTTGTATTTCAAAGGAAATTGGTAAAATAAATCCCTTCTGTTGTTTCCTTCAAAATGATTGGCACACATTAACGGACACCACAGTTTATTAAACAAGAAACTGATTTTTGGCCCAAATCCATTGAAATAACTTGAAAAATGAATAGGTCTCTGACATTAGAAGATTTTAGCGAGAAAGCCACTGTTGTGCTATTATTGTCATTGTTTTGCAGTTTTCTAGTTTAGTCCAGTGGCTTCAAAATGTATTTGTTTGGTCATTTTTGGTAACTGAGGGTAACATCTTGAATGTCATCAGAATTATCATTTTGAGGGATGATCAAAGATGCTCATAAATACTAATCGGTATGTAAGTACACTTCAAAGTCTTGGCCCTCTATGAATTCTGGATCCATCCAGGCAGTTTCCTCTTTTTCTCTACCCTTCCCCTGTCTGTTTTTTGAAGCCCACCTTGAAATGTGTTCATCTTCCCTCTGCTTCTCTCCCCTCTGCACCCACATGTATGCCATGTATGTATTCATCCACCTCTAGCAAATCTATAGAAAATTGGAAGAGAGTGTTTAAAAAGATACAAATCATTGCAGGTTTGGCATTACCCGCATCATCCATTTCAGTTGATTTGCTATTAACATCTGTGATGAGGCTTGGAGGTGGCTGCCAAACCTTGAATGTCACTGAGATGAAATTTAGTTGGTGGGGCTGGAGCCAGGCTCATTACTGTTCAGATTGTGGAGCTTTATAATTGTCCTCTCTTGTTAGCATGCCTCCATTTGAGCACAAAAAAGCATAGATTGCTTTACAGAATCTATCTTAATTAATCATAAATAGTGCCTGATGGGAAGATTGCTGCTTTCATCTTAGTTAAATAAAACACAATCACTAAATCCTTTTCTTGCTCCAGGTTTTCACAGTATTGTGCAGGTTGCCTCCTTACATATTTGAGATGCTTCGAGGTCTAATCGCATCAGTGTGTTACTGATAGCCTCATTAGGCTGTGCCATCAAGAGCTGTTCCCAGCCCCTTCTCCACCGGCAGAGCCAAGTCCCAATGAGTTAAATGGGGACACTGGAATGGCAAAACAATCTACTTCTTCCCAGCAGCTAATTAAGAAGGAGGGCAATGCATTTTGCTGAAGACGTCAGTGAGTTTGCCTTGCAGCTCTTCAAGGGTGACCTTGAAGCAAATGGTGAAAGTACAGAAGAGAGTCGCTCTTGCGTGGTAAACGATCATCAGCAAAGTTCAAATGCTACAGAATGGGTGGCTAAGTATGCTAGCAAAAATTGGCTTTGTTCTCTGCCCCTTTGAACTCACAACATATCTTTTCTGTACAAATACAGAAAGCAAATAATGGAGAACTTAAGACTCTACTTGAATGGACAATATATATAATCAGCCTCTTGCACCAGTAATATAAATGCTGTATATTGGGTCTTAAATACAGCAGTTTACCATGGGGCACCCATGTAATATAATGGCTGTATAAGGAGTAGCATAATGAGTAGCATAGTTGCCCTTCTCTCTTGCCAACCTCGACTTAAAGACTTAAAAAAAAAAATCTGTAAAATCTCAATTCCCTGATCGTTTTCCAGCTTCAGGTGAAGTCCTGTGATACAGTTCTGACCAATGAAATAGGAGAAATATACAGATACCACCCTTTCTCCTATCTTCTTCCTACCTGTAATAAGAAAATGTAGCAGTAAATGGGACCGCGAATACAAAATCCACATGCTGAAGATAGCAACACAGGAAAACAGAGGCTGATTTCTTAAATCCAGAAGGTCTTGATTGACCTTACAAACTACAGATTTCCCAGGCCCAGACCTTCTTAGTGCATAATCTAACTCCCTATGTATTTAAGTACCTATTAGTCAGGTCTTCTGTTCCTGATAGCACAAGTCAATCTTTTCTGATAGAGAACACAAATGACTTATGATTCTGCCTTTTTTCCAAGAAATTCATATTTCTTGTACTCCATTTGTCCAGACTATTTACCTAAGCGTAAACAGGAGGATGCCATGTGAAAAAGGAATCAGACTTCATTCAACTTCTCTTCCGAAAAGAGCAACAGCTTCTTAACCTTCAGGAGTTAATCAAATTCCCAAATTCACAAATGCCACTTATATCAGCCAGAGTTCCATTAGGAAAACAAGAACTACATTATCTATTCCAACAGAGGGAATTTATCATAGGAAAAAGGATAAGAAATGCTGAGGTACTCCAGAGATAATGACAGTAGGGGAAATTACTACTCCAAAAGCTAGGTGCACTGAAGGAAGAAAGTAGGTATAGGCAGAGCCCAGGAGCTCAGAGAAGTGCCTCAAAGAGCTGGTAGTCAAATCTGGAAAAGGATACTTCTGGGAAAGAACATATTTAGGATCTCAGAGAAGTCTGGGAGCAGACTTCTGAGATAGTGGTGTTGCCAGGCTGTTGCTGATACCTAAATAGGGATGTGATGAGACTCGTAGGTTAGAACCAGTTAGTCAAACATCAGAAAATAAAAGCTACCATTAATCTTATCATTCAGACATAAATATTGCCAGAAATTGAGGTTCACATCTTTAATAAACATAGGTAATATTTCTCACAATCTGTCAAATGACCTTTTACATGCTTTGCATGTGTTCTATCTTTTGATTCTCAAAACAGCCCTAATAGGTAGATATGAACATATTATTCCCAGTTGGTAGATGTGGAAACTGAAGCCCAGAGAGGTTAAGAAACCACCCAATGTCACACAGATAGTAAGTAGTAAGGCTGGATCCAAATCCAGGCACTCTAGCTGCAGAAACTGCACATTTAACCACTAGCTATATTATTGCTTCTTCTATACTCTTCTTGGTGATTGAAATTTTTCTTTTGAACTCATATATAATACTTAACAATAACATGTTTTACATTAAGTAAAGTCCTGTAATACAGTTCTGACCAATGAAATAGGAGAAATATACAGATACCACCCTTTATACATTAAGTAAAACATGTAAAAGGTGTGTGTGTGCCATCATCTTTTCTTTAAACTTAAATCCTGGACTAGATTTTAATATGGCAGATTCCTTTGATTTTATTTAAAAATTGGGGGAAATATTTCATTCTTTTTGAAAGTTAAAAAATTATAATCTCGCCAGTGTATTGTGAGAGGATCTGTTTCCAGAAGGCTCATTAAAATGAAATTCTAGCTTTTTATTATTTGACAGTGGTATTTTCTTCTATTGTTACATCCATTATTTCTTTTTTTTTTCCTGCAGTCTTTTTCCCTTCTTCTGGAATTTCCATTATACATTTGTCCTAAATTTGTCATCATGGATCTCATGTTTTTCTCTCATTATTTTTCTCTAACTGCTGGGCAACTTTCTCAAGTTGATCCTCTGATTCATTGATTTGTTTTACTTTAGAACTGATGCTACTATTCACAGGTGTCTTTGCAACTTTAAATTAAGAAGCCATATTTTTAGTCTCCAAAATAGTCACTTCTGACCTCAACTTGTTTCACAATTATAAATGTATCCTAATATGATAGGTATAAAAACCTTTAAAATTGGGTGTGACCATGAATGAAACATTTTCTAAGAAAGTTTTGTAGTTTGTTATAGAAATTATTTACAAAGATGTATGTTCTAGTAATTTCTTATTATGAACTGCTAAGTTGTTTCCTATGTCTGGTAGTTTTCTATTTACTTCCTCCCATTGATCAAAATATGAATGTGCCTAGTTACGATGAGCTCTGTTTGAAATCATAACTATGTCTAACATAGATGAATGAAGAAGAGATAAATTTAAATTTTGTATAGTTTCAATTCGATCTATCATAATTACGTGGCCTTTAAAAATAGCAAGGACCCACGAGCCATCACCCAGCAGATACATCACCAGAAAATCAAGGATTGTCTTTTGAATATAAATTGTGGCTTAAAGTCAACACATGCTTAAAGCACCCTTCTGCACTGGCACAACTGTCCACCTTATAACAAACCAGGCCAGCACTGCCACTAGAATGACCCTTCGCCTAAAGCATACACCTTGAGCAAGCACCATAACTGGATCCCAATGTCTGGACCCCTTCCCAAAGGCAATGGTAGCATTTACTTCTCTTCTTCTCCCTCTTAACCTAGAACCCATCTCAGTCTCCTTTTATTTTTTTTTTTATTTTTATTTTTTTTTTGAGATGGAGTCTTGCTCTGTTGCCCAGGCTGGAGTGCAGTGGTGTGATCTCGGCTCACTGCGACATCCACCTCCCAGGTTCAAGCGATTCTCCTATCTTAGCCTCCCAAGTAGCTGGGACTACAGGTGTGTGCCACCACACCTGGCTAATTTTTTGTATTTTTAGTGGAGATGGAGTTTTACCATGTTAGCCAGGATGGTCTCGATCCCCTGACCTCATGATCTGCCCACCACGGCCTCCCAAAGTGCTGGGATTACAGGCATGAGGCACTGTGCCCGGCCCTCAGTCTCCTTTTCTAGCTGCTTCAAGTTAATGGTTGCTAGTAGTGTTCTTTTAGGAGCCTCTTTCATTTCCCTTATCAGGAAGATTTTTCTTTCTCATAAAATGAACTGCCCACTGGCCAGCCCTTCCTCAAACTGACTTTATCTTATAGTATATCCCATCCAACTTCTGACTGGCAGGTGGTACTCATTCTGGTGTCTTGGCCTGACATAAAATGTTTTTCCCTGGATATTAATGCTTTTTTGCCATGTTAATGGAAATTTGGAAACAAGTGTAGCTAAATGCATATGAAAAATTTTCCAGCTGGGTGAGGTGGCTCATGTCTGTAATTCTAGCACTTTGGGAGGTTAAGGTGGGCCAATTGCTTGAGCCCAGGAGTTAAAGACCGGTATGGGCAATATAGTGAAACCCCATCTCTTCAAAAAAATACAAAAAGGAGCCAGATGTGGTAGCATATGCTTGTAGTCCCAGCTATTTGGGAGGCTGGGGCAGGTGGATCACCTGAGCCAGGGGAGATCAACGTTGCAGTGAGCCATGGTTGTGTCACTGCACTCCAGGCAAGGCAACAGAGTGAGAGAGTGAGATCCTGTCTCAAAAACAAACAAACAAACAAACACAAACCAAAAATCAAAATAATTGTCCATTTACCAGAACATATTTCCATGACCTCTTCAATATATCAACCCAGAAGTTTACTTTGAGAATATTTTCACAAATACACAATTCAAATTATTCTTTCAGGGTTAACATTTATGTAAAGATGTATATTCTCATTTTCTAGCAACAAATGTGCAATTCAGAAGTGTGATGATATTACAGGCTACACCATTCACTTAGAAAAAGTTGTGAAAACTGAATGTACAATGTATCTCTAAGCCCATTCCAATTGACGGTAAAATAGGTACCACTGGCGAATTTCAAAGTTTTATCAAGTGATGGAAACATTTCCATAGATAAGAGTAGAAAATAACCTTGATTATATAAGGCTCAAATGTAGGAATAGGTTATCTGTAGCTGGAGCTACAAAATGCAGTTTTGCAGGGCCTTACTGGTAGCCTTAGAGCCATAGAAAGGACAAATTAAAATGTCACTCTAAAGTATGCTGATGTGACTCAAAATTAAAAGCAGTAAAATGTCTACCAGAGGAGTGAAACTCACATGTCATTAAGCAGTAAACATCACCCCTTCCAAAACACCAAGATGGTTTTAAATTATTCTGGCTCCTTGATAACTTCTTGATGTTCTTAGACTTCCTCTTTCAAGGCAACAGGCAAATGAAACTGGTCTCTGTTGGTAGTTTTCCAACAACAATTTGTCTAATCATGGAAATAGCAATGTGTCCTAGCAGTCCCTAACAGTTCCAACATAACTTCCTTGCCATGAAAGAGGGGCTATCTTTTTAGATTACTCACCGCTGCCACAATCCAGCATGTCATTATTTAGGAAGCAGAGTAAAACAAATTCACTTCAATGAAGGTAATGGAAAAGAAGGGAAAGAACCTTTGAAGACTTAAGGCAGCAGCATGATGACACTCTGCAAGTTAAATAGAAGAATCCTTTCTTTTGCTGTGCAGAAGCTCTTTAGTTTAATGAGATCCCATTTGTCAATTTTGGCTTTTGTTGCCATTGCTTTTGGTGTTTTAGACATGAAGTCCTTGCCCACACCTATGGCCTGAATGGTATTGCCTAGGTTTTCTTGTAGGATTTTAATGGTTTTAGGTCTAACATTTAAGTCTTTAATCCATCTTGAATTAATTTTTGTATAAGGTGTAAGGAAGGGATCCAGTTTCAGCTTTCTACATATGGCTAGCCAGTTTTCCCAGCACCATTTATTAAATAGGGAATCCTTTCCCCATTTCTTGTTTTTGTCAGGTTTGTCAAAGATCAGATAGTTGTAGATATGCGGCATCATTTCTGAGGGCTCTGTTCTGTTCCATTGATCTATATCTCTGTTGTGGTACCAGTACCATGCTGTTTTGGTTACTGTAGCCTTGTAGTATAGTTTGAAGTCAGGTAGCGTGATGCCTCCAGCTTTGTTCTTTTGGCTTAGGATTG